>NC_137210.1:25012195-25382195 GCF_960531495.2 Zeus faber
GCCTTCTTTCCAGCCACAGATTGGGTGAATATTCAACGTTAAAACTTCCATATTTAGAGAAAGACTAATAACATCACCCATCTGTGGTGCAGTGTCGATTAAATATTGAATGAAAACACCAATAGTCACTGAAATATCACGACCGAGTGACTCAGGATTTCCCCCACCCAATGCTCCTGCTCCAGCTGGAAGTACTGGATGGCCAGCAAAGCCTTAATACTCCTTATACGTACATAACATATCCGTCTCCTCTGCTCCATGAGGCCATACAACCTCATAACATCTGCAATTCCAAATCCCAGCATGCGCATGAGGTCACCCCGCGCTGGTCCTTATTTCACCGGCGTGCTGCTTAAGAAGGCGCACACGCACACATTCTCGGCACACGCGGCAGCGATGAAATATAGCTGGCCTAGTTCCTGGAGGTGTGAAGATTAATCCATATCGAGCAGTCACCTTCGCAGCAGGGAGCCAAAAAAAAAAAAACGCTACCAAAGAAAAAGAAAATCTCATTTTAATAAGGGGGTTATTTCAGCCACGGATGGCCTGGCAGTGCTCATCATCCACCCCTCAAAGCGCAGGCTTGTAATTGGATGATTTGTGTCACTTTACACTGTTAATATCTCTATTTTTGCCCTCATCCTGGTAATCCCCAATGTTATCATTTCTTAAGACGCCACTTTTGAAGAAACAGCCGTTCGACGTATTTGCATTCCGCGTGTGCTCCTCCACGTGCTGCCTCCTTTGTCGCTGGTCTCGGCAAGGTGGACTTGATAAAGCAGCGTAGCTGGTTGTGGCCTGGACGATATGGATGAACATTCACACAGAAAAAAATAAATAAAATAAAAATAAAATAAATGCACCCTACGTATCCCCACCAAGAGACAAAGAAAAATAGTTGTTCAGAAGACGGCGAAACTCTGGAGAAAGGGAATGACTGCCCCTAGAACGGAGACGAGGGTAAAACCTGGGATCTGCAGCGTAATTCAGCCAGCACGCGTGAGGGTATGCACCGCCACCGCCGCCGCGGACACAAGCAAAAGCACAAAACAATTTCCGTCGACAGCTGGCCCAGTTAAGCCTGTCCAGTGTATTGGAAAATCTGAATCTGCTTAAGTTAAATGATGATACAATTGCTACAAATCCTCTTACTTTGCTTTATGCGTGGGAGCTTTTAGAGTCCTCCTGACCTTGGGATACGACAAAAGCAGAGGTTTAGTATCCGATACAAATACCAGTCAAACCCCAGGATTCAATGTAAACAGCTGGTGGCACAATACAGTGACATCCAGCACAGCTAGTATTTCAAAAGTCACTCACATGGTGACAAACCATGAATTGGAGTTGTGCATTTAAAAGCCTCGCACTTTAATGAGAGAGGACAAAATATTACTATAACGCTATTTCAAAAGGTGCAATGGAAAAGCGGATGGCTTCAGATGGTTCAGAGCGCTGCGCGGAAACGGACGCCACTTCACTAAGAGAGAAGGTAGAAGCAGGTTCACTGAAGAGGTGAATTTCAAATTGCGTTTAACGTTTAAATATCTCAACCCATTGCAATGAGTCGTTTTTATATTTAATGGCTTGTGATCTACCCTGGAGCAGGTTGCTCCGCCGTCCGTCATTTCCGCTAATGGTTGCCAATTGGTTGATGCACTTCCTGTGACGCACTGCCACAAATCCATAATTTCCCCAGGACTTTGTACCCGGTGGCAGTCAGAACGCATCGTGATATGGAGGCTTATAGGGAACCAATCTGAACCCTGACGGTGTCATTATTCTATAGCCCTTACACTGGGCAATCAACATGAACTTCTCAATGATAAATAAAACCAAAAAAGATGTCTACAGCTCCTTTAAGGGAGTAAGGTAATGTATGTTAGCACTTACTTACTGCAAACACAATGGAACATAGTTGGCTGCAGAGCATTGCCAGTCGTCTCAGACAAAAAGAGTGGAAATGTGTATTTATGGATATGAACATGCAAGTTGTCCATCTAGAACTAAAAAATAATCAAGTCTAATCTGACCTGCTTAAAAGAAAATGGCAAAGTTCAACCCATTCCTCCTTTAAATTCACTTTGTCAATGGAACCGTTTGCTCAATGTAGCTCCACACAAAAAGCTGTATTTGTTATGGACGACCACTACAGTTTTCCATCTTCACCTGCTTTTACTCTCCCAGGTCGGAGTTATTTTTGTCTTTTTGTCTCTCCTGTCAGTTGGCACTGCAGATTTCTCAGAGGTAACTGCTTGTGCTCAGTCAGAAACCAGAATTTCGGCATCCACTTGGTGCCGAAGTATCAGTTCTTGTGTAAACATTTAAGCAACTTGACTAACTGTGGCTTTAGCTTTTTCCAAGAAAATGTCAACTCCTCTTCCACGCACAACTCCAGGCCTCCAGTATCCTACCAGCTGGCTGTGTGGACTACACAGTCCAGATGCTTAAACAACAACATCCACCAATCAAAACCCAAGACCATCTCCGGACAGCCATCCCATCCCAGTGTCGCTGTACGCCTCTATTTTTTGCCACGCCTGGAGCCGGCCACGCCCGCCGGGCCCTGCTGACACTGCACCAAGCGGCCGTCACGGTAACGGAGGAGAGAGAGAGAGAGAGAGAGAGAGAGAGAGAGAGAGAGAAGCACGAGCGCAGGTCGCCAAGGGTTCTGCTTTGCGAAAACACGGGCATCGGCAGTGCCACCGCCGCGCACACACCCGCGGAACAGAAACGGGAATCTGCTCAAATTTCAACGCCGCAGCTCACCGAGTTTGGCGCCGGCGTGAGCCAGAGTTTTTGAGCGGCAGTTGTTTTTATCGCGCCGTGGCGATGCAAGTGTTGAAATATGTATGTTTGTACACATGTGCCGCGCAGGTGGTTTCCTGCACATCTCTGCTCGTGCATGCGTGTGCAAGCAGAGCGTGTTCCACAAGGGCGTGAGAAAGTACATCCCCTCATCATACCTAGTTTGAACAAAGTTCAGAGCAAGCTGCACGTCATTAATCATTGAGTTGAAAGCGGGAGCATTTTAAGCAGATTGTGTCTGTTCAGCAGAATTCGAATGCATCGCACGGCGCTGAATGCATCTTACTTTGCACACGACGAGAGCGTTTATAAAAAAAAAAAAAAAAGGCAAGAGATTGAGAGAGAAGGGAGAGCTGATAATATGGTGCTTTGTTATATATAAATAAAACTAGAGCACCTCGTTTGAGGGAGAGAGGTGGTCTACAGAGAGCCTCAACACCGGGCGGACCTGCAGTGACCAGGCTCATGTGGGGTGTTCCCTGCTCCTCCAGAACATGCACGACGTTCACACGCACACGTTGACTACAATCAGGTGAATAGTCTGAATCAGATGGCATTTTCAATAGGGTGTAATAATTCCGATCCCTCCAACCGGACGACTTTACATGGCTCAGACGTCCGCCGGATGAATCGGTCGGGACGGGAGCGGAGGCAGTGACCTCAACCCTCTTCACGTCGCACATTTAACTTCCCCTGAAATGTCCCCGTTTATGTTTCTCGGCCGTCAGAGAACTTCAAATCGTTCAGCTGTTTGATTCTGTTTCCGAGCGGGAACAGCGTTTGCTCACAGCACGCACGCACGCACGCACGTGCGCACGCACACGCGCACACGCGCACACACACACACACACACACACACACACACACACACACACAGAGTGGATTCCTGACCTTTTGGTGCACGTGCAGAATGAACACGCCAGAAGCAATAGAACGAAGGTGTCAAGAGGAAGACGCTTCCGGATGTGGCTTCAGTCGGACCAGACACTACGAAGACAGCGTTTGCAGGACAGCGCCGACATTGGAAATCGTGTCTTATTAATAAGTGACAAAATGGGAATAGAATAAAATGGGAACTGTAGTGTACATGTACGCAAAGCGATGGTTCCCGGGAGGGCCTACGTGCCGCTACAACAGAGAAGGTATCGAAACAAACAAACTCAAACTCCCCCTGCAGCTCGCGGGCCGACGGGTGAATCCGCTCTGCTCTCTCCGTTTGCGAGTTGTCCCCACTGTGACCTTCTCCTTCAAAAGCCCTGGTTCGTCATCGGTGTTCCAGCGGTTTAAATGTCAGTGACACCATCAGTTCTCCGGACCTCAAAGACGGGAACGAATGGCGAAAACCTCCTCAAACACTGAACAACAATTAAGCTCTCCCTTGAGACAGTGTTTTATGTTGCCTCAGCAGACTTGCCCGATTTAAACATGGTGGAAAGAATTATATATGGACACAGCTGGGGGAAAAAAAAAAAAAAAAAGTGTAAACTCCTAAAATGGAAATGGGCCTCCTGCTGATCACTGTACCCCATTATAAATCATTCCTAATCAACTGAGAGCAGAGGGTTTGCATTCTAATGAGTTCAGGGGGAAAGAGGGGAGAAACAGAGGAAGAATCCCATGATCCCCTGCTGTTTGAGAAGGGGATGCATTTCTAAACATTAATCGAGCATTTCTAAAAATATCCCAAACTGGAGCACAAACCGGAAATCGCACTCCACTCAGACCCGGCAGAACGAGTGAAACAAGTTCTCTGCCGCCACGATGCCAAAAGCACCTTAAAAAGCACAAGGTAAGTGGCGTGCCTGGGCTGGCGCGAGACACCTTTTCTTGCGGCTCAAATGCACAACAGTCTTAAAATCGACAATTTAGGAATTTTCCCCTTATATTTCGATCAACACAAAACAATTTCTTAGCTACCATTCTGCATGTCTTAGAAAGGGAGGCCAATGGGCTTTTTTTGGGAGGCATCTGCCGTTTTAATGCCGGTGTAGACGGCTGGACGGTGTTGACCAAGGAGTGCGCCAAAGGGAGAAATCCACCTGCAACGTGCGCACCGAGCACATGCCCAACGGGGAGCTCTGCTGGCTCTTCTGCCTGCTGCTCTTTGTAATTCTGAATGAAAAGGGCAAAGTCGGGCCCGCCGAAGCCTTTACGAGGGAGGTACTGCGAGTTAAAAAAAATATTTAAACTTTTAGCAAAAATAACAAGCGCTCAACTTCAGCCAAGTTGAAGTTCAACTTTTGCTGTTGAAAAGGGCCCCACGCGTGCTCTGATAGGAAATTGTTGCTTTTCTTATTATTCTATAAAAAAAATCTAGTTTAACTGAGGAAAGTAGTCTTTCAGCCTGGGAACCTCTTGTACGAACACGGACTGATTCTACGCTGATCTCATTTGAATTTCAGAAGTTATTTTTGTCTTAGAAAGTGGCCCAAGGAATTGTGGTCATTTAGCAAAGGATGAGCTTGGCAGGTTGGAGTTGGGGTTGGGTTTTTTTAAAACCAGCCAAATGTACCAATAAGTATACACTACCCAATAATGGCCCTTCCTAAAATACATACAAACATGTATGTGACACCTCTTGGAATACACACACGCACACACACACACACACGCACACACACACACACACACACACACACACACACACGCACGCACGCACGCACGCACGCACGCACGCACGCACGCACGCACGCACGCACGCACACGCGCACACACAACACACACACACACACACACACACACACACACACACACACACACACACACACACAGACAATGGCTAAATGATCCATCACTGGAGAAACATCTCAGTAAGCACTAAGGGAACCTTCAAAATATAATCAAAACGAGCATGTGTACTTTAATTATGAAGAAAGGTAATTACAGGAAACCTTTGAACAAATAAAGTTAATTTGTGTAATTTAACATTGAATATAATTTTTAATTCACAGAAACGGATTACACTCCAGTCATCGATCATGGAGCACTCGGTTGTAGTTGTATCGTTCCCAGGACACCAGCGATCCAAAAGCAACAGCAGAGCTGCAGAACCTGAACGGTCTGAATTGGGGATGAGTTTCTTAATGCCATGTGCGACTAGATACCCTCCGTCTAATTTAATCGTACCGCTATCCAGATGTGAATTTGCATGAGTGGGTTTTGCTCATCAGTCTTGGTGATTACGTAAACGGAAGAATATTCCTCTTATTGGATGACTTCCTCCCAGAGCGAACATGGCAGATGAGTTGTTTAGAACCGGTTCAGGCGAATGTTGTTTACATGGACGTTAGAGTGATGCCATAAGGTGTGTCGCTGGGCACGGCGCACAACACGTTGATGCCAAGTGTGGGAATCAAGAAGTTCTGCTGCAGCTGTCAGACAGGATAACTGCACAGGAGGAATGTCAGTGACTACAGGAGTGACGCCTCCACGGCGTTTTCTTTTCAACAGCAGTCGGTTCTATCAGTTACGTGTCCATATGTTATGTCAGCTGTATAATGCAGAGCTCCCAAATTAGACTTAATACATGAGAGAAATACAAATATTCTAACAACACAATATAGTTGTTTTCTAACAGTCATCTGCATAATTTACTTAACTTATATTACATGTGCCAATTACTTATATTTTGACTTTATTTTGCTTTTACTGTATTGCTTCGTTCTTGAGTGCACACATTTTGCATGAAAGGTGCTTTCGAAATAAAGTTTATTATAATAAATTGTTATTATTTGAAAGTTATTCAGGGGCCAGTAAATAAAGTAGAAATATAAATAGATCCAAGTTGTGTTAAACTCACTGTTCCGCTGGAGAGACGGGGGAGAAGTCGTCGTATCTGCTCGTCCTCTGTAACCCTGCAGCCAGACCTCACATACCACACCTACAACGAAAAACAAAGAACATCAGCATATTCTTTCAAAACTAGATTATATATTTTTCCAACACGTCAGAGCTGCTTATAAGCACACGATAACAAATTTACAAGACAAACATTTGATTTGATTGCATTTATCAACCTCTTAAATAGAGAAAAATAGAACCATAATATGAAAAATACATATGTTTTCTATTAATGGTGCAATGTATGTTTTTCATTTATTATTAATTTATTTATTTTTCTTTCTTCTTATTATTATCCACATACATCACGTGTATATCTCTTAGATTCAAAAAATAGACAAAAGCCAGTCGTGGTTTTCCTACAGTTGGATAATGAGAGTGTATTGCTACTAATTACATCAGAAAAACATTGCAGGAGAAAAGTCAGACACAGACTAAATACAACATACAACTGCCCAAGGGCATTAAAAAAGGGGCAATCTAATATAATCTCTTATATGACTTTTATTGTTTGTTTGTTTTTTTTTCAAGGGAGCCACTGGACCGCCTGCAGGAGCGCTGAAAATAAACAAGGGTGTAGGATCGCTGGGGCCGAGGGTGGGGTGGCTGGGGCAGCGGGCAGAATGACCCTCCATCCCAGCGATCTCCCGACCCCACCCTTGGCAGTGCGACACCCGGCGCCGCCCTCTCCAGCAAGACAACAGCACAGCAGGTTTCACGGCCAAACATTTGAAGCGGGAGTGGCAGTAAACAGCCTGGACACCCGGGGAGACGTAAGAAACAGGGAGCAGATGATGCCGTGGTGTCACAGCGTATTAGTCAGAGTGACTCCATTATGAAAAAAAAAGGAATGAGACTTGATATCGTCCTGGATTCTGGCTTTCATAACACCATGATACAGTTAAATGTATGCTCCTGTTCTTAAAATCTGCATTCCAGTAAAGTAATACAACTTTCTGAACTTCATACTTTCTAATCAACGCCGAAGTCCACTTGGCCGTAATATACACATTACTAATGATTGTTTCTTAAATATTTCTTATGAAAAGCACCAAAATATTGTCAAATTATTAAGGTACTGGTCAAAATGTCAAATTTAGCAATGTGATTTTTGAAGCAAAACACAAGTACTACTGTAGTCATAAAACAGCTTAGCGTGAGTGAGTGAGTGAGTGTTGCTAAGCATAATAGAAACTGCATGGACGTACTGGCAACTTGCTCAGTAACCGTAACTTTGCAAGTATTACACCTTCTCACACTGTGTGTGTGTGTGTGTGTGTGTGTGTGTGTGTGTGTGTGTGTGTGTGTGTGTGTGTGTTCATCATCTGTATTCCAGACATCCACCAAGGTGCTCTCCTACTCTCTGAGCTGCCACCAGGATTTTCTTACAACAGAGTTACTTTCCTTGCTGTAAGCTTCAATTTCCATAATTTTCCACGCCCGGCGCTGTGGGCTCCTCTGCATGTATATCCGGCTTCCTCGGTTGCAGCGTAGCCCAAAACAGACATTTGTTGGTTTCCTTTGACCAACACAAATAGCTTTCAATCTAACCTATAATCTTACACTGCAATCTGACTGCATTGCTCATCTCCCAGGGAGCAACAGCTGCAGCCGTTTGAGTCAAATTGTCTCTCGACACAAACATGTGCATAATATACATCATTTTATAGTGGCAGACGCTCGCAAAAACAGCGTCATCAGATTTTCCAAAGGACCTTTTCTGCATTGTTCATCTGCTTGTACACGCGCTTGCAACCCTGCAACCCTGCACTTCATATATAGTATCACTTTCTATATCAGGGCTTCCGTAACCCAATTACATTAGTAAGGATGAACTCGACAGCAGCTGCAGCTGTCTGCCTGATGATCGCTAAGTATACATCTGAATTATCCATTGGGGCCAAAGCAAGCCATTATATATTAAAAACAAATCCAAAACAAGGCATTGTTTCCCCTGTATGCACCTAGCACCTAGTTAATCCGTGGCTCAGATCCGAGCCGAACCGTGGGCGATCCTTACAGATCACCGATCAACTACATTCCGTTACGCCACTAGTTTAGAGTGCCACCGTGTTTCAATCTGTGTAATCATGCGTTAATGTCGATATTTGGCACCAGCATATGTATAATTTATCCCAAGAGGAAGTATCACGATATATTCCAAGTATCGATATTTTTTCCCACCATTACACCATTACACATGCACAGATTGTTCTTCCTGGCAGGTTCCCTCACCCGCCTGTTCTCCCCTTCCCGTCTTCCCCCCCCCCTTTTTTTACTTTGGAACAAGTGCCCCAGTTAAGAAATGGCTTACATCCCACTCACACATATCATTTGGATGGGATGCCCTTAAAGAAGCATCATCGCACACACCCAGAAAAAAGGTTATCGCACGCGCGCTCAAAATTTCACCTCCGCTGCGACAACTCCATCCGAGGGGAAACTCTGCAGGGGAGCGAATGGATTTTGACACAGCGCTCGCTCCCACATTCACAAACCAAGCGGCCTGTGCATCACTAGTGTTGTTAAGGCATTTGACTGCCTGTGAACCAAGGCAGACACAATAACTATATTGTTCACAATATAGAAATTATTATTTATATTAATTAATATATAAATAATTAATATTAAATTATTATTAATTTATATTAGTTATAATTATATTAATGATTATTGTTTTTATACCCAAAAACAATAATGTAATGCAGGCAGACACAAGGACAACTAAAAACTGGCATCGATACAGTGTGGTGGTGGTGGTGGTGGTGGAGGATCTATTTGTAGTGTCTTTGAAAACAGGGGAAAGAAAAGTATGAACCAAAGTGATGAAATACGAAGCGAAGGACAGGACGCCCAAAGTTAAAATGGTGACTTAACGGAGGTGGGTGGAAACCGAGAAGCTGGTGGAGCAGGGGTCATTACTTGGATGATGCCAGGGGCCAGATTTCAGCACCAACTCTCAGGGCCGCGCCTCGAAGAAACCTCGTTTCAACAATAAGATAATTTCCAAATGTGTTTTCCTATCTAGCCAACATGCTGTGTTCGAAGCAAATCAGCCTGCGGTGCATACATTTAGAAAATGTGAAATAGGTTGAGGTGGTGGAATGTTGATTATATGCCACCTAAAAAAATGTAAGGTTAAAATCAACAAAGAAATCCGACTGCCAATTGGAGACCATTGTCCAAAGAGCAGACCTTGCAAATACACAGATGACCTGAGCTCTCCGAGAGACAAAGCTTCTTGCTACGACTGCAGCTGTTGTACGAAGGTAGTCAAGTTGAATATGTGCAAAAGCTATTTGCTCAAAAATGTTTTTCTTTTTCTTCGTCTTAGTTTGATATTAGGTGGCGTCAACTGCTGCTTTTGGATGCTCTGGTTTTTCCTTACCACAACTCATTTGTGTATTCAAGGTCTTGAAAACATATGAGACCTTCTTGTATATATATATATATATATATACACACACACACACACACACATACATATTAATATATATATACATATACACACATAAATACACACACACACACACACACACACACACACACACACACACACACACACACACACACACACACACACACACACACACACACACACACACACACACACACACACACACACACACACACTTTTTTTTTTCCATTACCAAAACATTGTTCGCCTCAGCCTTAAATTGTTAATACTGAGTCTAAGCACAAAGCATGAACCTATGGCGTGGGCACTCAACATGAAGTTGAGCAGGGTTTGACGTGGACGGAGGTTTGAGTCTCGGTAGTAAAACTGAGTTGAATCAGCCTCTAAACACAACGTGAAGCAGCATTATTTTGCTGGAGTGGAAGAGGCTGGCCCCAGATTCACCTCAGACAAAAACCCAACAATAGCAGCAGGAGCCAGTGCTCTGCGGTTCAGCCTGACGGACGTCTTCGCTCCCGTGCTACGTTTGCTATGAAAAACCACAGCATCTGCAAAAGCCATAGCAGCACATTCTGATTCTGCCATTTGTTTTGTTTTTTTTCCTCCGCCGACTTGGCGTTTTGCTCGCGAAAGCCTCAGTTCTACACGAGTGGCCAAGGACAGAGGTTGGTGCCGATCTTGACAGAATAACACAAGCGGTAAGCCATTCTATAGTAATGAATCGGGAACAAAGATGCTTAGATTGTCGACGCTTAAAAAAAAAAAAAGAAAGCTTTGCACGTCGTAAAGCTGCTTAGTTTGTGAAAAGGGGAAGCAAAGCGGTGTTTGATTGCTGGGTCATGTGCCAGAAGTGTGGCGTGAACTCCTCTACGTGCGCCGTCAACATTATCATGCGGCAAGAGCTGGTTTCCTCGCCTACTCTGTAGATTCTAATCCCAATTCTACATGATGGGGGGGGGAAAGGGAAAAAAAAACAAAAAAAAAAAAACAACTGTGCTTAGTTTTCCAAAACCTTTTTTGGAAAATACTGTTGACTTGGCCGACTCTTAAATGACGACTGTGATGTGTGATGATGACTGGTAAATGGGATAAAACTTGATTTCACAATGTCCTTTAACATCCTCCAAAAAAAGGAAGCCATTATTGGGTTCTCAAGATCTCATTAAAAGCTCTACCGCAGCCTACTTTGTATGCAACGGTATGAAATTTCACACTACGGAATTAATTTCCCCCCTTTATTTTCGTGTATATTCTTTTCATAAATAGTTTTTATTAAAAAAAGAACAACACGCGGTAAAGCCTGATAGCTTGTCGTGGCCATCAAAGTCACAGGAGAAGCAAAATAAGCGACACATCAAAATCAGACTTATTTGCAAAACTGAAGAAAAACTAGGAGGTAAACTTTAATGCACCCCACCTTACGTTGCCAAATGTTTAATAATGCATCCGATCAGTAATCTTTTGCGGAAAAATTGGTGCAAAGCAGTTTTGCCGCGTAAACAGGGATGGCGGAACGCGTCCGCCAAGGTGAGTGTGAATTAAAGTTTACGTCTTCAATTTTGCAACATAAATCAGTACGGTGGGCAGGGCACTACAGGAAAAGGCTTACGGTTCAGAACCGTGGTTGATATGACGGTACCTTAAAACGCTATACCTTCACATCCCGACCTGAGACAGAGGGTTAAGCGGTTCACTCTAGGGATGCAAATGCAAAGGAATTTCCTGAATAGATAGTTGTTAGCCTTAACAATCAATTGTGGATTCATTGATAACATAAAAGCTTATAACGGCACCAGGGAGGGTCGCGGAACCCCAAAGATTTTGGTCCTTAGACGCGCTGCGCTCTCTGCACGGGCGGAAAACTCCTGTTGATCCAATCACAAGACCGCAGATTTTTCAGCTTACTGTTTGATTGAAAATAATAAATATGAAATTATTATGAGCAATTCATTGAGAGTGGATTCATTGTTAACATCGCTGGCACATTCCTAGTCTCGTGCTATCCCTCGGTTGGGTCAGAGGCTCTTGTACGGGCTTGACTCCTCATAGGGAGGGATGCGCCGATTGTGAAATTCTGGTTCGATACTTGTGTTTGAAATAACTATTTGGCCTACTGCCAATGCTTTTTTTTTTTTTTTTTTTGTTTGTTTATTTTGTTGTTATTTATTCCCCCTTCTGTGCCGGGGAAACAAAGAAGTCTTCGTTACAAAAATAACTTGTCTTTCAGCTCTACGCCACGCTGTCTTTGAATGAGCACAACTTCAATCATACAAATGTATGAAACAACCTTTAATATAACCTTCTTTCAGATGACAAAGATTATTTTTGTGAAAAACAACAGTTTGAAAAGCCTTCTTACCCTGCTATACTACAATTTAGTAGTAGTACACTCTAACTATTACAATAATATTTCAGTGCTTACGTAGCCCAACAAAAAATATAAAAACATAAACATAAATTATATGTAATTAAATGTGAAAGTAAAAGCAATTAGAAAAGCAATGAAGTTAAAATAATCACATCAATAATCAAAGTTGAAATAATTCAACAGTACAGACTTGGAAGAAAGCGAGGAGCCGACTCTACTGCGCAGCGGCCGGAGTTTATGGAGCTGGTAGAAGCCGTTTTCTCTGGAATATCGCACTTAAATGGCTCAAATAAAAACCGTGGATTGACATAAAAGTTATTTTTTCTATTAATTAATTGCATGGAGGCTGTTTGGCGCTTGTAGCGAGGAAGCAGATGGAGAATTTGGAAATGGAGGTCTCGCGTGGCGTGGTTGGTCCGGTGATGAAGTTGCAGCTCCAGGTAATAACCTGTATAAATTCTTATTTATTTTATTGCAGTCACCATAGCAACACATCATCCCGCTTGTTTCCTTTTGCCCCACCCTCTCGCTCCCCCTCTGCCGTTCAGAAAGTGCCATTATCCCTTTCCCGTGTCCCCATTTTGCACGGTGCTTGTTTCGTTCCGTATGGAAAGGGAGTTCAATAAAATAACCTTTGCCTCAAATTAAAAAAAAAACAAAACGCAGCGTTTTGCCACGCGGATGGCGCCTGGGTCGGCACCGTCGGGAGCGCGGCCGCCTCGTCACCGGCGCGCCGTAGGGGCCAGCGGTACCATCGGAGAGGGAGACGGGTGCGCAAATTTTTCCAGATATGCTCCCTCTCGGCGCCCCTGATCAGGACGGGGGCCCAGGCGGCTGCCTATAAGCAGAGCCGGCCCTGCCAACGCAACATTTAGCCAGTGCAAAATTGATGCAACACATAATAAACAGCGGCCACCGACATCGGTGAATGTCATCTTTATTTGCCGGTAACAGTCGACAAGGCGAACATCGGCGGATACCAATGTACGGACGTTAGATCGGCGCATCCCTACTAATAGGCCGGTCAAGTCGACACAACCAAGACATCGCACACTTAATAATAAGCAATGGCTTCTGTGTCAGCGGTTTTGTACAGAGAGGCAGCAACTCTGACTGCTCACTGACCCACACAAACCCGGGCTCCCTGAGTTCTCGACACGCCAGAGACGTGCTTCAGAACTGGAAAATATCACGTGGTCAAACGATTCAGGGAGCCCCTTGGAAAATGATCTCAATTGCTAATTCAGAGCAAGCAGTCTCCTGTTGTTTTCTGAATAAAAACCTGTGTAAAAAACAGCAATATTATATACTGTACATAGCAACCTATACCCAACTCTAGAATAATCCACCTCATTTGCTAACTGCGCCAACTACCCCTACATTCTAACGTCTGTCTTCATCTCACATGAGTACACAATTATGATTGCCTCATTTATCTGAAATTTGATAAATAACTAGAAGAAAGAAAGGAAAGGGGGGAAAAAAAACAACCTAATTCTATCCATGTTAATTATGTTCATTCTTTGGGTGCACCATCTGCCTCTCCATTTTTAAAAGCTCATCACCTCATTCCATCCATGAAACAGTAAACTACCTGGAGACTGCTGACTTAAAACTCGCTTGACAAAAACACGACGGACACATTTCAGGGACCTAAAACCGATAGACTGGAGGGTGCTCTGATGGTGATAAACGATCTGCAACAAACCTTTTCACGCTTTGGTGCTATCGTGCAGCTGGCCTGACAGTCGATGGCTAATTGACCATGTCGGCTGCCAAAATGCTTTCACTTTCACGATGGAAATTGGAGGAATGGAAGGTGAGTGGTTGTAACCCCAGTCTTGAAACATGACAGGACGACTTGCCTCTGACCTCCAAGCGGGGGGTGGGGGGGGGGGGGGTAAGCCTGTTCAAATTTGTATGCTTATTATTATTTTTAACATTCAAATATATTCTCAAATATATGCTGAAATGTAGTTCTTGCAATCAGCTCAGCAGCTCTGATCAGAGCGATCTTTTCTCCATACAAACCAAATAAAAACCAAATAAAAAGATGTATTGAGATGTATTTAATTTACTCCGTTTCCTGCTGCTGCCGGTGCATCGTGCATCTCCGCCAATGCAGACTGCGCGCCCCATTACTATTGGAAATATTTCCCTCTAATATGTGTTCAATGTGCAACAAACTGGATGATCTTGTATTGAACTTTATAGCTCATCACATGTAAATTGATTGACTAATGTAAGCCCAAACATTTATATATATTATAAATAATAATACACAATCAAATCGAATTAGTTCCTGCAGCCTGACTTGGAGCAGCGGGATACGACCAAGAAATCTGCAGTAAAATCATAGCCGGGCCTTGAGACAATGGGGAACAAACAACACTCGACATCCTCTGCACGATGCTGTTGAGCAAGGCCTCTTCACCCCCCGTCTGGTTTGACAGTTGAAGTCCAGCGAAGCAGCGGTACGGGGCAGCTCCCCCGAGTCAATGTGCCAACCGCTGCGCCTGCGAATCACACCAGCACTGCAAAAGAGCTGCAAGCTCAGGACAATTTTCTCCAGCTGGATCCCAGCCCTCAAGGTTTTCTCCTTTAAAGCCGAAATCTATACGATCATCCGTGTTGGGTGGATTACGGCGCAACTCCCAGATTTCCGTTCAAAACATCCGGGTTTATCCTTCGCTTCTCTCCGAAAGGGTCACTTTCTCTTCTTGAAACAATGCCTTCTTCTGATCAATAGATATGTTTTTTTGGGGGGGTTTTTTCTAGGCGGTTGTGGGTAAATTTTTTCTTCTAAGGGTGCTGTGTTGTGATTTTTTGCAAATGTTCCTATCGACAGTTGACTATCACAACTAGCTACGCTGCTTTGGCAAATTCACCGTGGCTGCCTTTCACTTCTTGCACATGGAAATCTTTCCATTCTTGCCGGGCAAGGCAGCGGACCTCGCCACCAACAATGGAATATAGGCCAGCACATAATGCAAGTAAAATGCATGGGTGTTTCTCAAAACAAAGCAGCTACAAAGGTATAAATTATGTGATTTATTCTAACAAAAAAATCACACAGATTACCATTTGAAGTCACAGAGGGCAAAGTACAAGGGCGAATAAATATATTTGAATTTAATCATTTGTGCTCATTTAAAATTCCAAACAGATTGCTTTTACAGCAAACAATGGAGTAACCCCAAGCGGAACACAGGCACAGTGAGTATACATATTTCAACTCTATATTTTATTCAATTTCATCTCAAGAAGCACCCTGCAAAAAGGCCATTGTTTCGACGCTAAGCGATGTGTTTGCGTGCACTCGTGCATTTGCGTGGGCAGAGCAGGCCTACTGTACGTAATGATGCCTTTCCATTTGTTCCTCCTTTCCGTCCCTTCAACCCCACTCCTTGTTTAACCGCCCTCCCCCTCTTACTTTCCTGCTCGCTCATAAATAACATCTATTGACAACTCAGCTGACAGCTTCGTACAATCTGCAACTGCCTTGGCGCAGCAACAGAAACACGTGATTTCTGCCCAACCCTCAGAATTATGGCTGACTCCATGTTATCAGCGGCATAATGCTGACAAAAAGGTCGTAAAAATGCAACATTGGATTACATAGAGAAGGACATGTTTGTGCCTGTTAAGGGTATGGAGCCAGCCATTATTATTTAGCAAGGATGCTTGCAGTAAGAAGCTTTTATGAACTCTCAGTTAACAGAGCCATAGAGGAAAACCAAGTTTATTCTAGGTAATTCCCAGCAATGGCAGTTGCTCGATTCATCTAGATTCAAGATTCAAGATTTTTATTTGTCACAGTTTCATGTACACATGCCTGAGAGTTGCCATTTTACCTTACATGTATAATGCTTGGCTGTTGTTGGTGGATTTGTTGTTGTTTAGGTGCATCTTTACTATAATTAGCTATTTATCAATTTTAATTTACTCCAAAACCGACTTGCGTTCTTGGAAACTCTCTTTTGAGTCAGTTTTAAGTAGGGCTGCATGGTACAGGAAGAAATATGGCGATGTGTGATAAAAGTGGTGCATATTGAGATGACACTATGCGGTACCGGAGCAATTGCATGTATTTTCATGTTATTATAGGATGTGCTGCAAAAGCCAATGAAAGCTAAAATGGTAGTACAATAAAAGTAAATGGAGTAATAACTCACCATTTAAAGAGTTTGGTTGTGTTAGATTAAACTGTATTTGTATTTGTATTTGTATGATGAAACACAATTTCCTATGATTGCTCAAAAACTGAGCTGTGGCATCTTTGACATTTAAATATAATAAATACTAGGAATTTGTGGTCCACATTCATAATGCTGAAACTCAATAAATATGGAAATAAGCAAAGCAATACATAACTGAAAAAGTAACCTAGAGAGGAGAACGCTTTTCTGATGTGAGATTCATACAAAACAAAAATGAAACAGTGGTTCATTCATGGTGACGTTGTCTGTGTCAAATATCCTCCAGCAAAGGAAATTTCAATCCAGTTCATGATGTTCAAGATGAATTGATACAGAAAATGAAAGCGAGTCTGAAGTTGAATTAAATGTGTAGCTCCCTCTGCCCGACCTGGAGAGCTGTAGTGCTCAGCTCTAACTGAGCACTGAGACTTTTAAGTGCCTTGCAGAATTATTCTTAATTTTCATCATGATAACACTAACAATTTGTGAGAAATAATTATTGAAAATAAGGAACAACCATGATCCCTCAATGTCTTGTCCTGAATTGATGACCCAAAAGTGAAATTGCTTTATTATTATGAATTATTATTAGAGGTCTAGCCAGCTGTTGTTATTGTTCGATTATGTCCCGCGAAATCTTTCGGGTTAAAACTATCTGGAACAGAAGAACGGCAGAAGCTACGAGCGCGAGAGATTACAAACTATGCATTTGTGTGTGTTGACTTACCTGCTACCTGGAATATGTCAGTGGATCTGCTCGATATCTCTTTGGTCCCCATTACTTTGCCTGATTCATGAAAAAATACGAAAAACCTCTCTCCCCGGCTGTGGCGCTCTCCGGCCGGGCAGCACGCAGCGCGGATGAGCCCCCCGGAGCTGACGCGGCGGGCCCTTCCTAAAAAGGCAATTTGAACTGGAACTCGCCCTCCTCCCAACCCGAGCCGGGCGCGGCCCCAATCCCCGCAAAAGGAGAGCGATTAAAGAAAGAATCCACGGTAGCAGAGAGTGTCCTTTGGTCCGCTCCAAACGTCCCCGCATATAATCACAGAGCGCAGATTCAGGAACCTCAGCACCTCCGAAAGCTGTAATACATACCTAACATGACTGAACTGGACCCTGTGTACTGCTGCCTGCTGATATATTTACTGTTATTATTACTACTATCAATGCTACTATTTTTATTATTATTATTATTATTATTATTATTATTTCATTCAATTCTATCTATGTAAAGCACTTTTAATGAAGGTTATTATAATTACTATCATTATTTATACATCTAATGAAACACTGAAGTAAAAAATGTCAAAACACTTGACATAACTGTAAGTTGTTGCTGGAGAGAAATACATGGACATTGTCATGAATAAAAGTCACTCCATCAGCAGCAATTAAATCTGTCACTTTCATAATATAAAATAACTGACATAGGACACACACACACACACACACACACACACACACACACACACACACACACACACACACACACACACACACACACACACACACACACACACAGAGGCTGATTAGCCCTGAGGCATTAGTGCACAGTATAGATTATGAGTCACATCCACTCATTAGAGACTGAAAAGGGCAGTTGTATTAAAAGTCTCTTCTGTTATTTGACTTTGGATCCAGAGGAACTGCAGCAACACTCACACACAGGCTGCACAACGTACACTCACCATGTGTTCTGTTGCAATGCAATGGTGTATGTGTGTGTTTAATTGTAGATCAATTAAACTGAATAGCTTTTCCTTAAGGGTGCAAACAAGGCAAATAAGCACATGTGTTTCAAAGGCTATCTTGCATGAATAGTATATGTACTGTAACTGCTTTCGTCTACACCAGCCCTGGGCAACGTGAGTGGCACTTAACGTTTGCACACAAATGCCACCTCTTGCCTAGAGTCATTAGAGAAAGCACAAGGTTCATGACAAGTCAGAGAAGGGGCCCCCAGTATGGACCACATTGTGTGAAAACACAGCATCTAAAACTCACAAATAATAACATAAATTTTGCGACGTGAAAAGAAACATACATACACGTGCAATTGATGGTGAACAGTAAACTCGTTCAAAAAAGGAAAATTCTCGTCTCCCAGGTGCAAAACCTGTATTGTGAGTCACATATCTGCTTTTGCACATTTGTCGATCTCATCTTGTGGATACAAACCAAACCAATGTGGAGACACAAACCTTAAACCATATTTTTGCCAAACTTCCTTAATTTTGTGTTTTGTATTTGGCCGAGTGAGTTTTTAAAATGGAATTACAGAGAAAATACGGCGAAGTAAAATTGTCTAAATTGTCAGCAGAACCAGGACATAATTGGAAGGAATCCTCAACACATCATTCAAATTTTCCAAAACTGGAAAATAGAGACAAAAAAATGCCGAGCTATGAGGAAAAATGTCAGTAATATACGAGTGAGGAATGTCCTGATTGGGACGCACCCTCCAAATCGCATGGACACCTCACAGATGGGTTCTGTTATCCAGCATCCTCTCTGGCCTCACATGGGGACTTATTCATGAAAAGCGCGCTGCGCAGATTTAAGAAGAAAAAAAAGGGGGGGGGGGGGGGGGGAAATCGGGATTTAACAATATGTTCATACTTAACTTACTTTATTCAAACTTTTCTTACTTTGGAAGAATATTTTGAACTGCCTGGGACCATGCATACCACGAGTCCTGGAAAATGATATCGTCGACTTTTAACTACATGTTAGTGACATACAATATAAGAATTACAATTAGTAAATAAAAATCAGTAAATATTCAATATTAAACAATATATAATATAAAAATAGAAAATATTTACAAGCAATAATAATCCAAGACCTATTATTTATCTTCTTTGCGTGTCTTCATTTGTGTGTGTTTCTCTATACTGTAGGTTTAAGTCTAGGATCCTTAAATTAACAGTTGTGAGCACAGTTGGTTAACTTTACACAAGCCGGCTATAAAGCATCAAACTCATCATATTCAACAGTTTTGACAATTGATTATTTTGCTTCATTAATATATTTATTGATATTGATATGCGCCTTCAGGGTAGAGCGCATCTATAGAAATCGCCAGGATCTGAATAGTGGTAGTAATCAATGGGTTGATTACTTGGTTTCCGCCGGCAATAGAAGCCCTTCTTTTATTATGAATTATTCCGATTTAATAATATCATCATAAAAATAATAACCTGGAGCCGCAACTTAATCGCCGTACCAACGCGAGACCAGCACGTCCAAATCCATCATCTGCTGCCACGCTACAAGCACCAAACAGCCTCTGCGCAATTAATAAATATAAAAAAAAAAAAAAAACTTTGATATCAATCCATTGTTTTTATCCAAGCCATTTAAGTGCGATATTCCGGTGAAAACGCATTTACCGGTTTAGTCACTGAAGCACAACACTCCTGCAGCATCAGACGTGCGAAGTAGAGTGGGCTCCTCCTCTTCATTAACCTCTGTGCCAGAAACAGGGAGTTCTTTATACGGGGAAATCGAGGTGAGGTCCACGCTGATGAGGAGTCACGAGCACATGTCTGTCAATTTAGAACGGTTCAGATTATTTCAGATATTTAACACATGTCGTCATGAATCCGGTGCTGACTTTGTGTATCCGGCTCTTTTGCACAAAGTAAGAACATTTCTTCAAGATAAATATTTTTGTGCTCGTGCGATGACGTTTCTTTAAGGGGATCCTATCCAAATAACACGAATGAGTGGGATGTAAGCAATTTCTAACCTGGGGAACTTGTCCCAAAGTAAAAAAAAACTAAAAACAAATAAAGAAGAAGGAAGAGGATTGGAAGGGGAGAACAGGCGGGGGAGGGAATCTGTCAGTTGTCTTTGAGACTGACAGCTTTCGCACATAGTAAGATATTAAAAGCTTGACATAAGAACCCTGCGTCCTGTTGACACCAGCGACCCAGTGCGACCAGGACGAAGGGTAAAAATAGTCCTTTCCTGTGTTCAGAACAATACAGCTTCCCAAACAGCTGCTGAACTTACACCAGGTTAGTTAGTTAAGTTGTACAGACCAAGTCCTTTATCGAGATTTAACATCCGAATTAGCAACAAGCTCAACTGCTGGTAAGAATAACTAACAAATTGAGGACACATCACGCTACAGGTTCACGTTTGTAACATTTATTTTGTGTATGGGAAGGTAGGGTTGCCGCGGTTACCGGTGTTACACGGTGTTCGGGCATACAACGATTACATAACTTTCCCGCCGCCTCCGCCATCATTTTTAAAAATAGAAATATAACCCATCTAGTTCATTTTTGCGTATCAGCGCTAACATTCAGCAAATAAAAAAACCTCTTAATTTGAAAAATACTAAGCGTGTGATCAATACTTAGTCGGACACTACAAAACTAAAAGTGAGAGGACAATTCTTGCTGGATACCAATGGTCCCGATTACACCAACACTACACAGGAAGGTGTAAAGAAAAATAAAAAATATAGTCCCTCTCAACTGTAAACTTCTTTATTTGACTTCTGAAAATAGCTGTGAAATACACAGCGGCACATTTTTTGTCGGGCGGCGTGGCATCCCATGATCAAAGGGGAGAAGAGAAGGCTTTTGGCAACGCAGACACTCAACATTGATCTGGTTATAACTTCAAATGAGGTATTGATCGTCACGCCTCCTCCCTGCACAAAGACCTGTCCTCTTGTGAGACGGCAAGACTGTGACCCAGGTGAGAGGCTACAGAGCTATTTGTGACTGAAGCACAACCTTTAACTTGTAAATGTGTTGAGGATGAACGAGTGAGGGAGCCAGGAACTTTCCTCACCCTGATTCCCAGTAAAATAGATCAATCAAAACACTGACTGTGAAAACATGCCAGAAAGCCTGGTTTACATGTGCCACTTTTTTGTTTTTTTACCGTGTTTTAAAAAAAAGAAAATTACTTAATTATCATTATCTCCATCGCTAATATTTCTTAGGCATTTTCTAAAGCATTAGTGACACTTGATTGAGAGCAAAATACTGATTCAAGCCGCCATAACATTCAGATGGAGAACATTTGACCAAAACTTTGCATGTGACCCATCAACTGACTGGTTGTACATTCTTGTATATTAAGTTCCACTAAGCTGTTGCTTATTCTAACACTACATGGAAAAAGTGTGGAGAATATCATAGATTTTTGCTCAACCAAAACAAGGAAATGCCAGAAGGTGGGCAGGCTATCAAGCAGATGTGGTTCTAGCAGAAGTAGTCATTGAAGTCATGCTTCTTTAAAGTCATGTTACCTGGTTACAGAAGTGATGCACAGCTTCAGCAGATGATTTTTGCCATCGACAAAACAGAACTGTAGTGGCCCAACAGCCATTGGCACCAGCTGGAACATATGAAAAGCCAGTAGAAGTGGTGGAGGAGGAGGAGGCTTAGTTGTGGTCTGACTGTGGTGAACTGGGTCTGGGAGAGCGACCATTTTGGAAGCGCTTTCATTTGCAGCCCGACCCCGCCCTCGCCATCCTTGCCAAGCGACCTCCCATCTTGTGACATCAGTGCCCACTACCAGGCACTCACACCCATTTAATTACGGTCCCTTTTTCATAAAAGAGACACCTTTAAAATGACGTAATGCCATGGCATGTGGCTAAGCAAACCCCATTCAAAGGTTTTCCACAACACGGAAAAGGCATCTGAGATTAAAACTGGTCCAGGCCTCGCAAAGCCAAGACATACGGTCGGGAGAGGCTGCAGGGCTGCCGCAATGACATTTTAGTTGAGAAATTGTCTTTTTCTTTCAATGGATTATTAATAATACAAATCCACCCTATGTCGCCTTTTATTGGCAGTGGAACAAAAACCTTTGGGGAGACAGGAAATGGACCAAATTTGCATTCTATTCATTGCAACATTTCTCACATTGGCCTAAGACTCCTCTAAAATTTGGTTGAAAACATATGATCGTAGAATCTCCAATAATTGTGATCGGCGATTACGTAACAGTTGTGACAGCTCGAGGTGCAGAAAGCAAGCCTCCAAAATAAAGGTGATTTTGTTCTGGGGGAGATGGAGAGGAAAAGGCTGGTTATTTGGAGAAACACTGAAAGGGCAAACATGGGCAAGGAATAAATGGGGGGAAGAGTTATTCAGATAGACCGTTAAGGGGCGTTTGAGTGAAAGCCCAAATAGTATATGTGCATGTGTCTGTGTGTGTCTTTCGGGGATATCTCTCTTAAAGGCAGCTGAAACATGAGCTTATTTCCCTCTCCTCTTCCTCCCTCATTGATGTGATGCGCTTCTTCGTACTCTTCCCCGTCGACCAGAGGACACACTCAGCCATTCATCCGTGGCCAGTCATTCATAAGGCACAGAGAAAGCTTTCCCTGTTCAGTGCAATAAAGTGCTGTGTGTGTGTGTGTGTGTGTGTGTGTGTGTGTGTGTGTGTGTGTGTGTGTGTGTGTGTGTGTGTGTGTGTGTGTGTGTGTGTGTGTGTGTGTCTATGATTTTCTCCTTTGTCATTGTATTAACATGTCATATTAAAGGTCGGTAAATTGTTAAGAGGAGACAATATTGTTTTTATATATTGTCAAATTAAATCCATCCACATACTCTGTACCTACTGTTACTGTACTTCTATGTATTTTTTGGGTAGAGGGTGAATCAGGACATTTATAAATTACGTACAGATGTCGGTAAAACCTAAGGTAGACGAGAAGTGGGTGAAATGTCCTGGGATTCCGTTTGGAGGATCCCCCAATCGTTGCATGCAAGCCAAATAAAGTATGAAACATGGCATTTTTTTAACAAAATAATCTCATGGATTACGACTGTAAATTCCCCAACAGGACTTCAACAAGTTTCAAATGGTGAGCTATAGCCAGTAAGATGATGACAGTTATATACTTAATAATTTACACACACGGTACTATTTTCCTTCCCCTGTGTTCTTGTTCACATACAGCCTCCAGAACACGATGAACAATGTGCACTGCTGTCTTTAGAAGCACTGTAATGTTACACCTCATGTTTCTGTGCACTCAAGCACCGTATAGGTTCAAAATGCACAGCTGTCCTATACGGATTACAAAGAAGCCTGTGGACTCATCATGAGATGTGACCCATCATGTTAACATGATACAGTGACCTCCACGTGCATTGCCACTAGAAGAGGCGGGACAGTTATTGTGTGAGGCTCGACGCAGCCGGTTTGCAAAGCTATAGGATGCATCAAGATTTAAAGCAAACTAAATCTTCTGAATCGTTTTCTTTTACGGGTACTTGCGCTAATTGAAAACTCATTCCTTCAGAGGAATCGGGCAAGTGCACAAACAGTGCTGACTGCTGCATTCCTGCTCCCATTTCATCAATGCTGTCATTTTGAAGTCACTATGGATGACAGTGGAGCAATTGTCAAGGCCTAAAATGTTAATTCTGTGAGGCAACACGTCCGACCAGCAGCCTTCATAGAAATAGGGCACCAGTGCAGTGACACGCTACAGGGTTGTCGTCATCTCAGCATGGAAACCATCGTCAAGGCACATTTCATGTCCGGGGGGGTCGTGAGATGGGGAAAGTCGATCAATCTGGATCAAAATTCAACAACAGGGAATGCCTGGAGTATAAACACACAGATAATTAATTTAATTTATATCAATTGGCCAAACACTCAGTATGTCCTCATGCCAGGAGCCAATAGTGTGCATATTTAAATTTCCGCCTCTGAGCAAAGTGTCTGCGCTGCCATGTACAGACAGAGACACAAATAACACAACGAGCCAAATCATTGTTTGACAATGGCTGCTTTATTTGACCTTGTACAGATTCTCACAGGGTATTTAGCTGTCTTCTCTCTCTCACTGAGCCAGTACAACTGATACACTATGTCTGCACACACACCAAAGTATTGTCAAGGACTCACATAATGAATGAAACATCTTCAACATGTTTAATCCAAGTGGAGTTATTCTTCATTTCAATACGCACACGTGAACCGCAGCGTACAGCTGACGCTAAGTGCACACGTCTTGTCAAATCCATGTCCACTGTCCACCTGGGAATTTCTCTACTTTTTCAGGAGAGGTCTATTTTATTTTCAACTACAAGCGGCTAGGCAAACCTTTTCCATAGAAACACGAGGTTAAAACTACATAGAAATGTTTTTGAAAACACTGCAATCAATTGAATTGTGTTTCATATGAGTCTACAATGTACCAGAAACCTAGAGCTGCTGTTGGATTTACTTATTGATCAAGACCCGTTTTAAATACAAAGAACATACATATATTGTATTTAATACGTAGAAGTAATGCAACACAGTACAAACATGTCCCACTGACCAATTTCAACAATTACAGTTGTGGCTCACATTTTAGTTGTATTGTGACGCTTGGTGGTGTGGACCAGACAGACAAAATGAAGGAGACACAGACGGAACCGGTTTTATCGCCTGCCAGGAGGCTTCAACTACCCCGGGGTTGAGGTGTCCAGTCGGAAAATAACCCACTGGGATGGCCCGTGTCCCTTTTTATTGCGAACTTCTCTTCAGGCGCTCTCTCCCTCGCTTCCACTCGCACCAGGCGCTCGCCTCACTTCCCTCTCCCCTCTCCTTCCAAACTCTGACTCTCCGCAGGGAACCCACCCCCTAGACACCTGGGCCAATTACCCACTATCCTGGACACCTCCCATCCAATCAGATGAACTTATGCAAATTATAACAACCCGCCATTGAACTTGAACCCCCATCCCACCTGCCCCCACAGTCATACACACACAGCGTTACACTGTTAAAAGTTATTTATAGAAGACTATTATTAAAAAAAAAAAATCTTAAATATAAAGAGACTGAAACCGTACAGACACCGTGGCCCAAAAACAGTGGGACATACCGAACCGTGGGCCACTGTACCGTTGCATCCCTACATAATGTAGTACCACTGTCTAACATTGTCAAAATGATCACAATACAAGATAACCTGACAATTACAGTTTTGTGTCATACATAGCCATCTACAGCTCAAATAACATGTTTTAACCATGTAAATAAGTCATTTTTATAAATAGTATGCAGAGGAAAAAGAATGATACAAAAAAACCATCTTGGCCCATTTCACAACAAGAAGAAAAGGTGGTTTCTGTTTAACAGTGTGCACAAGGTTAGGTCTGGGTGGAAGACACACGACCAGCACAGGACTGTGATAAACCCATCAAACACCTTTGGGATGGAGCCTGTGAGCCAGGCCTGGTGTCCCAACATCGGTGCTCTTGCCCAAATTTAGGATGTAGCGTAAATGCCATCAATGACATCATAACGACAGTTAGCTGACTGTCATGCGAACCTACTGGCTTAGTATGGACCGGCTTGTCCGATCAGGAAGGGAATAGTGTGATGGAGCACAGCCGTTTCACAAAACATAATTGTGTGCATATTGATATTGATGCATGATTGGATTGAATAAAATAACACACTGTTCTTGACTGAAAACGCTCCAGTGGATGAATGGAAGCACCCCAACATCTAGGGCAAAGCCTTATCATAAGAATGGGAAGATTTTTGGAATGTAACATTCAATTAGCGGATGTGACTCATCTGTCACGATCATGACATTTTAGTTGACGATGAATTCAATTACTTTAGAATTAGAAATTAAATGAGTCCATTTGGGAAACTGCCAATATTCACTTTCCTGTGAAGCTCAGGTTTACTAGAACAAGATATTTATTGTAGAGTGTGAAGCTATGTGTCTGCATGTGCATTTTGTGTCCTCACTTCAGACGATGACCTAATATGACGACATGACAGAGTCATACCAACAGCAGAACACATGAGGGGCAGGACGAAGGCAAGGACCTCGGAAGTTTGCATCACGCGGAGAGGTCAGAGTCTGGAGAATTCAGCATTAAAGCATGCTGTCCTTTCCGTTTTGACAGCGGTGACATTAGCCCCATGACTTTCAGGAGCAGCAGCCTCCCCAACGTTGCCTCAAAGACTTTCGGCCAATCATGGGACTCGAGCTGCTCGGCTCTGGCCTCTCTGGTCCATTGGCCCAGCACAGAAACAATCCTTCACCAGGAAATAACCAGCTCACTGATGGCAGAGGACATAAAGCTGTCACAAAGCCATCATTCACCTGCTCTTGAAGTGGAGTTTATGATGGCTACGTCGACAGCGAGAGGGAGTACACACACAAATGTCCAATATAGGAACTTGAATATGCTCGTGCACACACACACACACACACACACACACACACACACACACACACACACACACACACACACACACACACACACACACACACACACACACACACACACACACACACACACACACACACGACTGCCTATTGGACTGCACCATGCCATTTATATCTGCCATGAGAAGATCACATGTAGGCCTCATAATTCATACAGGTTGTCATCAGTGTCGCCTCTTAGCTGCTCTCAAGACTACAAACGAGCAGAGGAAAACTAATACTATAATGGAAAGTAAATTGTGTACACTGTTCATGTATACCCTATGTGGCCACAGACATGTTATATGATGAAGCTGTGATTACATTACATTACATTTCGTCATTTAGCAGACGCTTTTATCCAAAGCGACTTACAATTATTCAAACACCGACGGACGCAGCCATCAGGAGCAATGAGGGGTTAAGTGTCTTGCTCAAGGACACTACAGCATGCTAGCAGGAGGAGCCTGGGATCCATTCATAACCCAATATCTTGAAGGCCTGCAGGTAACATGCTCAAGGTTATAATTGTGTTTCAATACACACATTGATGATAGTGGAAATCCATAAGATCACATCATCTGTATTGCGTGCATTGCACTACAAGTAGCAGAAGGTCAGATTTCCTGTAAAAACGGCAAAAAAGGGAAAGGAAATGCAAATTCCACACAGATAGACCGCAGTCGGGTTTGAATCCAGAACTTTCTTGCTGCGAGCCAACAGTGCTAACCACTGATCCACCATGCCACCATCGCCACACAATTAATTGTTAGGCGCAGAAGGATTACAGGACATGTCTACTGGGAACTGTCTGCACAACTTTACATGCCACAGTGTTATTGGACATCTGGTTTTAGCAAACTGAAGAATAAAAATCCACAGGGTAAGATAATGCATGTCTACGCCGTGTTACCCTTGGCAACTTTGTAAACCTGTGTCCCCATTTATCCACTGCAACTATTACAGGAATTTCTCTGACTAATATGAATGGATGTGCGTCAGGCATTAAGGCTTTAACCTTCAGACTGTTGTGAAGTCATCGGTTTTGACTTTTAAAGCAGTGACAAACAGCAGAATTGGGAGACAGCTCGATGTCTCGAACCTCCCAGAGGCGCTCGGTGAGATGGAACGTCATCTCTATGTCATCCATGTTAGGAGTGTCGTTCCATGGCTGGCTATCTGGTTAGGCTCAGGAAATCAAGGAAAAATCAACAAGAGACTTTTCCAGGGTAGGCTGAAGCTTCGAATAACTTTTAAACATGAGCATTTGAATTTCAGCAGAAACAGAAACTCCCCTGAGGAGGAAGCTGACAAAAAACGTCTCTTATACCCAATATCTCACTAAGTGTAAATATCTTGTATTTTAAACAGACAAGTCCATTTAATTGTTTTCCATGACCCATAATGTAAATCAACCTTTTTAATCAATTAAAAGGAAATTCAAACTACAGCTAGGCATTGGATTGATGGTTTCAGCCTGCCAATGCGGTACAGCATGAACTTCATTACCCTACAGGAAACAACCGTAGTAATTGTTACAAGTGGGAGGCAAAACGTAAACAGCCAAATCAGACACAGCCCAGCAGTGTCTCTGGCAATCAACTGAACCACATCAAAACAGCATAAACAGCGGACTTCATAATGGCTTTACAATCATAGCCACACCAACAACTCCGCAGGGTTTTTCTGTACCCTTCAGTACTGCACACCATCGGTTTATCCATCCATCCATCTAGTGATGGTGTTTAAGTAAGCACTTCCAAGGGAAAGCCAGTGCAGGTTGGGTATAGCACTGCCTAATTAGTTTACATGTTATGTCCTACGGCTCACTGCGGATGGGTTTTAGAAATTAATATCTTAAAAAACTGGATCCTGTGTCACAATTCAAGCCACTAGAGTGGAAAATTTATTATATATAATGTTATTTATCCGGCAGGTTTTACACAACAACAAAAAACCAGTAGAACATATTCACTTAAATCCTTCCTCCACTTGATATCAAAGGTCAGAAGTCAAAGAGGATCACATTGAAAATAGTGTTACTGCTATTGAAAGCTGGATTTAACAGACACATACAGTAGCTTCTATAGGCAAAGCATTCAATCTGGCAGAAAATCATAATACTGAATAGGGATGCAAGTCTTTATTGTCTTGTATTGGAGGTCTTGTTGCTTAGCAACATGATATATTGGTAAATTTTTCTTTTTTTAACATTTTTTGGGAAGTTTTTTTTATTTATTGTAGAGAAAAGTGGAGACAGACTGGAAATGGGGAGGGGGGTTAGAGAGAGGGAGAGACATGCAGTAAATGACTGCAGGCTGGTTTTCGAACCCGGTGTTTTTCCGATATGGGCGCGCTTCTCCGGTTGAGCCACCAGGACTTTGAACCATTACACTGATACACGACAGAAATGGCGATAATTTTGTAATCCAGACACAGGCTGTGCTATTTGTAAATCATATTAGTATCATATTGCAACGGCTGTTAGAGGGCTGAAGCAGTTTGCTGCTCTCCTCTATATGGACGCCGCCGGTCTGCCTACAGAAAAGTGGGCTTCAACGAGCCTGGCACGGCATCCTGCCAACTATCTGGACACTGCCATTCCCAATCAGACTCAGCACGGCTCCCACCAACAGGTCAGCCTCCACTGTCGCTGAGTCTCATAGACCGTGGCTGTTTATTCATCCTATGGATCCATTACCAGGCCTAATGAGCACTGCCCTGAAGAGACACCTTCTGACAAGGGAATCAAACCTTCAAGGTCAGGATGGGAGGATGGTCCTGTGCTGAGGGAGGTTTGTAAGTAAATAAGCAAATCAGAAATCTATGTGGATAATGTGATATGAGACCAGATATGGTCTGGGGCTTTAGTTATTGTAATACATGATGATAGACAGATCGATAGTCTTTTTAAGGCTGCATTAGTATAAAGTAATACACTTTTCTGAACTTCATCAATGCTTCTACCTGCTTGATCATAATACCCACATTACTAATCAGTTTCTTAAATATTTCTTATGTGTATCTTATGTGTATAAATTTCTTTTGAAAGCCCCAAGAGCCATTCCCAAAATACCGTCAAATTATCGATATTGAGATATTCGTCAAAACATAGTGATTTTTTTTGTGTCAATATCGCCCAGCCCTAATCTGTAGGTGATATACTGTAAAGCATGATTTAAAGGACAACAGAGGTCAATCCCAGCTGCGGTCCAGCTCAGCGGCGGCATCAGCTGTTGAGCAATGAGCAGACACATCTGTGGCACACGGCATGCTACTCTCAACTATCCACACAATATAGACATTTATTTTGTGGGAAAAAACAACAGCAATTGCAGAAGCTTCTGTTTGTAGCCCACACAAAAGGGAAAAGGGGCATAATGATGTACTGGAAACTGAGCCTCAGCACAGGATTGGAAACAAAACAGCCCTGGAAAGGATGAAGGGTAAAGGGTTGAAAGAGTAACACAAAATATTGTCAGCGATTCGGTTCACTTCTAAAAAAGTATTAGGAAAGTACCATTTGGAAAGTCCGATCTCATATAACTTCTAGAATGCTGATTTTGTTGGTAAATCTACTCCTTCGCCTTTTCTTTTAATAGAACATTCCACACTTCCGACTTGTCAATGCAACGCTCCTCCACACTCAAGTCTCTTTATGACCGGAGGATAAGCCGGCTATCGACCCATAGATTAACTCCAGAATGCTCCATTGAGGAAAACAAGAGTGGCGCTTTAGGATTAGCCCAGCTCAACTCAGCTCAGCTCAGCCGTACAAGAGGAGGGGAGCTGCAGACCATGAAAGAGAACCTAAGGGCCAGGTATCCACGGCTGGGGGAAACGTGACCTGAGTAGAACAACTCACTTCAAAATTAAGCTTGTTTAAATATTATATATGGAAATAAAGCGCTCCAGTTGCTAAATATATTAATCTCCTCTAAATGTTAAATGCTGTTCCGTTACGCTCAGTCCGTATTTGACAGGCTCTGGCGAGCAGGGTTTTAAGCTGAGTTTAAGTTTTCCGTTATTGCACTGGACTTCCAGACGACTCCGCCAGCTCCAAAGTCGGCCATCTTTTTTGACAAAGGTGGACGGGCGTGACTGTTTTCAAACGGGTCCCTTGACCCCGTTAGAACCAAAGGATTCTTACCTTCACAGCCACGCCTGACATTATGTCGGCATCGACAACATCTTTTCACCGCCTGCAGAAAACGCTGCGTTCGGGACCCTGGAATTAACACCCCCTATGGCGCTGACAGCACCATAGGGGGCGTTATCTCCAGGGTCCTAAACGCAGCGTTTTCTGCAGGCGGTGAAAAGATGTTGTTTTTGCCTTTTTTTCCCTTTTCCCTAATATCTGCACACGTCGGCACCTAAACCAAGCGTGGGATTGCAATAATCGGGTGTGGCTACAAAGCGGAGACTCCTGCGGATCCAAGGAGCCCAACTGCATTCAAGCGTGATGACATATGGCCTCATGGTGACATTTCAATGTGACGGCAGCATTTTTTGAAACTTGACCTTACTGTATCAAATGACATTCAAATTATACTGGTTGATGACTTGAAAATTATACTGGCTGTCATTTGCATCAACTATTTCGGAAAATCTGAGAAAAATATCATTTGCATAATCATTTGGAACGAAAACAAAATCGCACAAATCTCCAATTCTCTAAAGTTATTGATACTGCACCACAGCAGCAAGTTTATTAAAGTGTTTTTTCAAGGTCACGAGGTCTTCGGGTGGCCTTTGGGGGGATTGCCCCTTTTCTCCCCCCATTATTGAGTGGTGAAAAATGGCTAGAAAGTGTACCAAAGATGTGTAATCAACAGGGGTGTCACGATCCCGATTCGAAAACAAAAACCGTTCCAAAATGAGCGCTCGATTTCCAACTTTGAAATCACAAGCAGCTTGGCGATTCTCCCCGTCGTTTTGTGGATAACATTGTCAGACGTGGAACTTGGGCGGTCCAGACTACAAATAAATGTGATCGCTCATGTCACGTTAATGTAATTTGAAAATAAACAGCGTACTGTATCGCTGAAGGGAGCTTTTCCAGCTGAGCAGCTCGTGCGCTCTAATAATTTAAAGATAAAGTGTGCGCCGATTTAATAAAATATGATATGTTCTGCATTATATCCACTTCACTTGAGAGGGCAGAACAGACACCGGCAGCTTGTGAGAAGCGCTGGTACGCACCGCTACGCCCTCCATAAGAGAAGGAACTAGTAGGAACTTTAGAGTAGTAACTTTAGAGTAGGAACTTTACGGATATGATTTGGATTGTGATATCAAAGATAAGATGACAAGTTTAAACGGAACACGACGCCGTGATATAATGAGACTTAGGAGAAAGGTCTGATTCGAGAAGAAGGTACAGAGCGGACACGGACGCAGTGGGCGGAGGAGAAGAGACGCACTTGTGTTGTGTTGAAAAGCTTTTTTTTTTTTTTTTTTTTTTCTGTTTTTTGGTTTTGTTTTACATTTATTTAACCAGCAAGTCCCACCGAGATCAAAAATCTCTTTTACAAGGGAGCCCGGGCCAAGGTACAATACAACCAATACAACCAAATGACAGCTATTCAAGCACGATGGCCTCTTAAGAAAAACAATGACATTCCTCCCTCACTGCATTCTTTATCATACTCTTGAAATTCATTAATAGATATGAACGTTTTTAGTTTAAGAGATTTTTGGAGATTATTCCATGACCATGGTGCATGGTAAGAAAACGCTGTTTTGCCAAAGTCTGTCAAAGACTGTCTCTTACGGCTCCTGAGCATTTCTTTTATCTATTAAATTGTATTAAATTAAAAAAAATAATAACATTACTGATAATGACTTAATGCGCCTGGACTCAAAGTAATAATTAAAGTGCTGAAAAAAAAAAAAAAAATGTTTCAATCGAAAATTAAATCGTGACCTTAAAATCGAAAGTCAAATCGAATCGTGCATTTCGTTGACGCCGCTAGTAATTAATGGCATCAACCCACAACTTGGTGCAGCAACTTGCATTGCATTGGAATGGCCATCATTAGGCAGGAGTATAATGTTCAAAGCCCCTTTACACACACAATATTAATAATTATATGAGGTGCGATTAAAAATCGAATGTTTAATACCTTTTAATTGATGAAAAAGATTGGCATACAGAGCCAAGCTGCACCTCCTGACCCCGAACCTCCCAAGAAAGTGGCTCGGAACTTAACAGCTTAATATCTGCGGAAAGTTCATCCAATGTCATCTAAGAATCCAAAGACCGCAAGAAGTGAAACACCTTTCTTTGGTCATCAAGAGTGTGCACCCTGGGATGACTAAATAGCTCCACCACCTCAAGTGACCAAGAAAAAACAAAACAAATCGATCAGAAGAAGGAAAACTTTCAAGAAAAGAAAGAAACTGTCGTAAAGCAAAGTCCATTGAATAAAAAAAAAGATTCTGTTTAAATATTCAGTTATAATGGGTGAATGTTGAAATGACCTCAAACTGCCGTCCCGGATGTAAGCAGTGCCCATGGTGACCTCCTCACTCTGTCCCGTGAGAGACAGGCAGCCGTCAAAGTTGATCTGTGCGGACAGACAGATAGATGCATGTCAAAGGGAGACAGGTACAGGGAAAAACCATTCCATGTGATTCCTCGAACCATGCAATTGCTTTGGAAGATATCCAGTGCTGAATTACTTGTGCCCACAGCCCTAGTTTGCAGTTTCGCCCTAAAGGATGCTACTGCAGTAACAACACTAGCTACCTGCTGACAAGGAGCCAATGCAGAAACAGCTTCAAAAGCAACTCCCTCTTTACTTTTTTTGTGTAATTTCCGCAAGAAAATTGATTGCATTTACCTATTGTGATTTGGAGCAAATGGTCAGATATTAATGCAATATAAATTACTCAAATCCCCAAATAAATGTATACACGGTGGACGTGTTTAAAAAGCGACACCGTAGCAAGTGTTGATTCATTCACAACGCCTCTGTCATAATTGGACGGTTTAGGAGTGAGGTGAGCAGTGGTTACCGTGCAATAGGTCTGTCCATATCTGGCCTCGTCTCAGGTTTGTGCTCAAATGACATGAACAATCTACAGCAAAGCTGGATCTTGTCTCTGAAGACATAAAAGGTTTTAAAAAGAGAAACACTGGGGGGAAAAATGAAACGATGAAAGGAAGGCAATGTCTTTGTTTCAGTACACCATCAGCCCCGAGCATCCGTCATGAAAAGGCTTTGGGAGGGTGTTTTCACAAGTTGTCGTCCCGCCGGTGAAGAGTTTTGCCAAAGACAAACTCTTCTCCCCTGATCTGTGAGAGGAACATATCGACCTACGCAACCCCCATGCAGCTTACTGGCACGAGTTCATCGCATGGCTCCAAGCCCGTGTTTCTAGACGGGTGTACGGCCACTGAGACAATGGATAGTTTCAGCTTGATAAATCAAGCCGTGCGTCGCTGTTGCCCAAGCTTAATTAATGCATGAATAGATGGCCTTCAGTAAGGTTGGCACTCCAGCCGCAGCCCTGCAGAAGACCTTTCTTATGGCCTGAGAAACAGCAGCTTCCCCAATTCACAGCTCCCATTCGCGCATGCCTCCGTCAGTCGAAATTAATGTCAAGCCAGCGAGTGTTTCTCCATAACAGACGGCCTTTAAACTGGAGGGCCCGAGTGGCGGGGTGCAGCGTCTCCCCAGCTGGTGAACTGCAAACCCAACTGTAAACCCGGGGAACTTTGTATTCTTCAATCATCAAGCCGAAGCCTCATTAAATGAAGACAGCCTACGACCTCTTCTGCCTCCTGCTAGGGGGTTACCCAGCCTGCAAGAGAAAACAAATAAACCTTATTCTCAGCAATTAAATCTGTGTGGTTTCCACTTCAGTTTATTCCTCTTCTCGCCCTTACAGCTGAAATATGTTTCTAGGAAGATGCACAAAAATGTCTGCCAATAGGGATGCAAAGTATTTCTGGGTAACGGCAGAGGCTCGAGGAGGTGCCAAAGCGCACAACTCCCAAATGTCAACCGCTCGTCGGCCGCTGTTTGCGCCCCTGCGCGTCAAACAAACTCTGGTTGCTCGAGCGGGGAAGAATATCTGCTCGCATCGGGGCTGGATCCCGACACTCGACCCGAAACCGCAAAGAACCAAACGGCGAAAGCAGACGGACATAAAAATGCGGCAGTTTGAAGAGCGACTTGCAGACGATCATACAAGCATTTGTATGATGATGAGGGGTTCCTTCTGTGTTTCATGTACATTCCTTAATGATACGTGCATATTGGCACGTCGCGTAAAGGAAAATTTGGAAAAATCTTGCCGGGGACAGACGCTCCAATCACTACATTCTGCCGTAAAGGCTCTTGTGCTCGCCCGCATTGTGCAGATGCACGCATCAGAGGAAGCGGCGTATGACGGGGGTGGGGAGATCTTCAGATTAACAAGGTCGCGCTAGAGGACAAGGAGACAGATGGGGGAGCAAAGGGAGAAAAGAAAAAGAAAAAAAAAAAAGCAGCACGAGGGCAAAGGGGAATAGAGACTGACTGCGAAAGACGGGGAGATAGCTGGAGAGGGCGAATGAATCAACAAAACTGTGTTGTCAGCATCCCCGGGGGGGGGCGGAGAACGCTCGGCACGCTCAAACGGGCCGAGTCTCTCCCCTCGTTTCCGTCCTCCTCTCCCTTCAACGTCTCCCTCTTCTTCTTCACTCATCCATACGGAAGATTCCGCCCCCTCCGCATGCCCTGCCGCATGCCCTCTCAAGCACACACACACACACACACACAAGTATCCCCCCCGCCCCCCACCACCACCACCACCCCCACCCCGGGTCAAGGGTTTGCTTAGGGGGCGACCGCCCTCTAGCACGGGACTGCCCTGCGCACAGATGCGGAACCGAAAATTAGGGATGAACCCGCTTTTGTCCATTGAGGTCATATAAACAACTGTGCTGATGTAGGGAAAGCCACGAGCCCCACGGCCCCACTCTGAGAGGAGGGGAAGGAGGATAGAGCCAGACATAAACAAATGACCCATAGCAAATTGAGCAGATTTATTTATTACACCCAGGTGCGGTTTTCTTTTTTTTGGGGTTGCAGGGGTGGTGTCAGGCAGACAGAGAAATGCAGCTGATTAATATACAGAGGCAGACTGCAGGTGGAAAATCCCACGGGGATGTGGAGGTTATAGCAGAAGAGGAACTCAAAGGTATCTGTGTTCTGCAGTCTCTCCCTCCCTCCCTCCCTCCACAGAGGAGGGTAATAAAGTGTGCTCCAATGATTGGACGGAGCCCCTGGGAGAAACGACACAGCACTATCGCTGCTTCGGAGGTGAGTAATAGGGCCGTTACGTCTTTTCTACCCTCGCCCACAAGCCTGTTCCTCAGGAGTCTGCAACTGCACCATGCACTGCTGGGGTCTGTGCTCAGGCTCAGCTAAAACGAGATCTACTACAGGATAAACGCATCTCTGTGGACAGTGACCCATATATAGACAGACTAAATGTGGCATGCTTGTGATGATTATCAGGTTGGCTGATATAGAAACAAGGCCTTACAGATGAGATGCACACAGGAGCACCGCTCCAGACTAATATATTGACTGACATTTTATTTTATTTTTTAAACATGTTTGAAACATAATTTCTACATAATCCATTTCGAGCTGCATCCATGCGTGATGATATGATCCAAGAGGCCGATGTAATACTCAACTACACATGAAACAGTAACCGAACATGCAATTTATCCTCAACCTATTGTTTCTTGACTTAAAAGTGTGCACTAACATATACAATAATAAATAATAGTCAAAATAAAAAAAAAAATTGGCACAAACTTTTTTTGTCAACACAATTTTGGGACCTAAAAACAGGGTCATAGGCCAAAAAAGATTTAGGCTGTTAATGATTCTTAATGCCTTTGATATTGTTGGATGGGTGTAAATCATACCTGTTGCGTTCACTTTTGGAATTAAATCCTGTAGAATGCAATGCCAAATTTAAAGGCCAAGAGCTTTATATCTTCGGCGTCAGTGAGCCAAAAATAAAACTAAAGGTCTGTATGTCTTTCTTTTTTTTGTCAAACGGCATTTTCCTTGAAGGTAGGTAAACTTTATAATGCATTATGTGGCCTTAAAGTCAATATGTCTAGCATTAAATAAAGGAAAGGCGCAAGTCAAGGTATCGGTACCGAAATGCTTTAAACAACGTGTATTTCTAACGGGCCCATATCCACAACCCTGACCCTCCATGAAGCATCCAGACCTTGGTGACCAGTGTATTGGTTACTATCACAGTCCAGAGGCGGTGGAGTTGACCACCGCCTTCTCTGTGATTGGTTGCTTCACCCACTTTTGTTCACAGTGTCAGACTGTCTGGAGGAGCACATTAGCTTACTGTCTAAAATGTAAATTCAGATGCAAGTGTACAGAAGAGAAACCATCTGCCTTGCTAATCCCAAACAAACTGCTGAGTGTTATTGAAACTGCGGACCCGAGACGCTCAAATCCCGGCAAGTGTTACGCTGCCATTTAAAAGGCGACGCCAAGTCTCTCAAGCCCCAGTATATATATATACTGTATGTGTGTCTGAGTCTGATTGGTTATTGTTTGGACACCATGTGACACCAACCTACACCTGTTTTTGCTCAATCACGTCTATTGAAGCCGTTGGTTTGGGTATGGCATGATCATGTTAGCGAATTAAAAAATAAATCACCCTAGTAAGTGCATTTTTTCACATGCAACCAAGTCCACATCCTGCTTTCCCTCTCATGGTCACCAGTTATGAAAAAAAGCAGATTCTCACCAAGACTAGAATAATAGAGTGCAAAAGTCAACATAGCAACCACTCAAATTTAAGTTTTGACGAGATAATGGCAATAAATCCTCCTTTAACTTTCCACTCACACCATGCAGTACGTTTACCCGGGGGACACACCACGTCAATTTCAGGTTTTCCTTAACTGATGTATAAAGTTCAAAGGCTCAGCGGTGCTTTGCACTGTTGCCTCGCAGCAAGAAGGTGCTGGGTTCGAATCCCGGCCATCCCGGGTCCTTTCTGTGTGGAGTTTGCGTGCGCTCCCCAGTCTGACATGCATGTGAGGGGTTCACACTCCGGTCGGTGCCTCTGACCCAGGCACTGGCAAAAAGAGCCCCCAGGCGCTGCACTGCGCTGACCACTTCTCGGTGTAGGACGGGTCAAACACAGAGGACTCATTTCATTGTGTCCGACCAGTACGGTGGCAATAAAGAGAAACTCTATTCTATAGCACACTGAAGAAGGGCATCTTGCCTGAAACGTGATAAACAAAAACACATTCGGAGCGTGGCCCCTTCTATTTCGTCCATTTCATGCTTTTTATGATTCAGCATCCAGTGAAGTACTATGAGGTTTGGTTCGAGCCATTTCAGTTCGTTGTGTCTTTTGTTCTTATTTGTCCATTTCAAAGGAAATCCTGCTCCATCTTTCAGCAGAGCGTTGGAGTGGGAAAGTAAAGAAAATAACAAGGGGGAAGAAAGGGGAACAGCATGTAATTACGGCCACGAACCAGACACAAACACAAACACAAGCACAAGCACAAGGCTTGAGCCCTGACTGCAAAGGCACCCTGGGGTATCTCTGTTATTTTATCACCAACTAATGGTTATGCATTTGGAGGAAAAAAAACAAAAACATAAAAGGATATAAAACACCAGCCTATCACAGATGTTTATGCCACGTGGTGAGAAATGAAAACTTCTAAATTGCGCATTCAAAACCGTCCAGCACTGAGAGTCGTGACTACATTGTATCACAGCTCAGGAATTCAAATTGAGGTTTAAGCCGAGTGCCAACCTCAGATCTAACCCTCAAGACTGCAGGCTGGCTCGCGGCGAGTCACAAGGCTAGACTTACAGAAAAAGGTGACCATACGGGACGTTGATCGAGCGGGCCCCGACACTTCACGCTGAACAAAAAGCTCCTGGAAACCGCCTGAGACGGAGACACAACAGCGGCTTTACGGGAAAAGAAGCCAAAGAACGGATGTAAAGCAATGAAAACACTCTTGTTACTACAGTTAAATACATACCAGACCGGGGGGTGGGGGGGGTCTGAGCACATGCTGGCAAAAAGGAAATAATGAAAGTGTTGCGGTGGAACGAGAGGGAATGAGAGGGTCGGCTCCTGGGCGTAGAGGAAGGAGGTGATAAGAGGGGGAGCAAATCAGCGAGCTGATGAACGACAGGAAGCAGCGAGCGACCGCCCAACACAGCATCCACCCTGCACCGAGGAGCACGTCAGTTAGGGTTCGTTTGAACGTATTTGATCTTGCTATCAAAGACGTCTCAAGAGCAAACTGCGACTGGTCTTGGGAAAGGAAGGGTGTAGGGGAGGGAGGGAGTGGGAGAGAGAGGGGGGGGGAGGGAGAGAGGGAGGGGGAGAGGGAGAGGGGGATTGCGGAGGGAGAAAAATCAAACTTCACACAAAGATCACACCTTGCATTTGAAAAATGGGCTGACATGCTTGCTGAACTGTTAGCCAGCTGATGACCGCTGACAACTGAAGTGATGGCGTTTTCTCAACTTCCTGGTATGCTACTTAGGGGGGGGTGGTAAATAAATTATTGCGATGTTTCATTTCGTCAGTATTGCTCGTCAGGGCCCAACACTGGAATTATGATCCGAATAAAGCCTTCCATATCGCCAAGCTCTACATTTTTCAAATATCTTTTTGATGACAACTACAACTCATCTTCGGGCGTGCGGAGGCAGAAACCCCTGACAACATTCCATGACGACACCGGGTTTATTCCCGCCGTTGGAAATGACACAAACAAAACACAAACACAAACAACACCCTGCGTCACGTCCGCTGGGTGCGTGCTGGGAGCGTATCTTAAAAATGAGCAGGGCTCGAGGCATTTTTTGTTCATTTTCTCCTCAGTTTGCCGTCCAGGCCCAGAACGTCAGAGGTGCATTCCAGCTCCCTGACACAGGATAACACAACAGAAAGTAATGTGTATTACAGCGGCAGCACCCCATCCCACTTACCCTGTGTTGGCGGATATTATCTGCTAACACGCAGGCCAAACAATACCCTGAAAGACTGACTGATAAGATAAGGCAGTTTATCACGCTCTATAATACGGGGATCACGTTCTTAATAACACCGGGTGGCACCTTTCCACGACCTACCACTACGGCGGCTGTTGTACTCGCGAGCGCTAACGCAGAGTGCCGCAGGGTAAAACAAATCCTGACCTGTTTTATAGAAACAAAGGGATCAAATTAAAATGTTCCCGATGAGTGAGCAGGGCACACACACACACACACACACACACACACACACACACACACACACACACACACACACACACACACACACACACACACACACACACACACACACACACACACACACACACACACACACACACACACACCTGCTGTGCGCCCCTATTCGTCAGTTAGGGCTAGTCTTCGCATCTTTCCCTAATAAGTCCTCGCACACTGGAAACAAACCTCAAGTGGATGCTCCGTTACAACGCCATTAGTGTCACAGCCAAACTGTACTCTCAAACAAGAATAAATAAGCAGCTGTCTAATGTGCAGTTGCCGAAAATAATCCGTAGTTGTACTGTATTAAAGGTGCAGAGTGTAGAATTTACAGAACGAACCGGGCAGGAATGGAATAAAACATTCAAAAGTATGTTTAAATTAATGTATCATTTATATTGTCTCTCATTCGAACGATGCAGTGAGAAACTTACCTTAAAATCTCCTGATCCGCTGACAATTACGCTCACGCACTTTTTAGTCAAAGGTACTTAAAATGTGTCAAAGAAAAGACGCTTCCTTTCAATTGGTCATGGGGAATGTAAAGTGGGTGTGCTGACTATTAAACGGGCCGCTCATCCAAATTGGTTTTCTTGAAAGGTTCCATATGTTCAAAAATTTAAATTGCTCCATTCACTCGTGATTTGTTTATTTCTTTTGAAACGTTCTTTGAGCACCATACGTTGAATCCTCACCTTGGAGACGGTTTCCATCCGTAAAACTGCTGAGCTGTGCCCCAACACACTGCAACACACTAGGTGTGACAACTGTCCCATCGCAAAGAGCATTTAGCCAAAAGTGTTGGTGGTTAATTGGCGATGTCTGTCTGGCCTGGCTGAGGCTTGACCCTCTCACCCCTGGCTACAGCAACAAGACCACGGCTAACAAGCTTGCAGCCAGATCAGAGCGTCATTAACCCTTTCAGATGGGAGCGCTGAGGCAAGGCATCCAGGTCACAGCGCTAAAAAGGCCTCATCGTTTCTTTTTTTTTTTTCCTCTTTTGTTTCTCTCCTCCCTTTTTCTTCTATATATAGCCATACCACCAAGGGCATAATGCAGAACACTGCCATATGGAACAGTGTCAAGAAGAAGAAGAGGAAGAAGAAGCCGTTCAGACTCCACAGGTCACCTCAAGACACAAGTTTTACCTTACTGGGGACATGGCTTCGGGGGGGCTAAGCTTACTGAGTGTTGAGTTTATGTGGAATGGGAACAACACCGTGCCATGTCACCAGACGGCATTCTGTTTGGATTTACGGCACAAGCCAAGAGCGTTAATAATGTATTTAGTATTCAGACAGTTAGAGTGGGAAAGAAACGTGGGGCGGAAGGCCAGCGTCAACTGGATGTGTGTCTTTAGAGCAGTTGACTTAACCCTCAACCCATCTGTGAGCACCACTTTTACACAGCTGCCGCACACTCACGTGGCTCTCACCCTACAGAGACTTTCATTACCGCTATACTACGGTATCAGGAGTATGTTACAGCCCCTACCGTCAGAACAGCTTTTTGTCCTCAGCACCATGCCGTCTTTGTTCTATAACTAGCCGTGGAATTTGAATTCACGTATAAGGAGGCAGAAGTAGTAATTTAGTTGTCCAACACCCAACACAGCGTGAAGCCACGTTCTCTTGATACAGCCATGGTGCGCCCATGGAGCAGGCTGTAGACGGTATTAATCCCATCCAAACAGAAGTTGCTTCACAGCAGGTCATGCTGTCATTACATTTTTGGACTGGGTTGTGTCATCTATTCATGCAGGATAAACAATTTCTATAATTTCTTTCCAAATTACCACCAACAGCCCAAATATAAACAACCACTACATGCAATTATGCAAATTAAAAGCAAGATGAAGTCAAGCAGTCCAAGGCCCAAGCTAACTTCACATCAAGGAGAATGTCATTAATGATCACATGGACTTGGAACCTGAAGAGGACCGCGGAGAAGCTCCTTCCTGTCAGTAATCAGGACATGCATTAACATTTGGCTGGGGTTTGCCCATTTCAAGGTAGTTATCTCTCAGAAGAACGTGGTCAGCCAACATGTTGTGATAGATTTGATTGTGCACGCTGCTTTGTCAAGAGATCATGGCAAAATCGCCCAAACGAGGGCCTTGGAAGTGCTCCTCCTTTCCTGGCAAGAACGCAAAGAAAATAATGAATAAATAAACGGGCACATGCAAGAAGTTAGAGGCAGCCGTGGTGAATTTGATAAAGCAACGAAGCTAGTTGTTGCCAGCAAACTGTCAATATGGATGAACATTCACAAAAAAAAAAAACAGCACCCTTGGATGCATAAATATCCCCTGCACCTCAAGTGACCAAGACAAAAAATAATTTTAAAAATGTATTGATCAGAAAGAGTTCTCCATTGTTTGGACAAAAGGAAGTGAGTGGAAAAAAAACATAGTTCCGTCGTTTTGAATTATTGGACTTATAGCGCTATCCACTCCACAGACTACCTCATGGATTGTCACTGGTTTAAAAAAGGCAAAGAAGAACGGTTACCAAGAACCACAAACTGCCCAAACATTGTATGACATCGAAAAAAAACTTATACCACTATTTAGCGGGCACTGTTTAGGGGCAGGGGACATATGGTCCAAGACATGGTCACTCAGATAATTTCCCAGAAGCAGAGTGAGGCCGGTGAAACATGAAAAGCATATATCCACAGCCACTCTTATGAGGCCTGCATTATTGATGGCGTAAGCCTTATCCACTGCGGATGCATGTCCCTCCATATTACAGCACAACCCATGTTACCGGGGTGACACGCGCGCGCGCGCAGCGCATGTTCGTTTTCACACGCAAGGTCGCCCGAGACAGTGCCGGGTAAAGTGCATGGCGGCTACACTGACAGACATAGCAGCCTATATAGCTGCATCCCCGGGGCGACGCGGCTTTTCTTAAAGCCTGCGAGAGATCTACAAAAAGCCCCGTAAAGGGGAAGACAGGTACACTACTCTTAAGTCCAACTGCACTCCAGGGAGGAAAAAAAAAGAAAAAGGACAGCAATAGAGGTACTTTCAAGAGCCTGAGAGCAATATTCTGCATGCTTTTTATGACCCATTAGATGAAGCTGCATGAAAAGCCAGTTTTTGAATACAAAATACAACAGCAAAGATATTTTGGAGATCGGAGAGAGGAAAGGAATTTTGTTGTTGTTAAGTAGCTTAGTGGTGCAAAATAATCAAATGTTTATTGGGTTCATTTTTTCTTTTTTACTTCATGACCATTACCCCATAGCATGCATCCTGAATTGGAGTTCACATACCATGATTCTGTTCATTAAAATATTGTCAAACACCCTTGCCATTACATGATATTTAAATGTATTCAATACAATGTTCAATTTGCTTCAAACAGTTGTAACTACAACATGCTGACAACAGAGATCCGTTATTCTGCAGTCTAAACATGGACGTGTACAATGAATTGATTTTGCCTGAGTACACAAACTCGCTGATGTGCTATTAAGAGCTTCATTATTGTCTACACAGTTCTTAACCTTTGTACAGATCAGCTTGGCCAACAACTTATGTTTGTTGTTTCCTCTTATTAAAAACATTTTGCCTGACTCATGTCGTCTGTGATCCAACAGTGTAAAAAGGCTTCATACTCACAATGTTACAAATGTAAGGAAATAAAGGGGATTAAGACAAAATTGTAATAAAGAAAATGAGCCAACTGCAGTCAGTGTTTCTCTGGAGTGTTCTGTGTCCTTGAAGACTTGGACTTGTCACTGATTTTCCTGCAGCCGCAGTCCAAGCTCCTCTTGGCGCCGAAACTCCCAAACCTCCTCTCTGTAAATCGTGTTAGCCATGCAACCCTGTCTCCTCAGGGCACCTGTATTTTAGCCAGAAGTGGAAAAACATGGCTTCTCCTTTATTCCCGGATAAGTTAATTTCACGATTAGAGCTGCAACGATTAGTTGATTAGTTGCCAACTATTAAATTAATCGCCAACTATTTTGTTAATCGATTCATCGTTTTGAGTCTTTTTTTAAATAATAAAATTTCTCTGTTGGACTATCTGATTCCAGCTTCTTAAATGTGAATATTTTCTGGTTTCTTTAGTCCTGTATGACAGTAGACTGAATATTTTGGGGTTTTGAACAAAGCAAGACATTTGAGGACGTCGCCTTGGGCTTCGGGAAACAGTGATCAACATTTTTCAGCATTTTCTGACATTTTATGGACAAAACAACTAATCGATTAATCTTCGAAAATAATCTACAGATTAACTGACAATGAAAAAAATCTTTAGTTGCAGCTCTATCCATGATAGCGTTGCAGCTGGAGTTCGCACGATACTTCGCTTTCTTTTCCAATATAGATACTGAAATTGTGAGTATCTGCCGATATCAATCCAATATAATGTTTTTTTTGCCTTTAACTACCAGTAAGCTTTAAATAAGATATTTTTAATCACTGCACTTTGCTTAAGGTGGCCGTCTAAAAGCCCCAATACTTAATCGCCAAAAACAAGTACAAAACCGCTGCTTTGTTAAACAGTTTCACATAAAAAAATAAAATAAAATAAATTAATTAAACTGAAATCACTTAAAGTGCAAATTTGTTTCTTTAATTTATGGCGCAATAGCCTTGACGCATTAGTGTTTCTGTGAGGCAAGATTCCTTAAAGGGGCAGATTCATACTTTTCTGGTATCGGCCATTATACAGTAGGTGCCATCGCTAGTTGAGGCGCAGTCAGGCCTATACAAATATGTTCTTCCTGTAAAAGAAAAAACTGTATTTGCATCATTGCACACCGGGGATTTTTCCCTGTGATGTGGAGAGAGACCGGGTCAAACATCACAGGACAAAAAGCCCTTTCCAGTGTCGCCAAAAGGCAACGCAAGGAGCAATCAACGCGCAAGACGGAAATCAAGGAAGTGAATAGTTAAGCAAAAGAAACAAAATGCCCTATGGACGTAGATCCACTAATGAGGCTTCATTCTTCACTCCTGTGGCTAACAATTACTATTATGAAAGCCAGTTTTATACCCAATAGAGAATGGGAAACACAAAAGCGTTTCTAGGGCTGTGTTCATTCAAGGCTTGTCGATCTGTGTTAGGTAATATTTACATTACAGTTTCATACATTACTATTCATTAGAAATGTGTTCTGAATTTAAATACAGATCGATTTTATGATTTTTCATCAAATTAAAAATAAAAAAGTACATCTGATTCAATGAGGGGGGAAACTGTTAATAAAAATGCACCTGGAGTTTGAACACAGATAGCCTCTGTGCTCACGGCAAAGACATTCTCAGATGCTGCAGTGGAGCTCAACCAATCCAGTGCAGTGCAATGTTTTACCGGCTGAATCCGGAGCCCAGCGATATTCAATAGAGCATGTTGGGCCAACGTTCACTGGAACAGTGATTCCCAACCAGGGGGTCACCAGAGATTGCAGGAGGCCTTAGACAATTTGAGGTCTATGTTTCCTCAGTGAAATAATGGTCCAGGAATCGACATGAAATGGATGCAGTTCAAACACAAAACGACTGCCAAGCGTGAATAAAAAAAAAAAAAACGATCAAGCTTTTTTTCCCAAATAGGGAGGTCTCTGATTAAAAAACGGGTTGATTTAGGAGGTCTCTGGGGGGAAAAATGTTCAGAACCCGATGCACTAGAAAAAGCGTGAATGCCTGCCTCCCCCCCCCCAATACTGCCCTTTGCACAATGTTGTGCAAAGCAGCACAGTGAATATCACTGCAGACCTTTACAGACACATTACAAACGGCGTAGTTCGTTTGGCGTTTCCCTGTGTTTTCCCAGCGCTCCCTGCAAGGTGCGAGAGGAGATAAATAACACCTCCAAAAATAGGACTTTCCATGCTGCTTCACAGCGGCATTCAGCGATACACTCAAAAATGGCAAACAGATAACATAACACAGCCCAGCAAAGCATGGGCGGCGCACAGCACAGAGCCGTGCATCATTTTCAACCCAGTGAGAACAATACCCACTAATCAGGGTGACTGAAGTGCTCATTCTCCTCGCAATTACAGTTATGTGCGCCATTGCCCATTATAGCGGCACATATCAAACCACAACACCGATGCTGTTTTCAATTTGTAATTTTGCAGATAAAAAATGTAAAGATTTGGAAGCAAAACAGAAATAGTCAATTTCCTCATTTCCCTTAATTTCTCCTATAATTGTACAGGCTCACAAGGGCCACCACCAGGCCAAAGGAAATGTACAGATATTTTCATTGTAATACAATACTCTCGGATTAAGAATCACATAAAGCTGCAAAGCCCATCATCAATTACCCACATAACTCACACAACTGTGGCAGGAAGTGAAAGACGTATCAAGGAAAGTATTTAGTATCGTGCTCATTCTTTTGGAACATGCACTTCGTTTCTGTCGAGGCAACCACAAATATTTGCGTAAAGAGTTGCCTTTTTGCCCCGACGGAACACAAAACTCACGGTTCGGATCATATCGCGGTTTCAAGTCAGATCGGATCATTTGTCGGATCAGCAAAAAGATAAAAAATAAAAATAAAAAATACAACTTTGCCTTCCATTTATTCTGTAAAACACTTTAAGTACGGAACTTTTGGAACTTAGATAAAAACAAGCTGTCCAATGTTTAAATAAAATCTTAAAATATATAAAATATTGAATACTCAGTTGTTAAATGAAAGTGTGTCATGAGCCACGCATGAAACCTTCTTCTTTTAAACATGGTCGTGAATGAAAACATAGGATTTGATCCTCCCCCAGGAACTGAATTTAATTCCAGTATCGTGTTCAGTTTGTCACGTTTATAACAAACCAAATCTCATCAAAACGGGTTGAGAATGAAACAAGTTACGGTTGATTTTGTAGAGAAGTCTGCATCTCTCAGTACACACTGCATTTGTTTACGAGCGGATCTCGACCGTCCCAAAGTGGAGGACGGGCAGACGCAAAGCGACAACGTTGAGCAGCTCATTCCCAACATGCGGTAAAGCAGCAGCAGCACAGCGCCACGCACCATGAAGCAGTCATTGCGCTTCAGAGTAAAACACAGCACAGTTTCCGTTTTCCGCTAATTGTCCGGTATTTAAATCTCTCCGGTCATAATGTCCTCTTTCATAATGTGAAAATAATCCAAGCACAATTTGAATTAATTCTTGTTGGATCATTCCAATGAAAAAAAAGTCTGCAGATCTGTTCATTTTCGCTTGGCAAGTTGCAACAGGAAGCCAATCAGTTTGGACCATCTAAAGCTGACCGTTCACCTCTGACCAATCACATTGGTCGACACATGGAGAGTACACGGTACACGGAAACGGAGCCGCAGCGTCTAGAACTCTGAGGAGAAACAGAAAGATGATGTGTCATTGGGACACATACATCCGACGTTTATTGGTTTGGATATTTAAATTCCGACCCGAAGCAGACGGTAAATATCCATTGTGTAAAATCTGTCGACGGGACGTCCCGACCAAGACGGACAACACCACAAACTTTATTATTTAATTAGACCTACTTGTCATATTTAATTTGCTTTTGATTTGATCAAACTTTTATTTTCGTGAAATGTTAATTGAAGCAGCTGCTCTTGTAACTTATTGTTCACAAACGGAAATGATTTGATTTCAAGTCGTAATATTTATTTATTCATCTTTAAAATGACGTAAAACTGACGGGACTTTATTTTTAAAACTAAATTTTAAAAAAATGTATACATCGACATGCCTTGATGATGTCATTCTCTATATAACCTGCTTATAAATTGTTATTCAGCTCAATAAACACATATCGTTTGACCGGAAACTCTCCCATTTGTCCGGGACGTTGAATCTTTCAGGACACGTGGGACCGGCACCAATTCAACTCTGCATCCAGATTTAGGGAATTAAAACTTTAAAAAGTAACAGCGGCAGTAAAACTGTACTTCACTATGATGGTTACATTTTGCAATTAATCCGCGGTTCGCATGCGAGCCGAACCGTGGTGGGGTCGAGGGCTCCACTAGGTTGTGTTACACCACTACAAAACGTCTAGTGCACACCGCCCAGCCCAACGCTGGACTCATGGGATGGCAATGCAATGGCACAAAGACAGCGCACTACGCTATTCGATAGCTGGCTGGCTATCTAGAACTGACTGAAAATGTTCTTACTTTCTTCCTCTCCATCTACGTGTCCACCTACAAGGGCAACTTTACTTTTTGGAGTGGCTCGCTGCCAAGTTGGCAACCGTGCATCAACATTTGGTTGCCAAGACTGACAAAATGGTGCAAAACTGTCATTATTTTATAATAAACTATCGGATAAATGGATATCTATTTTATTTATGAAAAAATAAAATAATAATAATAATAATAATAATAATAATAATAAATAAACAAATAATTAAAAAATAGATTGATATCTAAACAGATGCCGTGGTCTACGGCGCCGGTTGGCAACAAGGCAACCAGAAGACAGAAAATGGTTGAAAATGCTCCCTAATGTTCAACCACTATAGTCGGACTCTTGGTGTGATAAAAGTGTAGAAAAGGTACGCCACAGTGCCATGGATATGGTTAGATAACATGTGTATTTATGGGTTTTTTTTATCCATCTTTCAGTGCGGATAAATCTACCATGGTTGTTAAAAGGTTATAAAACTCCTTTCGGGAATAAAAAAAAAAAGAAAAATGAAAAAGAAAAACGTGTAGGTTGTCTTCTCTTCCACCCCTGTCCACCTGCGTAGCATTACACAAGAGTGTGCCTAATGTGCGCACACACACACACACACACACACACACACACACAAACACACACACACACACAAACACACACACAACTCGCCGTCATCATTTCTTAAGGGGGTTTTCTCGTGCTCCATATAAAAGGGTAAAGCATTATGCAATTGTAAAGTGGCCCTCTATCCCAATGTATGCTGCATGAATAATGACCCCAACCAGCGGCTCCCTGCCCGGTGCAGTTTGGTGACGGGGGTGATGGGGCAGCACTGATGTGGTCCCAACCTCGGGGGAGGTCGGGAAGGGGTGACGCGCGGGGGATGGGCGGCAGTCACGCAAGCTTATGCACCGCCATCTTCCCCCTTAAAAAAAATAAAAATAATAGCCTCCTCAAAAGCCCGTGCTATCACGCATCCATCCCCCAAAACTGACCGCGGTGCAGAACACGGGCGGCGGCGTGCCAGGCCAGAGGGGGCCGCAACTCGCAGACCCAACAAGACGCCGCCGCCGCCTCGCTGGTGTAATGAGCACCCTCTTCAAGCGCCTAAGCTTCTTGTTCTCGCCTGATGAGAAAATCAAGATGGCCCTCTGTGGGAAGACGGCGCTCGTTTGCCGCAGTGTTCGAAAAACTTGAAAGGAGCGGGGCAGGTACGGGGCAAAGTCAGCGCAAATACTGCTCACGGGTGTTCTCGAAAGTGCACAAAATATGAATCAAGTGAGGTGAGTGCGTCAAAGAGTCGGCCGACAGCAACATTTGGGTTTATATATTTATCTATAGAGATGAACTCCTAATTACGGCCTGGCCGGGAACTGCTCAATGCATGTGGCAGGCTGCTCTGTTTGCTCTTGTGTAATGAATTCCCTGCCACTATCCCAGCAGGAAATTTGAAACGGCACCTGCAGCATATGTTTTCTGCCAGCGCTGCCAAGTCTTGAAGGACTGAAACCCACCCTCGCCACGCGGGGCAACATAGTTCTACCACTATATCTACTTGTTCTCCACACTGGGAGCTGATAAAAGAGGAAACATTTGCCGTGTCTCACATCTTAGACCTCAGAAGAGAATGGACTCATTTCACTTCATGGCATTGCAATATTACATGGTCGTTGTTTTAATGACCTATGCACAAGTTTATTTCATGAGTTAAATTCCTCTCACATGTTTTGGGCTTCATTGGGATCAAGTGTGTGTGCGGTCACCGATGATGTCATTAAAGGGTAACTTTTTTTTTTAAACATAAACCTTATTTTTTGATCATTGGGAGTCAACCTAAGCGATTGGCATCAGAAAAAAAAAATAAAATAAAGCTAAGATTAAAAGTACCGCAGTTTCCTTTAATTCCAACAATCCGTTCCAAATTGTATTTCCTTCAAATTTGATTCCGACGATAACTCCATAAATAAAAGGTGCAGAGTGTCAGTGGTGCCACATGTGAACAGATGATTATTCTCAGGTTTTCGCACCCTGCGGCCAAAGGTGTTTGGCGCTTCCTTTGACCAGGTCGTCCACTCCTTTGTGTGACACATTTTTTCCCCTTCGCCAAATGTTTCTGCACTGTTTTCCCATTGTGATCTGAAGGTAGTTTTTTTACCTGCGTACCACGGCTCACATGCACACGTCGGTGCTGGACTCGGCAGATACGGTGCCGAAGGAGCACGCAGCCTTTTAAGACGGTGTGGCAAAAGAAGGGACACGCCGTGCGCGGTTTACAGCATCAATATATCTGTGCAGCGCACCATAAGATGAAGTCAGAGGTTCCAGCTCTCCTGAAGAGACGATGCAGTGTAATACACATTAGTGACGGCGCAGCTGACTGCAAAACAAACTGCCAGGTACCGTCAGGCCGTCACAGCACAAATCGCTTTTTCCCTGAGTCGACTGCATTTAGGGTTTGTGAGTATTAACCAGGCATGGTGTCCATGTGGACAATTGTTATTTTTAACAGTACTCTAAATACAGTACATTAAATACAAACATTTTTAGATCCATTACGCTAATGACAAGGTTTACTTAGCTTGTGGCTCTGTGTAGGGCTGAGTGCGATATGGAAGAGTTTATTATCACAATAATCACAATGACTTGTACTTACTGCACATACAGTACAGGTACTCCTCACTTAATGACCAAGTTCCGTTCCTACAACCAGGTCATCAAGCGAATTGGTCGAGAAGCGAGGACCCGTGTTATTTCACGGTAAGGGGGCGTGACTGGTATATATAGTGTATATAGTATATGTAGTGTATATAGTGTAATTTCATGGTAAGTGGGTGTGGCGATCGGGAACGGCAGTGTATTGAATACTAACAGACTGCAGGAACTAAACTGAGAACGGTGATGAGATGAGATTTATACAATGGATATAGTATATACAGTGTATAGAGTATATATATTGTATACAGCATATCTAGTGTAAAAAGTGTATATACTACAGTATATATAGTGTATATACTGTATATAGTATATATAGTGTATATAGTATAGATAGTATATATAGTGTATATAGTATATAAAGAGTGATGAGATGCTTGGTATTGTACACAGTGTACTATACAGACTGGTCAGAGAGCTGGTTGTAAGTCTGAACGGTCGTTAAACAGGTAGATTGTTAAGTGAGGAGGACCTGTATATTCAAATTCCTATATCAAAAAAGCCAACTGTGGGTCATTACATACAACTATATAGTTGTTTAAAGAATGATCTCATGTTTCCACTTATATCTACCATCTCATATTCTGAGCCATTTTAGGTGATAACATTAATTTCATGATGGGACTGAAAGATGCTTTCAGTCGTGTCATGTTTTGGGACTGAAATTTTGTTTTACCCATATCTTTGACTGTTTGACTGATGATCCAAAGATCCAAAGTGAAGTTCTAGAAGCTCCATGCATTTACTGAGCCTTGATAGGAAATAAGAAAAAAAAACAAAAAAAAAAAACATATATATAACTTTTATATTACTCTATACAAAATCTAGATATATACTGTAGTTAAAGGCAATTTGAGTTAATTATTTTGTTATTTTTGTTCGACATGGAACCCTCTTAAGTTAATAATAAAACTTAACACTATTAGTACAGCACCTCCAAAAAGGAATTGCAAAGTAAAACTTTGTGTCACACAGTTATAAATAAACCAGAAAAATCCAAAAGAGAAGAGTAAACATTAAGATTTAAAATGCAATGTGGTGAGTGTCTCAGCAGGGACTTAAAAGCGTGTACTGTGTTGCGGGGGCAGGACAGATAGTTAGCAGGGTTATTGCTCATGATTGGAGCAGGGACAGCAGACGACCTTTCACCTTTCGAGTTGAACCCAGAGCGAGGACATAAAAAAAATATATATATATATAAATATATATATATAAAATCACTTCATCAGATGATCTGATCTGAGACACTCAACACAAAGAGGTTTGTGAGGGCATATTATTTAGGACTTCAAAAGTCATCCTTAACCCCACTAAATCTATTCTAAAAATGACGGGTGAGTAATGAAGCTTGGCTTAAATTCCTCTGAGATGTTGAAAGCCTGGAAGCTGCATTTTAGACAAACTGAAGAAGGGAAAATCATTGTGCTAAAGTAAAGGGGAAGGGAGTAAAAGGAATTAAACCAGTCTGGCCAAGATGAGAGCAGGAATAACAGTTTTAGAGTCTGAAGAGATATTCTCCAACGGAAAGAACATGTCACTTGTGATACGGGATACATTTCAACCCAAAATGACACCGACATTTTACAACAAAAACAAGCTGTCAGCTTTGCGCCCTCTGTGAAACTCAACACGGTGGTGCTGCAGAGTTGCCAGTTCCATCAATTGGGTTTTGTTGACCATAATGTTCTGGCACGAGGCGCCGCCATACCTGGCAACCCCCAACTCATTTGAAGCCACAATTCAAAGCTAATAATCCAAGTACTGATAAATGGTTTTGCATCAAAAACAGCCCTGAATGTAGCAGCATTTAACTAAGATCTTTTCTTGCTGTTTTTATTTGTCCTTGTCGTAAAGACCCAAGACGGCTTTAAATACCTCTGCTTTTGAGATGCTGGATGGTGTATTTCCCTAATTTCACAGGGGCTTGGCGAGGTGTTTCCCTTTGCAGCCTGCCATTGAACTAACACTGGGAGAAGCTGCCCTCAGCAAAGTCCCATTATGAGTCGACTAAACTCACTATTCAATTTCCAGGGCCGATGGAGGGTGTTGAAAGATAAATTACATGATTTAGATATTCTACGCCGTTTAAAGCAATAATTGTGGAAAATATTAATCCAATTTATAGCTTAAGTTTGCCATTGATTGGTTATTGGGAAAATATATCATAACATATCTAGAGGAGCCATAGGGTATTAGAAATCCATGGCCACATGGCACATGTTAAAGCAGATTTCACGCTTTAATGCGGCCCTGCTGTTCACTAGCGAACCATTCTGAGCTCTAATGAAATGAAACATTTCTAATATTGACTTGTCCTTGGGAGTATTAAAAAGCCACGATTTTTTTGTGCTCCGTGTTTTTAATAATTCATGCATGCACCAAAGAACTAAATTCAATATAACCAAGATCCTCCCAGACTACGTCAGGATTTGCCAAACAGAAATAAAACATTCCAGGCCTGAAAAGCCCAAATGTGTCAGTAGCCTCCAGCAAGCTTTGTCATTCACTGTATCCTTGACACACACCGATTACTTTAATTACACTGGGCATCAATTTATAATGCTGCATATTCAAAAATCAATTCCATTGTCAGTTTGAATTGTGTGTGGTAGCAACAGAGTTCCAGAGAATGAAAAGAAAAAAAAAAAAAAAAAAAACACGATCGGGGAAAACAGGAGACAGCAAGGTCATTTGTAGCCAGACGGTGTTTTGAAGAAGTCACTTGGCAACTGGAGCTGCGCGATGTGTCGTTTCAGCACCGTCGCCGCCATGTGCGCACCACCACAGTCACATCGCAGGACGGGCGGCGTCCAGTCAGGAAAATTTGCTGCTTGATACAAAAGGAAAAGTCGCACGGTTCTCATTTTCCACGACTAATCTGTATTTTTTTCTGTATTTTCTTTCCCCAATATGGCGCAGCCCAATTGGAAATCGATATACGTTAAGAAAAAACAAAAACAAGTGCAAGGGTCACGACGGGATCAAAAAGTCAACCTGTTCAATACAAACAGCACAAGGGGAAAGTGGGACAGTCTCTCAACTCCACCAATGGTCAATGTTGGCAACAGACCTCTTTCACCATTACAACTACGACTGCAGTGAAATTGACGGTGCAGCTGGCCAGGCATTGACAGCCAAAGGACTTTGTTTTTTTTCTATTTTGTTCAACTAATCAGTCTATATGCCTGACCCAATGCGCCTGTGTGTCAAAAAATCAATACAGTGAAACGCTCCTTTGGCTGACTGTTCAAAGTCAACAATGGTGGCATTCGTCCTGACCGAATGTAGGCTGTTGCTCACAAACATGGGCAGCCATTGTTGTACTTTTCCTTTTAAAATAGCAAGTTTAAAAATAAATTAAGGGGGGGGGGGGGGGGGGCGGGCTCTGTTTGTTTTGGTGCTTTTCTAATACGCTGCCGGGACAGTGAATCGGTTCCGGATGGCAGCCAGAGCGGGTTAGTTCCATCCAGCCTTGGCGTTCACAGAGGCTATTCTGTTTGCAAACAGTTATACAGTGTAGCAGGGTCTCCTCTCGCCTGGGGGAACATTTACCCCACGTTCAAACCCTTGGCGGCTTCTCACACCACGAGAAAACACTGAAAACTGAACCGAACCCTGACAACTTGACATCAGAGAAACACCCGTGCAGCTTATAAACACGTGGATGAAAGGCCTTTACGTTCGTTTCCAGCGAGCGAAAAACATTGTGCCAAAGAGAAAAACCTTGGTCCAAAGACGGTGTTAAACTTTGACGCCATGATAAACTCAGCCATCACTATGTGGAACAATCACGTAAGCCTGGTATGTATTGAAAACATGTCTCCGGGGAGGGCAGACGTACGCTGGCTGGAATTAGCCGGTGATAGGCCATTTAGCCAGTATTCAGGGAAGCCTGAACAGACTGACGTTGAGTCTCACTGACGTCTTACATATATGACACACACACAGTCTACCCCCGCTAGCATACAACCCCCGGGGGATAGCCCCCCCCCCCCCACCCTTTTAACAGTAAAATGAGCTGAGCCCTGTCACCTTAATGTAACGCTAATGCATGCAGTGTGGCTCAAATGGCATTGTCCTCCGGGTGGGGGACATATGGATAGGGGACAGAAGCCGCTAACGTCCACGTCGGTACGTGTGAAGGTGATGGCTGTGGTTGCTGCCGGTCCCCAGCCAGGCGCTGCAGGGTTAAAAGAGGCCACGGCTCCCCTCCTGTTGTCAGCCAGTGGCAATTTATTAGCCTCAGCAGCAGTAGCAGCAGAAGCAGCAGCAGCAGCAGCAGCAGCAGCAGCAGCAGCGGCGGCACCAGCACCAACAGCAGCAGCAGCAGCAGCAGCAGCGGCAGCAGCAGCAGCGGCAGCAGCAGCAGCGGCAGCGGCAGCCGCAGCCGCAGCCGCAGCAGCAGCCACCACCACCTCGACACCACTGCTGCATGGCGCAAACTAACACACACACAACTATGATCGGCAACCAAGCTGAATGCAGGTGTCTGGGGAGAGGTTTGCGGGGCGGGAGTGATGAGCGGACCCTGCTCTCGCGGGTTTCCTACACTGAAAACACAGCCAGTGACGCGTTGCGGTGTCCTCGGTGGCCGGTCTGCACAGTTCTCTGCTCTCTCGAACCTGTCACCTCAGCAACTAGAGCAGCGCCGCAGCAGTGTTATGAAATAAAGTCGGGCCGAGTGTAGCTGGCCCGTTCGGCTTAACAGCCCATGAGTCAGAGGGATCCTGTAATATAGAAACTCTGGAAATCTGGATGTGGATTAGGGCCCGGGACGGAACCTGGGGATTTTAATACAAGCGGAGAGGACTCTCACTTAGACAAAAAGTGGTACCTGTATCTGCGGAGGTTGTCTCCCCTACAACTGCAAGCTTGAAACATGAAACGCTGAAACGGTACTCTTCAGCAGACAGTTCAGGAAAATGTTCCCCCACCCCTCAATGTTGTTCAGCCTTCTTTTTGTTTGTTCAGCAACTATGACAACCAGCTTCTATTAGGGAACACGTTAGTTTTGTGACTTGTCAGACAAACTCCCATATCCCAGTCGTCATAGCACTTTTGCATTGGAACTCTGATAGTCACACTCAAAATAAAACACCAACCTACAAGCTCCTCTCACACGTGTCCATCTCCACAAATTTGAGAAATGATCTCATGTTTGTTATTTGGTAGGCTGCACTAGATGAGAAGAAGAAGAAGAAGAAGAAGAAGAAGAAACACTTTGTTGATCCCCGTCAGGAACACTGTCCTCTAAGTTCACCCATCCCCGCCGCCTGGGGGCAGTGGGCAGCCACTGCACGGCGCCCGGGGGGACCCACTCCGGTTGCAGAGCCAATGCCTTGCACAGGGGCATCGGCAGCAGTGTCTAACCCTAACGTGCGTGTGTCTCTGGGGAGGGAGGAAGCCACGTGAGCGCGGGGAGAACATGCAAAAACTCCAAACGAAGACACCCAGAACCTTCTCACTGTGAGGCAACCGTGCCACTGTCACCACAGACAGGAATAACACAGCGATCTCTTAAAATTGTTTTCTATATCTATGAGCGTAAGCTAAGGAATGTCATGTTAAATTAGATATAACCGGGTTTAATCCACACACTTATTTAACGATGGATTTTGCAAAGTAGTACATTCCAGACGTAACAGGCGCCTTTTGCACCTAAGACTCTGACTTAGGCTTTGAGCACTGGCTGAGGGGACTTCATGCAATGTTGAGTCTGCTCTAGTCGTGTAGTATCATTCTCCTGTTCTTAACGGGGCATTCTACAGGTCCCGAAAAGGACGGAGTTACTGTATGGGTGTCTTCCGATGATCATTTAACGATGGCCCTGGCATCGCAGGTGGGGAACTGGAAATCCACCTTGGATGCAGTGGTACACAAATACCCTCTGCTGTATGCCCTGCCTGCTGACAGGACAGTGGACAAAATAATAATAATAATAATAATAAAAATAATAATAAAAGAAAAAATTCAAAAATCTCAAATAAAATTAAATAATGAAATTAAATACAATTTTAAAATAAAATAAGATAATAAAATAAAATAAAATTCTAAAACGAAATCTCCAAAGTCTGTGCCAAATAAATCAGGCAGATAAATAAAAGCATTAAAATTTGAAAAAAAAAAAATGTAAGCGAGGAAATGCAGGCATGGAAAAAATATAAGCAAAAAATAAATATTGAATGTGTGTGTGTGTGTGTGTGTGTGTGCAGCAGCAGAACCTGGCTGTGCGGGAATAAAAGCCCCACAGCCACGCGATCCCCGCACAATAAGGTCTGCGGTTCGCAGCACCGGAGCCAGTGAGCAGCACAATGCGGGGACCTTGACAGCCATCAACCCGGTAGTCGCGGAGGGTTGAAACACCGTGTTTTCCCGTGGAGTGACTCGTGATTCCTGGGGCATCTCGGTTACATAAACACGCCCGGAACCCGAAGCCGACATGTATCATCCCGTGTTTTCCTGTTTGTGTTGTTGTTGTCGCTCAAAAGCACCCGAACAGCACCACTCACCGCTCCGTCTCCCGTCTCTCTCGCCTCCCGTCTCCCCGGGTCCTTAAATTCTTCCGCTCCTTATGTCGCTCCGGGCCCAACGGGTGTCTCCTGTCCGCCGTCCGGTCGCTCAGCGTCGGCGGTGGAGCGGGCACACTGGTCGGCGCTGGGTGCATGTACTGCAGTGCTCCGTCTGGAGCCTGGCCCTGGGAGATGGATACGGAGGAGCCTACACGCCGAGTCAGACGCGTCAATCCCGCCGCCATCTTGGTGCGGTGGGGCGGCGTCGAACGCGCTGGCCCGATCGGCGGTGCTTTAGTGGCCGATGGGCAGCGCGCAGTGAAATGGCAACACATGTGCTTCTGTCGGTGACGTGTATGTTTATTTATTAAACAATATTTAATAACACGTTTTATAAGAGTCACCAGTTATAGGTTCAACGTACGTGATGTTTGTCACAATACATCATGCAAGAGCGGTGCAACGAAAAGAGCGGCAACTCCCAAAACAGCGTAAAACAAAGAAATACAAATTATAAAAACATAATTTATAATGATATAATATTTAAAAAAAATTACAATATTTATATAATACAATAAAGTATTCTATTATATATAATAATATAAATTGACTCAGAATATTGAATTGATATATATTGGAGTAGTCATATTTTAAGCCAAAAATGGGGGTAAAAAAGACAGGGAAAATGAAAAAATATGTTAAAAAAAAAATCCCAGTAATATAGAAATAAAAATAATTATTGTAGTACATTATTCAGTGTAAAACAATAACCTTGTCTTTAGCGGTGCCGTAGCGCTCGCAGTCAGACACCGCCACAACATGGCGACACTTTTGACGTATCGCGGGAGGCGGATACGACGGCAAACGCGGAGCTCACCGCGAGCGCCAAACGTGGAAGGGAAAGCGGCGTTCTGATTGGTCGAGGAGTGTTTCATCGGCGCGAGGCTCCCCCTCCGCCAGAGCAGGGTGGAGGCGGGGCGGCGTTTCCCAGCCGCACGCTGATTGGACAGAGACCCGGAACGCGGTGCGAAAGCTAAGCAGCTAATTGGTGAATGCGTTTGTTGGCTGTCGTTCCGTCGTGACCTACTTCCTGGAGTTGATCGGAAACGTTTTCTTTTCTGTCTCCGGTTGAGGTTGTGTTGTATGGATGGATGTGGAAATATGGAAATGTATAAAAATAATGACAATGTTTTGTTAAATACAGTAATACCTTTATAAGACAAAAAATGCACTAAAGTATTATGTATTGTATAAATGTACTTATATAATATATATCTGCAATGTTGGCCCGTCCTTATCATAAACATATATATATATATATATATATATATATATATATATATATATATATATATATATATATATATATATATATATATATACACATACACACATTTATACAATATATATATATATATATATATATATATATATATATACACATACATACATACACACATTTATACTATATATATATACATACATACATACACACATTTATACTATATATATATATATATATATATATATATATATTTGTTTTATCATTATTATTATTATTATTATTGTTATTGTTATTATTATTATTATAGAGGACTCTAAAAGATACAGGGAGCAAGTGCAGCTCAAGCTGGGGTGAATGTGATCTTTTTTCTTGTTTTATTCAAAGTCGATGAAGCCAATTGATTTGTCAGGATGTCGAGTCAAAAGAGATTCTTGAAAAGAATAAATGCATTGTTCAGCACCCTTCACTAAATTCATTCCTAACATAGATCTACACTAGGGGGAGACATGTTGCCATAAATCTGTTCAGATGAAGGTTTGTTCAACAACAAGGAGATGGAAATACTACTATACTAATACAGTTTCCAGTTTGATACATGGAGGAATTACATGTTTTAGATGTTAGTGTATCATTGAATATTAAAGTTTTATCTATCCATAAATCGATAGAAGGATAAAGTAATTACAAAAGATAATGGCTTATCTTTCTATCGTTGGATTGAAAGCTAGGCCCACTACTGACCCTTCCCGTTGCTATTCCTTCAAAATGATTAAAATCAATCTTGATGCCAGAGGTACTTTTGTTTGGAAGAATAAGTGCCCATAGCTGAAACGCTGAAGCAGGTGGCGGAAAACAAATCTCCATGTCCATGATGACATCGATAAAGAGAGACTTTGCATTTATAAAGTGGAATTGGAGAATGCAAGGTGCTCCTTCTTCTCCGGCATCATCGGCAAAAACAAAAATAACGCCCGTGCCTTGTTCGCTGTATTATCCCCTTCTTTCCCCGGCGGACCGCACCACCACCACCACCACGTCTACGAGCTCGCCAGCGGCCGCCAGCTGCAGTCCGCCGCGGCCCCCTTCTCTATAGACGGATTACTGACGGAACGGCTCGAACTTATTATTATTATTATTATTGTAAATATATAATAATGATAAGTAATAATAAAAATAATGCCTTTGTGCCACGGGTAAGTCGGCACTGCCAAGAATGCCTTTGTGACACGGGTAAGTTAGCACCCGGTCCTCCAGGTTGGGGCTTGGGCGGTGGGTTAACAACCTCACCCCGTAAAAAAAAGCATGTTACGGAAACGACGAGAAGAAGCCATTCTGGTAAGGAGCAAATGGTGGGGGCTCGTCGCCCAATGTTCCAGAAGGAACGGGAGGAACTAACTAACTAACTAACTTGTTCGCTGCTGTCGACAGGCTAACAGGCCCTCCTGTGTCGGTAGCTTCTGAACTTCTTTCCGCCAGGGCCTGCAATGAATTTGCGTCCACCTTCACTTACAAAATTCAGTCAGTGCCATCATATCGGGTACAGCATATGTGCTGTCCCTGTGTCCACTATATCAATCAATCAATTAAAATACCATGACACAATTTGATCCGATCAACTATAAAAACTTGGAGGGCATTGTACAACATCTTAAATCCTCAAACAGGCTTTTTCCAAATGTTTTGAATTGCATGGCCTCAATATGTTCCACAAATTGTTAACACGTCTCTTCTCTCAGGCTTCTTCCCGCAGGCTCTGAAAACAGTCGTTATCAAGCCACTCTAAAAAAAGAACAATCTAGACACCTCACCAATGAACAAGTAAAGGCCCATATTAATCCTCCCGTTTTTATGTCAAATCATTGAAAATTATGTTTTTCAACAGCCGAACAATTTCTTGGCACTACACAACTGTTTTGATGTCTTCCAGTCAGGATTTGGACCACACCACGGCACTGAGACTGCTCTTGTTGAATCCTCCAGTGACATCCATCTACACACAAACGGCGGCAGAATTTCAGTCTTAGTATTATTGGATCTCAGTGCTGCATTTGACGCAGTCGACCACAGCATATCACTAGACCGACTGAAAGACTGAGTGGGACCGTCTGGCACAGTGCTGGTTTAAATCCTACTTAAAGGACAGGGACTACTTTGTGTCTATAGGTTATTACACATCTGAGTTCCACAAGGCTCCATTCTGGGGCCTCTTCTGTTCAACATCTACATGCTCCTACTGGCTCAGATTATGGAAAACAACCAAAAATGTTACCATAATTACGCAGACGACACGCACATTTACAAAACCATATAACCAGGGGACTATGGTCGGATACAATCACTGAGCAATGGATTGAACAAATCAACAATCGGACGTGCCAGAATTTTCTCCAGTTAAACAAAGAAAAAACTGAAGTCATTGTTTTTGGAGCCAAGGAAGGAGGAGTAAAAGCCCACGCTCGGCTTCAGTCGGTGATGTTAAAAAGCACAAACCGAGCCAGAAATCTTGGTGTGGTCATGTACTCGGGCTTTAATTTCAACAGCCACATTAAAACAATTACAAAGTCAGCCTACTATTACCCAAAGAATATATCAAGGATTTAATGACTTATGTCTCAGCAGATGTTGGTAAAACTTGTCCATGCATTCATCTTCAGTAGGCTCCACTACTCCACTACTTCTTACAGGTCTCCTAAAACATCCATCAGACAGCTCCGCTGACACTGACTTGATTATAAAATTATGTTTATTAAAAGTAAGAACAGCATCAAACCAGACTAGCCATGGACTGTCTGGGAGAGAACTGACAGCAAACGTGTTCCCTCCCGAATGGAACAAGGGAGTGTGCTTTTATGCTTGTCAAGAGACAACGTCGCCAATCTGATTCCAATCTATGGGTCACAGTTCACATTCCAACTACCTTATCACCGGGGCCCCTGGCAATGGGCTCTCTCTCTTGAGACCCCTGGCAACATCTGTTAGAAATTATATTATACAATGGGTACTTTCTTGGGACGCCAAACATTCCCAGACACCTCAATTTTCTAGTGGTTGAGTCTGTATTACTACAATTCTTGTTGTTATTACTGCGTCACTTAATTAAATTCCATGTTTAATTGCTAAATCTTCCATGTTAACCATATCATCCCAATCTCATCAAAGAGGTCGGTGAGGTGGAAATTATGAATTAGACTTAAAGGAGCCTGCGTTTGAGGGAAAGCGGGCCTGAGATGATTGTGTCATAAAAATTTGAAAATACCCGTGATTTTAAAATTGTACTTTGAAAAAATACTCTTGTGTCAATGACATTTATTGAAAGAACAGTGGACAACTTCTGAACCTTGCCGAAGAGGACCTAGAGTTCGGAGGCAAATGCCGGAAAGAATGGCGGTCACAAACACCTTTTTTGCTGCCAATATGGACAGATTAACATCAAACATTAAAAAACAAACTGGTTCAATTTGGGACAGTTTTGCACTAGAGGCAAGCAATGCTTCAGCCTCAATATTCTGCACCTCCACAGTCCCACCAATCTGATGACATTGATCCCTATTTCCTGTCACACTGATCTGACCGATATTGCACTGTACCTTCACTTCCCTTGTATATCTTAAAACAGCACAACATAAAAACAGCACCTTTTATCAGAATTTTTTCGGTTGAAAAGCACACAAGGGACATTGTTTCAATTTATATGTTAACTGTTATTTTTGGTTTGTAGAGACAATCCTAGGGAGTTGTTTATTATTATTGTTTGTTACCACTGGTCTGGTTGACTGTTACTACTTTCCTTTGTGGACCAACACTGTAAAGAAGAGCATTAGAGATGACACAGAAGGATTTGTGTGCATCACTTTTTTTTATTTGGACGTGGCGTGAGCCTCCTAGAAAGTCTCGTCATCAAAGCCTCTGCGCTGAATAACAATATGAAAGATAATAAAGAATGATGAAAACATATAGATAGCAGACATATGGTTCTGGGTGTCCACTTGACAGGATGTGAAAGAAAGTATTATAACATGGCAAGGCTATCACAAAATCAAAACAAAAAATGGACCGTAAGTGCAGTAGGATTTCTGAAAAAATAAATGACGCTTATTGGTTAAAACAAGCTGTTGATTGTGTCGGACAGATTTATATTCTTTGAGTTAAGTAACATAACTTTTGACTAAAGCTAGTATTTCAGCATCAACACAGAAAAGTCATCGAAATTATGGAAATACAAGTGATTTTTGCATTGACAGGAGGTTATTTTCCATCAGTGTTACACACTTCTATGACATGAATGCTAGAATTTATTTCGATATACAGTCATTTATAGTAATTGCATGAAAAATGCAGACTTAAATTTTAATATTTCTTTCTAGAGCGTAAAAAAAACAAAATCCTGTTTCGAACTTTGGTCAACTTCCATCCATATATCAGGGGATTCATGAGTGGAGGAATGATGAGAAATTCTATTGCAATGAAGTTTTTAAGCATTTGAGGAACATCTGTCGAGCCAAATCGCATGTACATCACATCGAAAACTATAGTGGAAAGGAACGTGACCAGAGAGACTAAATGAGGCACACACGTCTGCATGAACTTCCCCCGGTGCTCGATGGAGCTCACACACGTTCGGATCAGATACATGTACGACCAGATTATAAACAACCCATGCAGTACATACACCAATATTGTAATATATGCAACTATGCTATTTACGGCCGTGTCAGCAGAGTAGCAAGCGAGTTTGACGATGATCCAGTTCACACAGTAGAGTCTCTGAATATTGGAGCCACACAACTCCAATCTAGATGTGAGAACAACATTGGCAGCTATAATGCAAAAGGGAATTATCCAGGAGAAGCACACCAACTGTGAGAGCCTCTGCTTGGTCATGACGGAGTGATACTCCAGCGGTCGACATATGGCCAGATATCTGTCGTAGGCCATGACTGAGAGAATGGACAGATCACTGCAGGCGAAGGAGTACATCACCAAGGCCTGGGAGAGGCAACCAGCATAAGAGATAACATGAGACAGAGACAACAGGTCCAAGAGGAATTTAGGGTAGAAGCCTGTGGTCCCATAAAGTCCATTGATGCAAAAAGTGCACAAGAGAATGTACATGGGCTCGTGCAGGTTTTTGTCCATGACGATGGTCAAAACAAGCAGGGAATTGACCATCAGAATCACACAGTAACAAAGAAAAGTCACAGTGAAGAGAATGATTCGATAGTTGGCCATCTCTTCGAACCCTGAAAGCTTAAACATTGTGATAAGAGAAACATTATCCATAATATGTAACAAATTTGCAGCTTTAAAAAACGTACAATACCAACCTCAAGCATATTACATGTTACGATAACCGCAGCACAGAAAGGGACTGGACACTGGGAACCAGACAACAGTTCACTCTCTGTGATTCTGTTATATACAGTATGAGTGTTTCAGTGATCCAGGACGTGAGATAGGAAACCATCCAATCAGCTTTGAGCTGGGGCTCGGGGAATATGTTACTCTCATAATGTTTTGCTCTATGCATTTTCTTTTATTTTATGATAACATAATATAAAAGCTGATTAATCCCCGGAGGAATCAATCAAGGAACAGATACAGATTAAAATGAGATAAAAAATAACAAATATGTAAACTATCTATCTTTGTATCTATCCTGCCCAATATGGGCAAGTAGCAATGAGGAACATAATCAGGAGCTTTGGTGTTCAGGCAAGGTTAAATGTCAAGGAGGAACGGAAGAATTTTTAAATGTCCCCCCACTAAAAAGCTCTGTGAAGAAGGAGACCCTGGCGGTCAAGTGTGCATTGAGCACTTTCTATTGCTACCTTCTGGGAAGCCCATTCAGAAGAGGAAGAAATGCTTTACTGATTCCTGTGGCAAAATTGGTCCTCTGCATTTGAAAAATCCCAACTATGGATAACTACTCCGGTGGCAGAGCCAATGCCTTGGTCAAGAGCATCAACATTAGTGTCTGACCCCAACATGCATGTTGTCTGGCTGGAATGAAAATCACATGAACATGGGGAGAATATTCACTCTCCACACAGAAAGGCTCCCGTCGGGTTTAAAGCCAGAATCTTGTTGATGTTAGGCAACAGTGCCAACCACCATGCCACCATTCAGCCTCTACTTGGATCAGGCTCCGCTACAATGTCTTCACCGCAGGAAGGAAACCAATGGTGGATCACATGGTGGTATCTGGCTTTACAGCCGTTAGATTCAAGGTGATCCATGGGTCAAGGACGGAGACACTGGGAGCAAGAGAGGACATCCTTTCTCTCTCACTTCAGGGAAGGGGGGAAGGCCGCAGTGTTCATTTTGGCAAATATTTTAGCTTAAGTCATAGTTTTTCAAAGAAAATACTTATTTACTTACTTACTTACCTAATAATTTACTTGACCTACTTACTTAAAGGAAGGGACTGATCCGGTCCATCAAAAAGAGGCTGTACCAGCCAACAGCAGATGAGGCCTATAAAATCGCCATCCACATCGATCCAGTCAGGGGACTTGACTCATCTAAGGCCAGTAGAGATGACGAGGAGAGCTGCCTTGACTTTATTTCTGCTTACATAAATAGTCAATCGCTTTTAGAGCAAGAAGATGATGGTATGACAACATTGCTATGTCTGAAAGATACAGTTGATTTGATAACTACTGACCGTGCTAAGGGCACAGTGTTTTCCAAAGTAAACAATGAGGTTGAAATTGTTAGAATGTCACCTTTAATGTCACCTGATAATGACAATGAAAACACACATGAATCAGTTGTGAAGCGAAACAGAACAAACTGCCTCAGTACAATGTTAACATTAATACTACTGTGTCACACATGTCCAGTGCACTTACTGACCACTTACCTTATCCAAACATTAAAGCACAGCCCCTCTCCTGTGGCCAGTCCAACAGCCAACAGCTACACACTCACCTCACATGTCTGCTGTATGCGCCCTACTTACCTTGGTGAGAGCATGATTGCCCTTAAAGATCTGCCCCTCCTTCCGCGGAAAGACTTTGAGATACATGGCGGCCAGATCACTGACACTACATCTGACATCAGTCACGCAATATAAAAGCAGACTGATGGACTAAGAGAGCTACATACTAAGGGAGAGGTCATCAGAGGGGTCCTCCATGTAATAAAAAGCGGAAACTTCCGAGACATGTCAACAAAGAAGGAACATCACATCGTCACAGAAATGAAACGCTTCCTACAGTCCCATCTAGGAGAGAAATAAAGCAGTACGGAGATTTTCCAGTAACTAATGTGTGCAGAACCGCATAAACATGAGGTCCCCAAGAAATGTCTGTATACAATGATTGGACTAAAACAAAAAATAATGTTTACCTCCAAACAAACCAACTAAGATGGTAAGAACGATGTTTCTACAGCACGGGGAGTTTTCTTAAAAGAGAGGAGAGAAACATGAAGATGTCAGACGAGAATTGAAACCGCTCCTAACTAAACCCACTGTCTCTGATGAGGCTCTGTTAAGACGGGTGACAAAGACTACAACACAGGAAAACGAGAGAACGCGCAGACTTGGCCGCAGCTTCATCCCTAAGGTGACCCAAGCTCACAGCACGCTTGCTGAACCAGGTGAGACAACAAGATGCGTTCTCTTGAATTTGAACTTGAACTTGATGAGACAAAAACCAAAGGTAAAGACAATGTCATACCCAAGTTGAGGCTTTGACACGGGCAATGGAGACATTCAAACAAATGGCCGCACAGACTCTGTACAGCCCCGTCTATTCAACCAACACGTTGGCCCGGCCAGAGCAAGACCAGAGAGAAAGACAGAGACTCTATGGTTGTCCACAGTGCATAGCTCAGTCCCAGCCAAACTGTAAACACTGTTTTGTCTTTGGAGCAGAGGGACATCGTGCTATAGGCTTTGTAAATAAAAACAAAGAGTCAGGATACGACCGCCGCTCAGGGCAACAGGACCACCTTTGACCGATTGAAAGGATAAGTCCCGACCACAAAATGCGACAGCATCAAACACAGGCAAAGATGATTCTGCTATCAAAACATAAGCAAACAGCAAAGCTGAGCCACATGAAAAGATAGCTCTAATAATAGGTCATGAGACTCTTTTCAAATGTTGCATGAAAGGCTATGCTATATCTGTTCTTTTAGATACTGGAGCCAATGTGAATATCATTGATCGCACATGGAAAGTTAAATACTTACCTGAACAAAACATGTGACCTCTCAGCGAAATAATGGACAAAAACTTTGACGTGACGGCTGTCACTGGAGATAAAGTACCATATGAGGGGTGGGTAGAAGTGGTAGTAAACCTGCAAGGTAATGACGATCCAGACTTAGCTATTCGAGTACCCTTTCTGGTGAGTCGATTAAAACAAGAGAGACCATTAGTTGGTTTTAATGTAATTCAAGAAGTAATAAAGTGCAATGAGAGCCGACCTAGAGTCATATCCATTGTGATCGACCTCCTAATTGGGGCTATGGGTATTGACATTGTAAAGGCAGAAGCTATAGTGAGCTTCCTCCGCACTGATGTGCATCAGGAAGAACAGCATGCCATGTTAAAAGTAGGCAGGGAAGAGATCACCATTCCACCTTGTCATGTAGCCTATGTTGAGTGCAAAGTGCCAGCAGATATCAGTGACTCAAACTCACTTGTGCTGTTTGAACCCAAAAATGTAAATATACCAGTGGAGCCGCTATGCATAAGAGAAGGACTAATGGAGATTTGTCAGACCGACAGACTCTTTGTAACAGCACCTGTGTCAAACCGCACGAAACACAGTGAGTGCACTACCCAGCTCAACTGTCCGAGGTGGTATTGAAACTATCGATAGAGTACTCAAGACAGACCATCCGGACCGTGAACAAAAGTGGAGTTCAAATAAACACTGCTGACTCTTCTCCGCTCTTCTCCAGCTGTGACAAAAGCCAAGCCACTGCTGCACTGTGGCACCCACTTGTGGATGTCAGCCATCTGACCGACGGGCCTTACTGTTGGTTTTTGGCCTGTTGGCTGTTGACTGTAGATACATGATACAAGTTATAAAGAATAAGAAAAGGGACGATGAAACACAATGTTTATTATTGTATGTTTGATTTTGTAATAAATTCTGTTGAGTGACGCGAATGATACCACCTGCGGTTGTCCTATCAACTCATTTATATTCTGTTTTACAGCATCACGATATCCACCCGGTCCCGTAACCTGAGTCAGAAAAATTAGTATTGTGTTATAGATGGCTAAGTTTTGACAGAAGTTTAGAAATTAGTTGAGTTCGTTGTTGGTCTATGGTTGTGATTTTAAATCGCATAAAGAACAACAAAAACAGATCTGGTGGTGTGGAAGTGTTTTAAGAGGACTCATTATATCCATGCATACAAACAAACTAAACCTGATCCTAAACCCTTGTCAGTCACTATATATTACTTCTCTGTCATTTTTCCATATTCCATATTTCTAAGCTATTGATGAAAAATCAAGTCCCGCAGCTTAAAACGCTTTAGTGAATTATGATCGAAAGGGAAAATTGTGCTTTCATACATTGTGTACTTGTATTGTTCAAGATAGAACATAACTTTGATATCGGTTAAGGTGTGTAAACAAATTGAATTAAAGACAGACGATTGGTTGTAAAGTACAAATACAACCCGGTGTTGCATGTCGATTAGTATTATCGTTAAAAGAGTGTGTGTGTGTATAAATATATATATATATATATATATATATATATATATATGTTAGTTAGTTCCTCCTGTTCCATCTGGAACATTGGGCGACGAGCCCCCATCATTTGCTTCTTACCAGAATGGCTTCTTCTCGTCGTTTCCATAACATGCTTTTTTTTACGGGGTGAGGTTGTTAACCCCACGCCCAACCCCCAACCTGCAGGACCGGGTGCTGACTTACCCGTGTCACAAAGGCATTATTATTAATATTATTACTGTTATCATTATTATATATTTACAATAATAATAAAAATAATAATAAGTTTGAGCCGTTCCGTCAGTAATCCGTGCTTCAGGGTAATTTCACTGCCTGTATCTTCATTATGAATTGTTTGGTTTTAAATATGAAATGTCATAGTTTATAAAGGTGGCTTGTGCAAGAGAAAGACGAGTGTCAATGTAATACTCCAATTTGTCCAGTGTACAACATATTCAAACGCTATGGCCTAAATGTGGAAGAGATCAACCTTTGTATTATGTCTCAATGTTTAACCACTGAATACTGTTTCGGCCAGAAGTAGCCGGTGCTTTAAACGTCACCTCAAAATTGTGAGATATGCATATTTAACCTCCTCAAAAAGTAATTATTTCATATGATCATCATGTCACTGACTATCATTAGAAACTTGGTCAATGGGTAAACCAATGGTGGATCACATGATGGAATCTGGCTTTACAGCTGTAAAATTCAAGGTGATCGACAGGCCGAGGACGAGCAGCGAAGTCTCTCACGCCACACAGACCCTTCCTTGGGGCGTAGAAACGGTCGACATTGACGACAAGGCCACCACGTCTTCGAAAACGGATCGATCAGGTCCTGTTGCTCGTTGTTCTACAGACCAGACAATGTGCAGAGACTGACAGAGGAAGAAGGCGTGTGGCGACGGAGGTACGCTGTCGTCATGATAAGCTTGCCACAAAGCTATCCACACAGGCAAGAACGGCTGAAAAACCTCCTTAGTGTTGGATCTTCAAAAGTCCAACGAGACGGCCTGAACAGCAACAACTAACTCTTTTTGTTTTCTAGTTTGTGTTCAATTTGGGGCAGTTTTGCACTAGAGGCAAGCGATGCTTCAGCCTCAATATTCTGCACCTCCACAGTCCCACCAATCTGATGACATTGATCCCTATTTCCTGTCACACTGATCTGACCGATATTGCACTGTACCTTCACTTCCCTTGTATATCTTAAAACAGCACAACATAAAAACAGCACCTTTTATCAGAATTTTTTCGGTTGAAAAGCACACAAGGGACATTGTTTCAATTTATATGTTAACTGTTGTTCTTGGTTTTTAGAGACAATCCTAGGGAGTTGTTTATTTTTATTGTTTGTTACTGTTACTGGTCTGGTTGGCTGTTACTACTTTCCTTTGTGGACCAACACTGTAAAAAAGAGCATTAGAGATGACACAGAAGGATTTGTGTGCATCACTTTTTTTTATTTGGACGTGGCGTGAGCCTCCTAGAAAGTCTCGTCATGAAAGCCTGTGCGCTGAATAACAATATGAAAGATAATAAAGAATGATGAAACCATATAGATAGCAGACATACTGTTCTGGGTGTCCACTTGACAAGTGGATGAAAGAAAGTATTATAACATGGCAAGACTATCACAAAATCAAAACAAAAAATGGACCGTAAGTGCAGTAGGATTTCTGAAACAATAAATGACGCTTATTGGTTAAAACAAGCTGTTGGTTGTGTCGGACAGATTTATATTCTTTGAGTTAAGTAACATAACTTGTTACTAAAGCTAGTATTTCAGCATTAATTAAACAGGTCATAGTAATTATGGAAACGCTAGTGATGATTGTATTGACAGGAGGTTATTTTCTGTCAGTGTTACACCCTTCTCTGACATGAATGCTAGAATTTATTTTTACATATACAGTGATTTATAGTAATTGTATGAAACATGCAGAATTCCATTTTAATATTTCTTTCTAGCGCGTAAAAAAAACAAAATCCTGTTTCGAACTTTGGTCAACTTCCATCCATATATTAAGGGGTTCATGAGTGGAGAAATTATGAGAAATTCTATTGCAATGAAGTTTTTAAACATTTGAGGAACATCTGTCGAGCCAAATCGCATGAACATCACATCGAAAACTGTCATGTAAAGGAACGTGACCAGAGAGACTAAATGAGGCACACACGTCTGCATGAACTTCCCCCGGTGCTCGATGGAGCTCACACACGTTCGGATCAGATACATGTACGACCAGATTATAAACAACCCATGCAGTACATACACCAATATTGTTATATATGCAACTATGCTGTTTACGGCCGTGTCAGCAGGGTAGCAAGCGAGTTTGACGATGATCCAGTTCACACAGTAGAGTCTCTGAATTTTGGAGCCACACAACTTCAATCTAGACGTGAGCATAATGCTCATGGACATCAAGGAAAAGGGAATCATCCAGGAGAAGCACACCAACTGCGAGAGCCTCTGCTTGGTCATGACGGAGTGATACTCCAGCGGTCGACATATGGCCAGATATCTGTCGTAGGCCATGACTGAGAGAATGGACAGATCACTGCAGGCGAAGGAGTACATCACAAAAGCCTGGACGAGGCAACCGGTGTATGAGATAACTTGGGAGGGAGACAACAGGTCCAAGAGGAATTTGGGGTAGAAGCCCGTGGTCCCATAAAGTCCATTGATGCACAAATTACACAAGAGAATGTACATGGGCTCGTGCAGGTTTCTGTCCATGACGATGGTCAAGATGATGGAAGTGTTGACCACCAGTATGACACAGTAACAGAGGAAGGACAGAGTGAAGAGAGCGGCTCGCTGCTCCGTCGTCTCGTTAAACCCCCAAAGAGTAAACACGCGAACCAGAGAGACATTTTCCATCGCATGAGCTGAGCCTTTCATTTCAATGTTCTGAGTGTCCTGGAACATTTCATCTTAGAGTTACCGCTTCGTCTGGTGGCACAAGGTGAAACTGGATAGGTGAAGGCAGTGAGTAGCGCCTCCTCGGTGTCATTTCTCCTTCTGTGCCGTTATTATACTATGGGGCTGGGACAACGTGTACGCTGGGGAATCAAACCATCCAATTGTGTTTCCCAAAAAGAAGTTGGGAGGAAGCTAAGAGGGAAATATATTAATTATATTTGTTTTTGTATTTACTGGGCGGAAAACTGACCATATATGAAATAATGATATTTAGAACTGTTATATCCAGATATACCAGTCCAACTGGAACAAATACTGTAGTTCTTGTTACTCTTGTTACTCTCAACTAAAACAATTGTTTTTTTAAATGAACAAATAAATAAAAACGTAAAAAAAATGGTTGTCCCTGCCAATTTATCATATTTTTCAAATATATTTATTATAAAAAAAATGTAAATAGTTTAAGTTATTAATAAAAAAAAAAATATTATGGAATTATTGCAAAATTCAGATCAGCCACAACATTAAAACCAGTGACAGGTAAAGTGAATGACATTGATCATCTACTTCCAATGGCACCTGTCAAGGGGTGGGATATACCTGTACTGTGTTCCAGGAAGGACAACCGGTGAACCGACGACAGGGTCATGGGGCACAAGGCTCATTGATGCTTGGGGGGAGTGAAGTCTAGCCCGTCTGGTTCGATCCCACAGAAGAGCTACTGTAGCACAAACTGCTGAAAAAGTTAATGCTGCTATGATAGAAAAGTGTAGAACACACAGTGCATCACAGCTTGTTATGTGAGGCTGTGTAGCCACAGACCGGTCGGAGTGTTCATGCTGACCACCCCTGAAAGCTCCTACAATGGACATGTGAGCATCAGAACTGGACCATGGAGCAAGGGAAGAAGGTGGCCTGGTCTGATGAATCACGTTTTCTTCTACATCATGTGGATGGGTGGGGTTAGGGTCCGATCCGATGGAGCATCTGTGGGATGTGCTGGAACAACAACCCCGATCCATGGAGACACCACATCACAACTTCCAGGACTTAAACCACAGGACACCTTCAGAGGTCTTGCGTCTCTCCAAACAAAACCAATAAAAATATGGTTACAAACTGAAATATAAATAATAATCCAAATTATTTTATTTTCTGACGTTGACATGAAACAAAAATTCCCAATGTCCGAGAGTCGCGGTGCAGTGTCTGTGTCTCCCACAAGCTTGGAGCACGGCAAAGAAAGTTGGAACAAACGAGATGAGGCCTTGTAAATCTAATATGAGTGAAGATTCAATCACTGGATTGATAATTTCTCACCTCTAAATTGTTCAAAAACAGATTTCTTTGGACTGATAAGGTCAGAAATCAGTGAAAGTTTCGGACAAAATACAACAGAACCCGGGGTAACGCTCGAACCCCACTGGCTCAAAGAACTCGGGGCCTCTGGAGGGTGGCTCCTCCCACTTAAACAGAGCCTCCAAAACAGAATGGTTTTGGGGGATGTTTGAATGGCTATAATGCATAACATGAGTGGTATTTTCAGCAAAAAACTTCAAAAGCATGTTTTGGGGAACTTAGAGACCTTCATTAATTTGTGTAAAAAGGAGCGTAATACGTCCCCTTCTAAGGAAAAAAAAAAGTGCAGAGATGCAGGATTTTAAATTCAGTGTCTGCGAACAACATGGGAAACAGCAAAGACGATTCTTGTAGAAATTCAGCGTTAGCCAGAACTTTCTCTGAAACCACAAAACACCAAACTTACACTTTGTTATTTGTCCTCCTGCCTAAAGCTGTAGACCGTTTGGAAGACGTGTCCCCCGTGTCTGTCTACTTCCATTTTACCTCCAAAACATCTTTAAAGTAGAAGAAAAAATTACACCTGGGGCAACCAATGAGAGTGGAGCAAATATGTCACCTGGCAGCAAAGCCACGCCCCACACACTGAACGCCAGAGCAGGAAATGGAAACAAATCCGTGCGTATTGTTTAACAAGACTGGTAAATAAACAGAAATTCTAAGAAATTGGAATAACGCGTTTTTCCACTGGCACAATTTATCAGAAAAATAATATTTTAGATATAAAAATATACATTAAAAATATATTTTAGAAAAACCTTTTTCACGAGTGAGATTTTGGGTGTGGTGGTGCCCTAGTGACTGGCCGGCCACCTTTGATTGCAGAAAATGTTCTATTCATTTTTACTGCGTTTCTCGTTGTGTGGTGCTCAGGGTTCTGCCATGGCACTCAGAAACACTGCAATGTGTTCGAATGTCAAACTCCACTATTAATATAACAACAAAAACCACGTCAACATGTAATGGCATATTCATGTTTCCAAGTGATTTAAATATAGATGCATTTATTATCGTCACTTTATTATCTTGTTGTCACCAAATCACAACAAATCTGTTCCATGTATGTTTCAATTATCTCTAAATGTGTAGTTCATTTTCTATATTATGGTTTTGCTTAATATTCCCTGACAGGGAAACTGCAGCGCAGACAATTTAACACACAAATGGCTGGGAAACAATAATGGATATTTGCCTTAAGAATTGCTTTGCCAAATGTTGAGGTTAATGTAGTTTAATTTTGTGGTTTTTTTTTTCCCACCATTTCTGGAGCAATGGAGTGGCTCAAACCTCTATGATGAATTGGTTGCAAAACACATCATAGTCAATGTATAACAACTTAAACATATTTAAAATATGCATTTATTAAGTTACATCAATGTCAGTCCAAAAAACTTCAAACCCTGTCATTACTTTGCAAGGAAAGTGAGGAAAGTGTAGACAGAAAAATACGCCGTATTTTGATGGGTTATTGGGGCGTGTTACTTATCTACACAACAAAGAATTTTTAAGATTGGGTTGGAGGGGAAAAAAAAACACTTTGTAAATCAGCACAAGAAAGGGCGTGTCAGGGAGACAAACACATTATTCCTCCTATTCACACAAACAGTTACCGTTGGTCTACGAAATCGCTCCGGACACATTCTGCTTCCTCCTTGGTCTGAACAGTCTCACCACTTTATTTCGTATTTGAGAGAGTTTGAACCCGTAGATGACAGGGTTAAGAACAGGAGGTATCACCAGAAATTCGAGAGACAAAAAGTTCCTGAGGGCTCGGGACGTTCCCCCGGCGCCGAAGCGCATGTCCATCAGATCGAAAAGCAAAGCCACGCCGACGTTCAGCAACGAAAACAGGTGCGGCACACACGTCTGCATGAACCTGCTCCGGCTCTCCATGGATTTCACACACACTTTAATCAGATACATGTACGACCAGATGATGAAAAAACCGTTGAGGACATAAAATATTATGGTGACATACGACATTATATTATTGATGAGCGTGTCTGTGGGGGAGCACGCCAGCTTCACAACCATCCAGTTCACACAGAGGAGTTTCTGGATATTTGGGCTGCACAGCTTTAATCTAGATGTCAGAAGAACATTGATACAAAAAAAGAGGAAAGGCAAAAGCCAGGAGAAGCACACCAACTGTGAGAGCCTCTGCTTGGTCATGACGGAGTGATACTCCAGCGGTCGACATATGGCCAGATATCTGTCGTAGGCCATGACTGAGAGAATGGACAGATCACTGCAGGCGAAGGAGTACATCACAAAAGCCTGGACGAGGCAACCGGTGTATGAGATAACTTGGGAGGGAGACAACAGGTCCAAGAGGAATTTGGGGTAGAAGCCCGTGGTCCCATAAAGTCCATTGATGCACAAATTACACAAGAGAATGTACATGGGCTCGTGCAGGTTTCTGTCCATGACGATGGTCAAGATGATGGAAGTGTTGACCACCAGTATGACACAGTAACAGAGGAAGGACAGAGTGAAGAGAGCGGCTCGCTGCTCCGTCGTCTCGTTAAACCCCCAAAGAGTAAACACGCGAACCAGAGAGACATTTTCCATCGCATGAGCTGAGCCTTTCATTTCAATTTTCTGAGTGTCCTGGAACATTTCATCTTAGAGTTACCGCTTCGTCTTGTGGCACAAGGTGAAACTGGATAGGTGAAGGCAGTGAGTAGCGCCTCCTCGGTGTCATTTCTCCTTCTGTGCCGTTATTATACTATGGGGCTGGGACAACGTGTACGCTGGGGAATCAAACCATCCAATTGTGTTTCCCAAAAAGAAGTTGGGAGGAAGCTAAGAGGGAAATATATTAATTATATTTGTCTTTGTATTTATTGGGTGGAAGAACTGACAATATATGAAATAATGTTATTGAGAACTGTTACTGTATATCCAGATATACCAGTCCAATTGGAACAAATACAAATACTCTTAGTGACCTATTTAAAATAATAGTTATTTTAAATGAACAAATAAATGAAATAGAAAATAAAATTATTGTCCCTGCCAAATTATTATATATTTTAATTATATATATTTTTATATAAAGATAATTATACTTATTTTATTCATATAATTAATTATATTATTATATGATATAATATTGCAAAATATTACAAAAATAACAATTGAACACATGGGTGATTAAACAATTAAGGTGCATTCAGCCCTTGTAACTCTTAACAATTTCATTATTTTTAATCATCTTCACTGTTGAAACTAAGAAAACATGCATTTAACCATTCAATAATGTGTTTACCCATCTCAGGTAATAATAATATCCCATTTTCTGAGAGTGACCTTATCACAACATCAGTGAAAATACAGAAAGACGAATGAATGAATGAACTTATGTTACTTCCTCCTTCCCAAGGAACTCAGATAATGCAACTTCCTGCTGAACATGTGACTTGTGGAATATTCCCAAAATTTCATAGTGTATGTGTTCAGGTAACAGGGTTGAGTGAATGGTATGGTGAACGGTTAATGGCGAAAATGTAAATTTGTCATAATCTATAATTACTCACAAAAGAAGATGTTTCAAGCACAAGTTATGAAATGGATTCAGATAGTAGTGCAACAAAAATATATTATATATAAATTATATACAGATAAATAAATAATATAAATAATACGAATAAATAAATAATATTAATAAACTAATAAATAAACAAATAAATAAATAAATTCCAATCCTGCAGAAATCTTATAATATATTATCTAATATGATTTCTGAAGGATTGTAATGATTATATTTCAGGGTAAAGTTTAGTATTAGTGGGTTGGAACAGGCGAAAATACTGTTGCTAAGTGTAAATTGTTTTTATTCATGTTTTATGCAGTTTATCTGAAACTTGCATGTAGTACAGGACACTTTCTTTCAGTGCAAAACTCTTTTACATTTACTTTACATGCATATTTGTACAGTTCATATCAGTGGGACACAAATGGTACGTATTGAACGTATGGAAATTAGTGATCACATACCATTTAGAAACACAAATCATTTTGATTTCCTTCCTGCACAAATTTAGATACTTTAAATTATTTAAATTAAATTAAATTATCATCTTTAGTAAGAACAGCTACAAGCCAACAGATTTAGTGCAAATTAGTATTAGGAAAGAAGAAAGGAAATAAAACAATTAAAGACATGACTTTTCTCTTATGATTATTACAATCTTTACAAACCTATTATTACAGCTAAAATTCTCCTTTAGGATGGATGGTGTCTAGATAGTCACCCATTTTTATAATAGATCTTCATTGTAAATTCCGGGTCAGTGTTAACCTGTTTATTCGAGGACTCATGGCTGAGGGTTCTGCTTTTTCACAAATCACTAAACTCCCCCGTGCAATCAATCCAGCAGCAAAGAAGAAGTAGAAAGAGGAAAAACAGCTTTGATTTAGTGCATTTATGTGCTTTGTTCTCTTTAGAAATTGAGCATTGATAAACATGGTTGAATAAGCGACCAGAATAAGCCCAAATTTAAAAATATTAAATATAACACCAAACAGTAAACACAATGATGTCGTAATGACATTCACAATAATGCACTTTGTTATGATTCTAATGAAGAGGTGGTGCACATCAATAAAAATAAAGTCAATTTGGGGACATATCACATAACTATGAAGCATGAATTGAACATAAAATATGACAAATTCATTAAAAGTCGATTCTACTGTTCCATAGTCTGTTAATGCACGGGTTAGAAAACAAGATATATATTGGCTCATGAGTGTTTTATTAAGTGATAATATCCACAACAACATCAGACAATTAGAATCACTGTATTAATTATCAGATTTAAGATTTTGTTTGAATAAAGGCAGGTCATACTGTATACTGTAAATATGCCAAAAAAAATGCATATGAAAGCAGAAAAAAAAAAGAATCAGCCTAAATCAGCTGCTTTATGTTTATTTATTTTCACTTATTCAAGTTATTTCTACTGGAGATGTGCAGCACTGCACTGAGTTTCCAAACCTTTTCTTCACATGCTCCCTTACTCCTGTACACAGGGAAAAGGCTCTGGATCTTATAACGTATTTTGTTCAGTTTAAAGCCGTATATGAGGGGATTTATGAAGGGCGGGATCACCAGAAACTCTATAGACATGAAGTTCTGTGCGCTTTTGGGTAAATCGCTCAACCCGAACCGCATGTACAGGATGTCCAACAGCAAAGCTACGGAAAAAGTGACAACGGAGACCAGATGCGGCACGCAGGTCTGCATGAACTTCCCTTTGCTCTCTTTAAAAACAAAACACGTCTTGACAATATACATGTAGGACCCGAAGATGAAAACGGCGTGGCCAAAGTAGAGCAGAATGTTGAAATAGGCGACGGCGGTGTTCGCCACGGGGGCGGTGCAGGCGAGCTGCACGATCATCCAATTCACGCAGTACAGCTTGTCAATGCGCGAGCCGCACAACCTGGACCCTAAAAGCGTCACCGAGTTCATGGACATGCAGTAAAGGGGCAAAAACCAGGAGAGAAACACAAGAACGGTGATGCGCCGCTTGGTCATGACGGTGTGATACACCAGGGGTCGGCAAATGGCCACGTAGCGGTCGTACGCCATCAGAGCCAGGATGGATAAGTCGCCGCACGTGGCCGAGTGGATCACGTAGCCCTGCAGCATGCACCCGGCGTAGGAGACGACGTGGGACGACAAGAGGTCCAGCAGGAATTTGGGATAGAACCCGGCCGTGCCGTACAGCACGCTGAAGCACAGATTGCATAGGAAGATGTACATCGGCTCGTGCAGGTTTTTATCCACGATGATGATGGCAATGAGCGAGACATTGACAAACAGGATCATTAAATACCAGAGCAGAGCCAGAAAGAAGAGGGTGAGCTTCTGCTCGGCCGTGTAGTCTAAACCGGAGAGAGTAAACAGCGTGATCACCGAGACGTTATCCATGGCCACTTGGAAGCACCACTCACCATTTTACCTGCAATGACTTTGTTGATTTTCCAAGTCTCGCCTGAGAAAAAAACAAAAAAACACACAGAGAGGTGGGAGCCGTCCTGCCCTGACTCCGCCCAAGCGTCCTTCTCTCTGTTTAAATGCACCCTCTGTTGCATACCACACCGTCCTCAGAGGTCGGACGGACCAATCGGAAAACGACAGGAAAGGGAGGAGAGAAAAAATAAATAAAAAATAAAATAGGTTGTCCTATGAGCCATGGCCGCAGCGACGGCCTCCTCCAGGAGGGATGGTGCGCCACCTGCAACCGCACCTGCAGGAGATGGAGACGAACACCCGTGGCTGTATTTACAAAAATGCTTTTTTATGTGAGTGAAATACGCATCTTACCAAATGAAGTGCATCTCATGCTTACCGGAAAAAAAATATATATATATATTAGCAACCAGAATAAAATCAGAGCAATTAAAAAAATCCTAAGAAAAAATCTGTCTTTTTTTCTCCTCCACAGCATTTACTTTTACTTTTGACATTAAATATAAGCTACTTTAAGACTTTTACTCAAGTAGTATCCTAATGACTGATTTTCACTTTTACCGCAGTAGTTTTTAAGTAAGATATCTACTTTTATTAGAGTGTGGCTTTCCACTACTTCTTCCACCTCTGTACACAGTACAGTACATGTGAAATATGTAGGAAGGTGTTTCATTGAAGTTGCCACCAGGGGGCCTTCTGCTCATTTGGTTGTGTTGGCATTACTTGCAGCCGCTTCCTGTTACTATAAGGCCACTTGTTGTTTTATGGTTTCATCAAGGTAGGCGATGGAAAATGCAACCTCTTCATAATATTTGTTCATCTGTTATATGTTGTGCCATCCATGCATTTTGTGTTATAAATTTTGGGTGACAGGATGTTGTTAAGCAATTACTTGGTGTTACTTTATAATATATATTATTTTACATTAGGTTTTTATATTAGTTATACGTGTGTGCCAGCTTACTATGGTGCTGCATTGGGGTTAATACACAGGCCCAAACATGATTGACATAGACATAGTTTTACGTGTTATTTTTTATACTTTCTTGCTTACTACGGATGCATTGCACAGAATGTTATTTTTGAGATGTGAGGTATTTAATTTAATTAAACACAGTTTTATGGTTTCATCAAGGTAGGACATCCACGTGTGTGGAAGCTGCTTAACCACCCAGTGGTCAACAGCCTCATCACTCTTACCTCCACCCTACCTCACAGAAGAGATCACATTTAAGATTTTAGTATTTATTGTCTTTTCTCAATATTCATTTCTTAATTGACTTGGAAAACAATAGATATTCCCAAATATTAACAAAATGTAATTCTCTTTTTTTTTTTTTTCCAAGTAGGCAAGTTGACATTGAGTATTGTGTATTCATTCATACCTAGAAGTTGTTAGCAGGTGTTTTTGTAATTCGCCTCCTCAAAATGTTGTAATCAATATTTTGATATGTTTGAATATTTGATACGATTTATTTTATTTAACCGGGCCCCATCACAACTGCCATAGAGATTCAACATCTCCATTTTGGACGACTTTCCTTTCCATGTAACTGAAATATTTTCACTTGGAGGGAAAAAACCTGAAACTGGACTTAAAACATTATACAACATGTAAAATAAAATAAAAATAAAAATCAATTAGAGAGCGTTTGTAGTAACCATAGAAATCAATTCAGTATATTTAAGAGAGCCTACAAACACTAATAATATACATATGTTCTCATATCAAACATTGATTTCAGAATTCCAAAAGTGTGGGCACACATTGCATAATGTTTGCCATGGGATGTCATTATAAAATCAATATATTTAACAGATTTTAACTAAAATAAGGACAACCTACTTACAATCTATTCTTTTTGATGAATTTACAATCTATTAACAATCGATAAATTTTTTCACCCCTAGAGTCTAACTTTCCAAACATGAGCTCACTTTTTGAGCAGCCTCAATATAAATAAATGCAAGTCAAAGTAAAACTACAAGGTCAATTTTGAGTCTTCCTTAACATGATAACATCTTTAATATACGTCTCTTTATTTGCGGGAGTTTGAGGCCATATACGAGAGGGTTCAGAATCGGAGGAATCAGCACAAACTCAAGCGACAAAACTACAGCGACAAACGGATGAAACTCTTCTATATTATAGCGGCTCAGTGCAATGTCACAAAACACGGTGATGGAATAACTGACAAATGTGACAACGTGGGGTAGGCAGCTTTGGAACACTTTGCCCCTAAAGGCAGAGCAGGCTTTCCTACAAACCAGCAATATGCGTATGTACGTGTAAAGAACAAAGGCCAAGGGCAAAACGATGGTTATCGTTGTGGCCAACATGCCAACGAGATTATTCATGAAAGTTGTTACGCAGGACAGTTTTACAACAGGCCAATTGGCACAAAATACTTTGGGAATTTTATTCCCACACAAGGGAAGTTGGAAGGACAGATAGAAACATGCTCCAATAGGAAAGACCGGATAGATCCACGCAAGCGCTCCCAGTTTGGAGACCACTCTGGGCGTCATCTTGCTGCGGTAGTGTAAAGGGTGACACACAGCCACGTAGCGATCGTACGCCATGATGCTCAGAATGGTGAATTCGTTCGAGACGTAGGTGTAAATGACATAAATCTGAGCGAAACAAGCCGGACGGGAGATCATATGACTGTCAGACAAAAGGTCCCCCAGAAAGCTGGGGAAGAAGCCGAAGGAGCCGAAGAGAGAGTTGACGGAAAGGAACAAAATAAAAATGAACATGGGCTCGTGGAGCGACCTCTCCTTTATAATCACCAGGATGATGACCAGATTAGCAGCTACAATAAACATGTACAGCAGGAAACACAAAACAAACACTGGGTAGCGATACTGTCCGATGTTCAGAAACATGGTGAGGTTGAAATAAAAGGGCAGAGTGGCATTTAGCATTTAACCAAAGAATTTCTGTCAATCTGCGAGATGAGAAAGTTCTGTTTCTTCCCTATTTTCAAGGCATTTGGTCTGAAAAAATTAGCTCTTGAGTACATTAAAAGTAAGTTAAACATTGATCAAAAACAAAGTATCGTTCATCAATCTTTTTCTTTTGTCAAACTTGGTCGTGTTGGAGTTGGTCTGCAGCTCCAATCGCTCCCGGGAGGGTTTCACGATGCTCTGCCAGAGCTCGATGGATGGGAGCCAGAATCTGGGGACGACAGAGCAGCGTTGATCGTCTTTATCCCAAAGAACGGCGCTGACGTCACCAAAAAATAACACAGAGCACTGGAGGATTCATCAACATTCTCGCCAGTAATGATCAACGTTTTTTTTCCTTTTCATTATTTATTAAGGTTGATTTCAAACAGTCTATTCTAACAAACTGTGGACTGTAAAGTCAAATATCAATTACCTACCCTACAATGAAACAATGTCGTGTGTGGAATGTACAAATATATTTGTTTTAAGTAAACTTTAACTCTTCCTTAATCTCAATAAAAAATACTTCATTAGACTTTAATGCCTTAGAGGCGCACATTTGAGTGAACATATTGTGTATTCATTCATACCTGGAACTTGTTACCAGGTCATTTTGTCATTCCCCTCGTCAAAATGGTAATAAATATTTATTCATGTATTTACATTTTTTTATTTAACCATGTCCCATCACAAGTCCAATTAAGACTCAATATCTCATTTTTGGACTTGGACAACATAAATAAGTTGTGCTTAGAATTAATTCCTTTTTTTACCTCATTAAGTCTCAACCTGGCAAATGTGACCTCACTTTTTGAGCAGCCTCAATCAAAGTCAATTCAAGTCAAGATAAATCTACAAGGTCAAGATTTTAAAAACATATGTTATAAAGGCTCTGTTTGCTCCCTTGAAAGTAACTGTTGTGTTTGGTACAAGACATACGTTTATCTCGATTTTGGGATTTTTCACTCATATCCCTGTATTGGTTCATCTTTTACTTTCTGCTGTGCAGGCTGCGGTTGCAAAACGTTAACGTGTCAGCCTCTTGTATGTATCTTCAAAAGGTGCTGCTAAAGGCCACAACTTTAACATGCATTTTTAGCATGCCTTTGATAAATTCAAACATTTTTGAAGAAAAAACTGAATATTTTTTTACATGAAATGAAGATAGCAAAGACCACTGAAGCCATATTAACAATGTATATGTACTATATTTAACACTATGCCAGTGAATATTACTCCATTTTTATAGAATATTTGAAACTGCAGGGGAAAATACTGAACTAACCCAATGCCTGCTTGTAACTCCATATCTGCTTTACTAACTACAGGAACATTTTGTACTGTTGGCCCTGTTGTTGGGCAGCTCACAATTTCAAGTTGTCAAAGATGTTGAAGATGTTGAAACTGCTGAAACAATTACAACAGCATTTGTGACCTATGCATATGACTACACCCTCAGCAGTTGCCTTTGTGACACCCTAATAGGAACGGTCCCTGTGATGTAGTTGATATATACCCTTGAGCAAGTTGATTCGGGAGAGATGCTTTGCTATTCTGTATGGCCTGTAAAGTGCTCCCCGCTGATTGCAATCTTCTATACAATAAACTTAGACTGTGACAGTTGTTGTCTTTTCTGTTTAACCTGAACTATCTCACCCCACGCATCGACCACCACACCAGTTGCTGGAATTTCCGCGACCATTCTTTGGTGTCACAAACAGGATCTTTAACTCAAGATATTTGACCCGATCTCCTTTACAGGTTGAACTGTACGGCTGTGGTCTGGGACCAGGAAAGCCTAAACTCGGCCATGGCGTAATCTAAATGGGAGGAGAAGCAGGCGCCTGAGTAAAGCCGTTTGGATAGAATCTTGGATACGAGATCCACGGACAAAAGGTGTGTAAAGAGGTGTAAAGGTGAGAGTACAACAAATGAATATACATCTGGGATGTATTTAAGGTTTCTGTGTCTAGGAAATGAAACGACTAAAGGGTTTTTTAACATTGATTGTCCCGGGGACAAGTTAAACTTCCCCCTGTCATGGTCCCTAATTAAATTATTATGTAGCACATATAATCAACACAGGGAAGCACTGTATGGGAAAGTATGGATCGAAATTAAAGGGCACCTCCAAATGGACTGGTTCGGCAAAAATTATGGTTGATAAACGTGGGACATTGGGATTACGTTTGAGCTTCTGGTAGAAACTTGATTTTCCCACAAATGGTAGTTTTAGCACGAGACAAATATACTAGTGGAGGAAGAAGCTTGAGGAATTTGATAAAGTTAAAGGGCGAAAGAAACAACGCCCCGATAGGGAGATTTTTGGTATGTGGGAGAAAGAAGTGATAACAAGAGAGAAGAAATGTGTGAAGAAATCTGCAGAGCAAACTAACCCTGGCTCAGGCCAGTTTTCCAAAGTTGACCCAAGTTTAGATGGGCCGTGGCCTTTGCCCCTGCCAGCTGTAGTGCTGGGGCCGCCGCCCCCCTTTGCCCAACACTCCGGCACTGTATCCACCATTAATGACCACACCGCGATCTCCGGCTCTGTGCAAGACTGCAAGACTTGCAAATGCAAGACGACTGATCTGGATGACACGGCCAAATGGGGTAAAATGTCACACGGTAAAATGTGACACAAGCATTCCAGGGACCGTGATAGGGCCTTTCAGGGAACAGTGGATGAGGTCACAATACTGTGATTGGTTCCCTGGGACAAAGGTGCATGGAGGAACTCCCTAGTAGAAGGACTACAATTGATTCCCGCTGCTGAAAGGGGCAGGACATGTAATGGGAGGAGAGAACTTCTCGGGTAAATAAGGAAGTGCAAGGGATCAGTTTGTTCGTTGGTTTCCTGGGGCCGCTCAAAGTTTATTTGCTGTACTTGGCGCTCAAAGAACTTTTTCGCATTAGACTTTGTTCTGTTCCAGTGTTATTTCTTCCAAGTTATTTAAGACCAGAATAAATAGAAGCATCGTCCCGACATCCAGACTTTTACTGGCCCAGGCCTTGACCTTTTTTGCTCACAACACAAAGCCGGACTTTCCCTATGAACAACAATTAAAATGTTGTTTCCTAGATGGACTAAAACCTGAAATCAGCCGAATGACTAAAACCACCTGCATCAGATACGAAACAGCACAGCTGGACAGCATGGGTGCACATGCCGTGCATGCCGAAAAACAACGGAGGAGAAGGACAGAACCGATGGGAAGTGAGGAAAAGCCAAACGGGACCGATTGGAACAGCTTCAAATGGCCCAGCTACAATAACCTCAGGGGAAAGGCAAAGGATGAGACATGGACAGAAACCAAAAGAACAAGTGAGACCAAGGAGGGGCAGGGACCGGGGCAAAGTCAGAGACGACACCTGCTATGTTACAACTGCGGAAAGCCTGTCCGGGACTGCAAGGAACCAATGAAGTAGCGTGACCTGAGGCAATGGGAGGGGGGGCAGCAGGACAGAGAGCACAGCAGCAAGTACTAATGTTGACGAGGTGACAGTGAGTGTGCAGTGATAACTGTAGCTGCCGAGCTGCCCATAATTATACTCTTGGTAATGGAACAAAAGTTAAAGTTTTTGGTAAATTTCTGGGCAGGACATTCTATCATATGGCTGTCTGAACTCAGACCCATCCCAGCCCTGAATGGGCAAACTATTTACACCATCGGGCCGGAGGGACCAAGACGGTGGAGCCTTTCACCGTCCCTGTTCTCGTGGGGGGGGGCCCGGTGAGCGAGTGAAACACTCATTCATACAGTCAGCGGTTTGCCCTATAAATCTGTGGTTGAGACTTAATGTGTGCACGAGGTATTTTGGTTGTATGCAACAGGGCTGGGGTACAGGTGGTGAGGGATGTGAACCCCTCTTACCAAATGGCAAAATTCAGCTCGGGGTCCCCCTTGTTATATTATTCCTAGGATTGAGAAATGGATGTCCAAGGTCAGTTATGACAGAGTTATAAAGGCAAACCCATAAGGTATGTCCAGGAGGAGATGTCATGCCCGCAGAACATTTACATATGACAGCATTTTTAGCTGCCAAAGCAGACCCCGAGATGGAGCGTAAATTATTTGAGAAAGAGAAAGAATCAACCCTGGCTAGGGATAAATATCTCTATTGGGATGAGACAGGGATAACGAGAAGTGTAGGATTGAATGAGGAAGGGTTCAAGTTTTCCAATGTACCAGGAAGCATGTGCCACGTGTCGTTAAAAAAATACCCTGCCCAGGATCGGCTGGATGGACTGGGGGATTGGGATGCCACGGCCCCAAGAGGACTCTCGTGGTCACCCAGGGGCCTGGCCTACCGAGAACCTATGAACTGGATGTTCCTCGCCCGCTGAGCCGTGCACCTGGTGCCAAGTAAACAGGATTAAGGCTCCACCACGGGGCCGCTACAGTGCGTGTTGACAAAAGCTCAAGAGGTGCTGGTCCCCTGTCGACAGAGCACCTGTGGGCTGAGGACAAACACAATGTGTGCCTGACAGCTAGAGCTACCGCTACAGGCACTATAGGTAGATCCAAAATCTTCATACAGGCCATGCAAACTGCAGTACCATTTGAAAAGGGAGGCTGAGATCGGCATTGCACCCCTTTTTGACTCTCTGTAAGAAAGAGGAATAATGATACCATGCCCTGCTTCCCCATGTAGCACACCCATACTCCCAGTCCGCAATGCAGATGGTGTGAATTGGCAATTTGTCCCCATAAGCGGGGGAAAACCTGCATGCCCCAGGGGTACGTGGAGTCCCCTGCAGTATTCAGTGCGGCATTAGGCAAAAACCTTGATGGTTTCACATTCAAGCACATCAGCATGTTAATCCAATATTCTGTTGATTTATCAATATGCTCCCCTAAACAACAAACATGGCAGACACAGTGTTATTGCTAAAATATCTTGCAGAAAATGGCCACAAAATAAGCCAGAAAAAATAGCCTGTTCAGAAGTGACCTATCTAGGCCACTTCCTCTCAGAAAACAAGGAAAATAGGCCCTGAGAAGGTGGAGGCAATTCTAAAAATACATTGCCCCCGCACTAAAAACCTGTTAATGTCATTTCTAGGGTTCAGCAGCTACTGCGGGAAATGGATAACTGACTTTGCAAGACTGACACAGCCCGTTCAGGACGTGACCCACGGTCATGACCTGAGGGGCAAGGACAAAGTAGAATGGACTGAGACGTGGATGCGGCATTTGAGGACCTTATAAGGGCCCTCAGCACGGCGCCGACATTAGGTTTACCAAACCCAGACCAACCATACACTATGCCTACTCCTCTAACAGTTCACAGGCAGAACTGTATAACCTGACTTGGACACTCTCTTACTGTCCTCACCGACAGCTGATACTCCTTCGGGGTTGTTCACTACTTCGTTGCCATGTGGAAGTTAAGGGGCTTTTTGAAATCAGACAGTAACCAAATACTAAACAAGGAACAGGTCAAACTCTCCTGGAAGCCATCGCTTTGCAAACCCAATTGGCCATATTGGTCAAATGTGTGGAGTACACCAGGACAACTGATCCAATTGCCCAAGGGAATGACCGGGCCAACAGAACGACAAAACATGCAGCACGGAAAAAGCAACCACACACACACACATACTACAGGTGCCAGCCGTAGAAACTACCCCCTCATGGTAAAACCTCAAAGAATTCCAACAAAACGCAGGGAAACAAGAGTGAGCCACATGGAAGAAAACAGGCACGCTGGTAAACGGGATATTGGAGGGGCAAAATAGTAAGCCCTTCCTCCCAAAATGTTTGTAGCCTTATTATGCAAGATTAACACATGGGAAAGGCTGTGTGTCAAAGGGGGGAATGGTGAGTGAAATCCAGAAGCCTTGGGATATAACAGGAGGGGGATTTACAAATTACTCTACAAATTTTTATAAAAAATGTTTGTACCACTTACAACGTGACACCGGTCCCGGATGCACCATTTGACCACCTTATGATGAACTTCGTCACCATCAACCCATGCCGAGGTAAACAACATTGCCTAGTAGTGATATATTTGACATATTTTCAAAATTGATAGAGATTCCCTACGACCGATGCTGATGCACCAGCAGTAGCTTATGCTCTGATTATGGAGATCATTCCCAGGGGGTGGAATCCCCCGGAAAATCTCCTCAAATAATGGTCCGCATTTCATGAATGGGGCCCTCAAACAATTACCGCCTACCGACGTCTAAATCTCAAAACACACTTTGCCTACCACCCTCAGAGCGGACGAATGGTAGAACGCACTAATAGTATGGTTGTAAAAACAAACTGACTAAGGCAATGGAGGACACGGGCATGGACTGGGTGACTTGTCTACCATTAGTACTTACTGCTATGCACAGCCGCAATAGCCCTTCCACAGGGCTGGGACTTATGATGGGACCTGGTTAAATAAAAAATGTATATAAATAAATAAATATTGGTTATACCATAAAGAGGTGAATGACAAAATGATCTGGTAGCAAGTTCCACGTATGATTAAATACACAATATGCTGACTCAAATATGAACATTTTTAACAATTAAGTATATCTGAGGCTTTCAACTGTAATTAGGTTGCCCTCTTGTAAAAAAAAGGCAGGATGATGATCAGATTTGCGGCTACAATTAAAACGTAGAGCAGGAAGCACAAAACAAACACTGGGTAGCGAAACTGTCCGATGTTCGGAAACATGGTGAGGTTGAAATAAAAGTGCAGAGTGGCATTTACCATTTACCCAAACAATTTCTGTCAATCTGCGAAGAAAGTTCTGTTTCTTCCCTATTTTCTAGGCATTTGGACTGAAAAAAATTAGCTCTTAAACACATTAAAGGTAAGTTAAACATTGATCAAAAACAAAAGGATCGTTCATCAATCTTTTTCTTTCGTCAAACTTGGTTGTGTTGGAGTTGGTCTGCAGCTCCTACCGCTCCCAGGAGGGTCTCACGACTCTGTGCCAGAGCTCGATGGATGGGAGCGAGAATCTAGGGACAGCAGAGCAGGGTCGATTGTCGTTATCCCAAAGAACGGCGATGATGTCACCAAAAAATAACACAGAGCTCTGGAGGATTTATCAACATTCTCACTGGTGATAATCAAGGTTGTTTTTTATAAATCATTATTTTTTAAGGTTGATTTCAAACAATATTTTCTAACCAACAGTGAACTGTAAAGTTGAATATCAATTTCATACCTACAATGAAACAATGTAGTGAGTAGAGTGTACAAACATATTTGTTTTAAGTAAGTTTTAACTCTTCCTTAATCTCAATAATAATTACTTTATTAGACTTTAAAGCATTCTTCTTCTTCTTCTTCTTCTTTGGGCTGCTCCCATTAGGGGTCGCCACAGCGGATCATCTGCCTCCAATAACTGCTGTTCTGCACATCTTCCTGCATGTCCTCCCTCACCACATCCATAAACCTTCTATTTGGCCTATATCTTTTCCTCTTGCCTGGCAGCTCCATCCTCAGCATCCTTCTCCCAATGTAACTCTCATCTCCTACACACGTGTCCAAACCATCTCAATCTGGCCTCTCTCACTTTTTCACCAAACTGTCCAACCTGAGCTGTCCCTCTATTGTGCTCATTCTTAATCCTGTCCGTCCTTGTCACTCCCAATGAAAATCTCAACATCCTCAACTCTGCCACCTCCAGTTCAGCCACCTGCCTTTTTGTCAGTGCCACCGCCCCTAAACCATACAACACAGCATTGGATTTGTCTAATTATTACATTTATTTTTTATTTTACAAGAGGGCAACCTAATTACAGTTGAAAGCCTCAGATATACTTAATTGTTAAAAATGTTCATATTTGAGTCAGCATATTGTGTATATAATCATATGTGGAACTTGCTACCAGATCATTTTGTCATTCACCTCTTTATGGTATAACCAATATTTATTTATTTATATAAATTTTCTATTTAACCAGGTCCCATCATAAGTCCCAAACGAGACTCAATCTCTCAATTTTGGACAACACAACATTAATACGTTGTGCTTAGAATTATCTACCGTTTTATACCCCCTAAAATCTCTGACTGACCAAATGTGCCCTCACTTTTTGGGAAGCCTCAATAAAATTCAATGCAAGTCAAAATAAAACTACAAGATCAAGTTTTTAAAAAGCCAATGTTATAAAATTACTCATTGTTTACTCCCTTGAACTTAACTGTTGTGGTCTGTACAAGAGATACGTTTATATCGATTTTGGGATGTTTCACTCATATCCCGCTATTTGTTGTTCAGTTTTATATTTTACTGTGCAGGCTGCTGTTGCAAAACGTTAACATGTCAGCCTCTTGTATGTACCTTCAAAATGTGCCAATGAATGTCACAACTCTAAATTTCATATTTAGCATGATGCCCTTGACAAATTCAAACATTATTGAAGATAAACTAAAAAGCTTTTACATCAAATGGAGATGGTAAAAACCACTGAAGCCTTGTAACAACACATAATATGCATTGTTTACATGGCTTCAGTGGTCTTCAATTTTCACTATTATTTAACATAATGCCAGTGAATATTACTCCATTTTTATAGAATATGTTAAACCTTATCATATGGGATACAAATTTTCTATATAAAATTTTAGTCTTTCTTAACATGATAACATCTTTAATATACAGTATGTCTATACAGTATGATAAACAAGAGGCTCGCTGGCACAAAGTGTCAATATGTAAATAATAAATAATAATGATGATGATGGTGATTATGATAATGATTGATGAAGGATGATGAATGTTTTGGGGGCAGGAGGAATCGCATTCCTAACTAGCTCTTTGTCGGCTAACGAGTTCATGCGCCAATCCCCTCTGCAAGACAGACAAACATTAAGAAATCTCCCTGCCTTGAGTCGGGCCAATCAATGCCGTGCGGGCACTGGTTTGGCCGATTTGAGGAGCTTGGCAGCTACGGGAAAGGGAGCTGTGCTGTCACCTGCAGTCGGTGCTTGACCACACCTCTTGGTCCACCACATGCCCCTGCCGCCCGACTGGCAAAGTTGTCTGGCCGACAGCTGACTCCCCCCAAGCCCTCCACCCCCCCAGAGGATAAATGGAGTCACTGCAGTGGGGCGTGGTCCGAACAGAGGGTGAAAGCACGTCCCAGGAGGTAACAAGGGACGGGCAAGACCACACCCAGCCCTCTGTCTGACGTGTCGGTCTGCAGACAGAAAGGGAGAAAGAAGATAGGGTTAAAATAGCACTGGTTTCCCACAGAGAGCTGACTTTACCCTTGCAAATGCCTGCTGGCACTTCTCTGACCGCTGAACTGGATTTGGAGCACCTTTCAAGTTAACTTTGTCGAGTCAAGACAAACCTCCTGTTGGACTGGACAGGCCTTCACCCAAGTGGTACTCCAGATACCCTACCTCCCTCCATCCCACAGCACACTTCACTGGGTTGGTGGTGAGTTCAACCCGCCTCAGGGATTTGTGTCTTTATTGACTTGTGTGTTTATTGACACGGGGCATCGGGTAGGCATCGAACTTTGGAGCGAATTCTCCCGTGAACAGGGTTGAGTCTGCTCGGGTAACTTTGCTCTCAGGTCCATAACGTACTGTATTTCATTCTTACTGGTGCTAGGACCTCCCGGTTTTCTATAATTAGGTCTAGCAGCCCCCGGGGTCTCCTGCCAAAGAAGAGTTCAGAGGGAGAAAATCCTGTGAAGGCCTGGGGAACCTCCCGCGCTGAAAACAACAGGAGGTCCAACTACTTGTCCCAATCATGGCTATCGTTGTGAACAAACTTTTGAATCATGTTTTTCAACATTTTATCAAAGCACTCCATCAGACCATCGGTCTGGGGGTGGTAAAGGCTGGTCCAAATTGAGCAGACGCCCAGTAATTCGTAAAGTTCTGAAGTGTACGTGACATGAAGGAAGTGCCCGGGTCGGTCACGATTTCCTTCGGTATACAAACTTGGGAGATGACATGAAACAGCGGCTGTGCCACAATTTTGGCTGTGATACAGGGGCACTACTTCAGCGTACCGAGATGTTATCCACTCACCATTTTACCTGCAATGACTTTGCTATCTCACCTCAGAAAAAAACGACGACGCCTCGCACACAGACAGGTGGGAACCGTCCTGCTCTGACGCCAGCCGAGTCTCCTTTTCTGTGTTAAAATGCACTCTCTGTTGCATACCAACCCTCAGCAGTTGGATGGGAAAATCAGAGAGCGATATCGAGCCTGCCAGCCCCAAGAACTGCTTCACCTTCTTCTTGGTTTTGGGTCTCGACGTGTTTTTGATGCAGAGGTTTTATCAAGCTGGGGTCGGACCAGGCCTTCAACCAAGTGGTACCCAAGATTCCATACAAGTGGCTGGTTAGCTCCAAAAACTCGGGGACAAACCTGCTATAGTAGCCTGCCAGCCCCAAGAATTGCTTCACCTCCTTCTTGGTTTTGGGTCTCGTGCGTGTTTGCGACTGCAGGGGTTTTATCAAGCTGGGGTCGGACCAGGCTTTCAACCAAGTGGTACCACAGATTCCGTACCTCCCTCCATCCCACAGCACACTCCTTTGGGTTGGCAATGAGCCCAGCCCACCTCAGGGACATGCTGCATATGCCGCTCCCTGGTGTCACTGTGAATGATTGTGTCGTCTAGGTAGGGCGAGGTATATGCTACATGCAGGCACAGGACGCGGTGCATGAGTCTCTGTAAGGTTGCTGGGGAACCGAACAACCCGAACGAGGTGTGCGAAAGTTGTACAAGCCGAAAAGAGTGAAGAACGCTGATTTGCCTTGGGCTCCTGAGACAAGGGTCTCTGCCAGTAGCACTTTGTTAAATCCAGTATTATCCATCGCCACTTGGAAGCACCGCTCACCATTTTACCTGCAATGACTTTGCAAACAACTACAATGCACACAGACAGGTGGTAACCGTCCTGCTCTGACTCCGCCCGAGTCTCCTTTTCTCTGTTAAAATGCACTCTCTGTTGCACACCAACGCCACCCTCAGAGGTCCAAAAGGACCAATCAGAGAGCGACAGGATATGATTGAAAGAAAAAATTTATAAAACAGAAAATAGGTCGTCCTATTAGCAACACCCAGAGCGATGGCCTCCTCCAGGAGTAATGGTGCTCTACCTGCTACGATGGAGACGAACACCTGTGGCCGTATTTACAAAAAATGCTTTGTTTTGTGAGTGAAATACGCGTCTTAACAAATTCAGTGCCTCTTATGCTTACCGAAAAACACAAAGCAATAGAAATTTAAAAAAGCAAAAGTCTGGCTTTTTTTTTTTCCTCCACCGCATTTACTTTTACTTTTGACATTAAAGATCAGCTACTTTAAAACTTTTAAGCAAGTAGTATCCTAATGACAGATTTTTACTTTTACCCGAGTAGTTTTTAAGTAAGATATCTACTTTTACTAGAGTGTGTTCTTTCCACTTCTTCTTCCACCTCTGTACACAGTACAGCACATGTGTAACATGTAGGAAGGTGTTTCATTTAAGTTGCCACCACTTCTGTTCATTTGGTTGTGTTAAACTGTTTCCGTGACATTACTTGCAGCCACTTCCTGTTACCGTAAGGCCGGTTGTTGTTTTATGGTTTCATCAAGGGAGGAGGCGGAAAATGTAACCTCTTCATAATATTTGTTCATCTGTTATATGTTGTGCCATCCATGCATTTTGTCTTATAAATCTGAGTGACAGGATGTTGTTAAGCAATTACTTGGTGTTACTTTATAATATATATTATTTTACATTAGGTTTTTATATTAGTTATACGTGTGTGCCAGCTTACTATGGTGCTGCATTGGGGTTTATACCGAGCCCGAACGTGATTGACATAGACATAGTTTTACGTGTTATTTTTTTATACTTTCCTGCTTACTCCGGATGCATTGCACAGAATGTTATTTTTGAGATGTGAGGTATTTATTTTAATTAAAACACAGTTGTTTTATGGTTTCATCAAGGTAGGACATCCACGTGTGTGGAAGCTGCATAACCACCCACTGGTCTCAGCCTCAACAGCCTCATCACCCTGACTTCCACCCTACCTCACAGAAGAGATCACATTTAAGATTTTATAATTTATTGTCTTTTCTCAATATTAATTTCTTATTCGACTTTTGAAAAAAATAGATATGCCAAAATATTAACAAAATGTAATGCTCTTCATATTTTGTTTTCCAAGTAGGCAAGTTCACATTGAGTATTGTGTATTTATTCATACCTAGAGGTTGTTACCAGGTCATTTTGTCATTCCCCTCCTCAAATGTTGTAATCAATATTTTGATTTATGAATATGCATATACATTTTTTAAATTTAACCGGGTCCCATCACAAGTGCCATTGAGATTCAAGATCACTATTTTGGACGACTTTCTTTTCCATGTGGCTTATATCTTTTCACTTGGAGGGAAAAAACCTGAAACTGGACTTTAAACATTACACAACATGTAAAATTAAATAAAAACATTAATTTAAGAGTGTTTGTAGTAACCGTAGAAATCAATTGGGTATATTTAAGAGAGCCTACAATACTAATAATGTAAAAATATACATATGTTCTAATATTAAACTTTGATCAGAATTTCAAAAGTGCACACATTGCATAATGATTGCATGGGATGTCATTATAAAATAAATATATTTGAAAGAATTTAACTAAAATAAGGCCTAAATGATAATCTATTTACAATCTGTTATTTTTGATGGATTTACAATCTATTAACAATCGATTTATTTTTTTACCCCTAAAGTCTCTGACAGTCCAAACTTTAGCTCACTTTTTGAGCAGCCTCAATAAAAATCAATGCAAGTCAAAGTAAAACTACAAGGTCAATTTTGAGTCTTCCTTAACATGATAAAATCTTTAATATATGTCTCTTAATTTGCGGGAGTTTGAGGCCATACATGAGAGGGTTCAGAATTGGAGGAATCAGCACAAACTCAAGCGACAAAACTACAGCGACAAATGGATGAAACTCTTCTAGATTATAGCGGCTCAATGCAATGTCACAAAACACGGTGATGGAATAACTGACAAATGTGACAACGTGGGGTAGGCAGCTTTGGAACACTTTGCCCTTAAAGGCAGAGCAGGCTTTCCTACAAACCAGCAATATGCGTATGTACGTGTAAAGAACAAAGGCCAAGGGCAAAACGATGGTGCTTATCGCGACCAACATGCCAACGAGATTATTCATGAAAGTTGTCACGCAGGACAGTTTTACAACAGGCCAATTGGCACAAAATACTTTGGGAATTTTATTCCCACACAAGGGAAGTTGGAAGGACAAATATATACATGCTACAATAGAAAAAACCGGATAGATCCACGCAAATGCTCCCAGTTTGGAGACAACTCTGGGCGTCATCTTGCTGCGGTAGTGTAAAGGGTGACACACGGCCACGTAGCGATCGTACGCCATGATGCTTAGAATGGTGAACTCGTTCGAGGCGTAGGTGTAAATGACATAAATCTGAGTGAAACAAGCCGGACGGGACATCAAATGACTGTCAGACAAAAGGTCCCCCAGAAATCTTGGGAAGAAGCCGAAGGAGCCGTACATAGAGTTGACGGAAAGGAACAAAATAAAAATGAACATGGGCTCGTGGAGCGACCTCTCCTTTATGATCACCAGGATGATGACAAGATTAGCAGCTACAATAAACATGTACAGCAGGAAACACAAAACAAACACTGGATAGCGATACTGTCCTATGTTCAGAAACATGGTGAGGTTGAAATAAAAGGGCAGAGTGGCATTTAGCATTTAACCAAACAATTTCTGTCAATCTGCGAGAGAAGAAAGTTCTGTTTCCTCCCTATTTTCAAGGCATTTGGTCTGAAAAAGGAGCTCTTAAATATATTAAAAGTAAGTTAAACATTGATCAAAAAATAAAGGATTGTTCATCAATCATTTTCTTTCGTCAAACTTGGTTGTGTTGGAGTTGGTCTGCAGCTCCAATCGCTCCCGGGAGGGTTTCACGATGCTCTGCCAGAGCTCGATGGATGGGAGCCAGAATCTGGGGACGACAGAGCAGCGTTGATCGTCTTTATCCCGAAGAAAGGCGCTGACGTCACCAAAAAAAAAACCACAGAGCACTGGAGGATTCATCAACATTCTCACCAGTAATGATCAAGGTTACTTACAATGAAACAATGTTGTGAGTAGAGTGTACAAATATATTTGTTTTAAGTTGGTTTTAAGTCTTCCTTAATATCAATAATAATCACTTAATTCGACTTCAAAGCATTTGATTTGTCTAAATATTACATTCATTTTTATTTTACTAGAAGGCAAACTTAATTACAGTTGAAAGCCTCAGATATGCTTAATTATTAAAAATGTTCGTATTTGAGTCAGGATATTGTGTATTCAATGATACTTAGAACTTTTTACCACGTCATTCCGTCATGTCCCTCGTCAAAATGGTGTTGTAATATTTATCTATGTATATACGTTATTTATTTCACCATGTCCCATCACAATATCTCATTTTTGGACAACTTGGACAATATAAATACATTGTATTTGGAATAATTTACCTTATTTTTTTACCCCCTAAAGTCTGACTCACCAAATGTGCCCTCACTTTTTGAGTAACCTCAATAAAAGTCAGTGCAAGTCAAAGTAAAACTACAATGTCAAGTTTTTAAAAAGCCAATGTTATAAAGGCACTCACTGTTTGCTCACCTGAACTTAACTTTTGTGTTTTATACAAGAGATACATTCATATCGATTTTGGGATATTTAACTCATATCCCTGTATTGGTACCTTCAATGGTCACAACTTTAAATTGCATATTAAGCATGATGCCCTTCATAAATTCAAACATTATTGAAGATAAACTGAAGAGGGGATGGGATGGTAGCTCAGGAGGTAGAGCTGGTCGTCTAGCTCCTCTTGCTAGCATGCTGAAGTGTCCTTGAGCAAGACACTTAACCCCTAATTGCTCCTGATGGCTGCGTCCATCGGTGTTTGAATAATGGTAAGTCGCTTTGGATAAAAGCGTCTGCTAAATGAAATGTATTTGTATTTATGTATTTGAAGAGATTAACCTGAAATGAAGATAGCAAAGACCACTTTAGCCATGTTAATGCATTTGTATTTAACACAATGCCATTGAATATTACTCCACTTTTCATGATTTGTGAAACCGTATTGTATAAGATTCAAATTTTCTGTTTTTTATTTTGTGTCTTTCTTAATCTGATAACATGTTATTTTTTTATGCTAGGCATACAACACAGAGTATTTGTATGCTATTGCATCTAGGACAGAGTTAGTCTGCAAACTGAGTTGAAGTTCTCAACCTGCAATGCAACGCTGATTTGTTCTTAAATTATCAAGAACTGCTGCAATAACTGTCCTGTGGATGACCTGTAGGATGAACAGAGCACAACTTTTTGTTAAACAGAGCCGCCACCAATCCCCCTCTTTGGAGAACTACCCACCAACATGCCCCGTGCAAGGGCGAGGCCCGCCCCGCTGCAGCCGACCAGACGCCCCAGCCTGCCGCGAGCACCAAGCGCCAATCTACGTAGCAGAGTGCGCTTAGTGCTGGGCACCCGGATTTAAGCCCCCCCTCCTGCCGACACCAGCAGGCCCCCAGATATATGGGCCCTCCACCACTCCCGGAATCCCGGTCAGCTGCCGCAGAGAAGCCACGCAGCAGGAGCAAAGGCCGACAGCGGCCCCCCGCACCCCAACCCACATCAGCAAGCAGCACCCCAGGGGCCACGGAAGGCACCCAATGGCGCTCTCCGCAGCCCCGCCAGGTCAAAGCACACCTTAAGCCACTAGGTGCAAGCCGGCAGGACTCCAGCCAAGCCGGCAGGGGGCCCACCCAGCCGCACCCCAGCCAACCACACCCCGACACCGACCTGCCAGTGACCCGCCACCGAGGAAAACCCCAGTGCTCAATTTGTGATGTTGGCAATTGCAGTTAAAATTTATTTTCCATTTGGCTCAAATCTTTTCACTTGGAGGGAAAAAATCTGAAACTGGACTTTAAACAGTATACAACATGTAAAATAAAATAGAAACATAAATTTAAGAGTGTTTGTAGTAACCATAGAAATCCGGCATGGGATATCATTATAAAATAAATATATTTCACAGAATTAAATTCAAATAAGGACAAACTACTTACTCTACGAACTTTTTGTGCAGACTCAATAAAAATCAATGCAAGTCAAAGTGAACCTACAAGGTCAATTTTGAATATTTCTTAACATAATAACATCATTAATCTTATCTTTAGTCTCTTAATTTCCAGGAGTTTGAGGTCATACATAAAGGTTCAGAATCGGAGGAATAAGCACGAACTCAAGGGAAAAAACTACAGCGACAAACGGATGAAACTCTTCCAGATTATAATGGCTCCGTGTAATGTCCCTGTGGGAGTCCATGTCCACAGGTAGGGTTTTAGGGAGTCCTTTTTGCCGTGGTTCGTCAACATTGTGAGAGTTTTTATTAAAGGGATAAACAAAAGGCTCGCTGCCCATAAGTGTCAATATGTCAATTATAAATAATGATGATGGTGATGATGATGATGAATGAATTGGGGGCAGGAGGAATGGCATTGCGAGAGCTTGCGGCTGAGGTACAGCACCAGCCGCTTGGTCCCCTCCACCTCCTGGAACAAGACCCCGCCCAGGCCTCTGTCCGACGCTTTGGTCTGCAGACAGAAAGGAAGAGAGAAGTTAGGGTTAAACAGCACTGGCTTCCCACAGAGAGCTGACTTTACTTTCGCAAACGCCTGCTGGCACTTCTGACCACTCGACTGGATTTGGAGCACCCTTTCGAGTTAAGTCGGACAAGGGGCTTGTTGGCTCCGAAAAGTTGTAGACAAAACTCCTATAGTAGCCTGCCAGCCCTAAGTACTGCTACACCTCATTCTTGGTCTTGGGTCTCGGCGTGTTTGCGACTGCAGTGGTTTTATCAAGCTGGGGTCAGACCAGGCCTTCAACCAAGTGGTACCCCAGATTCCATACAAGGGGCCGGTTAGCTCCAAAAAGTCGGGGACAAACCTCCTATAGTAGCCTGCCATCCTTAAGTACTGCTGCACCTCATTCTTGGTCTTGGGTCTCAGCGTGTTTGCGACTGCAGTGGTTTTATCAAGCTGGGGTCAGACCAGGCCTTCACCCAGGTGGTACCCCAGATACCGTACATCCCTCTGTCCCACGGCACATTTCTTTGGGTTGGCTGTGAGCCCAGCCCACCTCAGGGACTGAAGCACTGCGCCCAGATGCTGCATATCCCCCTCCCAGTTGTCCCTGTGAATTATTCGGTAATCTAGGTAGGCTGCGGCATATGCTACATGCGGACGCAGGATGGGGTCCATAAGTCTCTAAAAGGTGGCTGGGGCACCGAACAACCTAAACAGAAGTGTGCGATAGTGGTACAAGCCGAACGGAGCGGAGAATGCCAAATTTTTCCTTGGACTCTTCAGACAAAAAAAAATCGGACTGTAGCCCTTGGATAAATACAATGTCGTGAAAAAAAGAGCCATACCTTACCGGATCGAGAAGTTCATCGACCCGAGGCATCGAGTAGCCGTCGAACTTTGACACTGCATTTACCCTTGCCTGCCTGTCAGACCGTTCAACCTTATAATGGCCCTCAGCACCCTGCAGTGTGACCACAAAAGGCCCTTGCCACATCACAAGCAATTTAGAGCTGGATGTAGGGAGTGTCGTGGCCAAAAAAGTCCAGACCCGGGCCAGTGAAAAGTCTGGATCTTTGGACAATGTTTCTATCTGTGCAGGCCTCAAAACAAATTAGTTGAAAAAACACTGGAACTGAACAGAGTCTGATATGAAAGAGTGGTCCCAGGAAACCGACTGACAAACTGATCTCTTGGACTTCCTTATATACCCACAAAGTTCTCTCCTCCCATTACATGTCCTGCCCTTCCAGAGCCAGGAACCAATCCTAGGCCTGTTACTGGGAAGTTCCTCCCTGCAGTGAACCAATCATAGTCTTGGGGATGTGTTTCAAATAAAAAAAAGTCGAAAATTGCCAAATGACCTGAAAGTATGCGGTGGGTCACATATTAACTCCAAGAACTTTGAAGATATTTGGCATATGTACATTTATATATTAAATGACACACCAAGGTTGATATACAAAGACTAATATTATTGACAGACTGTACATTTTGTTGCGTTGTCTGCACTTTTAAACTCCTAAATAATTCTACTTTGATAAAACATGTTTATTTTTACTGTGAAATAAAAGCATTTTTTAAAACAAAGATGTTGTGTGTTGATGACGCTGTTCAACATTCCCTCAAAACACAACAGCAATGCAGGGATTGCCCCATTCAGCAGGGTGTCAAGACCGCATTCAGTAGGGTGTCAAGAAGCCATGTGGTTTCTGTCGGTCCTTCATCCATTTGCATTCTGGGAGCTGGCTGAATGAAGCCAAGTGTGCGAAAAAATTTGAGGGTAATTATCTCAGAAACACAGTTTGTCTTAATTAACAAGTAACAGCTTTAAAAATATTTGCTTGATTCACACTATTGACACCTTGTTTTGAAGCTCTGATTCTCCACTTTTAAATGACGTTACAACAAAAAAAGTCAAACAGCACCAAAAGTACCTAAAATCTGCGGTGGGTCACATATGTTGTGCCATCCATGCATTTGTCTTCTAAATCTGGGTGACAGGATGCGGTTAAGAACTTGCTTGGTGTTTATAAAACAGTATAGGTTAGGTTAGGTTTTCATGAGTTATACATGTGTGCCAGCTTACTATGGTGCTGCATTAATAGCTTTACGTGTTATTTTTTCTTGCTTACGATGGATGAATTGCACAGAATGTTATTTTATAAGATGTGAGGTTTTTAAATGAACACACTTGTTTTATGGTTTCATCAAGGTAGGACATCTACGTGTGTGGAAGCTGCTGAATAAACCACCCACTGGTCAACAGCCTCATCGCAGTCTTCTTCCACCGTACCTCAGAGAAGAGATCACATTTTAGATTTGAGGAGTTATCGTCTTTTCTGAATATTTATTTCTTATTCGACTTGGAAAACAATAGATATGCCCAATTATTAACAAAATGTAATTCTCTTTTTATTTTCAAAGGAGGCAAGTTCACATTGAGTCAGCATATTGTGTATTCATTCATACCTAGAAGTTGTTACGAGGTCATTTTGTCATTCCCTCTCAAATGTTGTTTTCAATACTTTTATTTATGCTTATGTATATACATTTTTTTGATTTAACCGAATCCCTTCACAAGTCCCATTGAGACTCAAAATCTCAATTGATGACATTCTTTTCCATGTGGCTCAACTCTTTTGATTTGGAGGGAAAAAACCTGAAACTGGACCTTAAACATTATACATGTAAAAAAAAATAAAAACATACATTTAAGAGTGGATGTTGTAACGACAATCCATTATTTCTTTTAGAGAGTCTACGATTCTAATAATCTAAAAATATACGTACTGTATGTTCTCATATCAAACTTTGATTTCAGAATTCCAGAAAGTGTGGACACACAATACTTCATGTCTGGCATGGGATATCATTATAAAATAAATATATTTGACAGAATTTAACTAAAATAAGGACAAGCTATTTACAATATATTATTTTTGATGAATTTACAATCAATTAATTTTTTTACCCCTAAAGTCTCTGAGTGTCCAAATATCAGCTCACTTTTGGAGCAACCTCAATATAAATAAATGCAAGTCATGGTTAACCTACAAGGGCAACTTTTAGTCTTAGTCTTAATTTTGAGTCTTCCTTAACATGTTAACATCTTGAATATATGTCTCTTAATTTGCGGGAGTTTGAGGCCATACAGGAGAGGGTTCAGAACTGGAGGAATCAGCACAAACTCAAGTGACAAAACTACAGCAACAAATGGATGAATCTCTTCCAGATTATAACGGCTCAGTGCAATGTCACAAAACACAGTGATGGAAAAACTGACAAATGTGACAATGTGGGGTAGGCAGCTTTGGAATACTTTGCCCTTAAAGGCGGAGCAGGCTTTCCTACAAACCAGCAATATGCGTATGTACGTGTAAAGAACAAAAGCCAAGGGCAAAAAGATATTGGTCGTTGTGACCAACATGCCAACGAGATTATTCATGAAAGTTGTCACGCAGGACAGTTTTACAACAGGCCAATTGGCACAAAATAGTTTGGGAATTTTATTCCCACACAAGGGAAGTTGGAAGGACAGATATAAACATGCTACAATAGGAAAGACCGGATAGATCCACGCAAGCGCTCCCAGTTTAGAGACCACTCTGGGCGTCATCTTGCTGCGGTAGTGTAAAGGGTGACACACAGCCACGTAGCGATCGTACGCCATGATGCCCAGAATGGTGAATTCGTTCGCGGCGTAGGTGTAAATGACATAAATCTGAGTGAAACAAGCCGGACGGGAGATCATATGACTGTCAGACAAAAGGTCCCCCAGAAATCTTGGGAAGAAGCCGAAGGAGCCGTACAGAGAGTTGACGGAAAGGAACAAAATAAAAATGAACATGGGCTCGTGGAGTGACCTCTCCTTTGAGATCACCAGGATGATCACAAGATTAGCAGCTACAATGAACATGTACAGCAGGAAACACAAAGCAAACACTGGGTAGCGATACTGTCCTATGTTCAGAAACATGGTGAGGTTGAAATAAAAGGGCAGAGTGGCATTTAGCATTTAACCAAACAATTTCTGTCAATCTGCGAGAGAAGAAAGTTCTGCTTGTTCCCTATTTTCTCGGCAATTGGTCTGAAAAAAGGAGCTCTTAAATATATTAAAAGTAAGTTAAACATTGATCAAAAAACAAAGGATTGTTCATCAATCTTTTTCTTTCGTCAAACTTGGTTGTGTTAGAGTTGGTCTGCAGCTCCTACCACTCCCAGGAGGGTTTCGTGACGCTCTGCCAGAGCTCGATGGTCGGGAGCCAGAATCTGGGGACGGCAGAGCTGCGTCGATTGTCTTTATCCCAAAGAACGGTGCTGACGTCACCAAATATAACAGAGAGCTCGAGAGGATTTATCAACATTCTCAACGGTGAGGATCAAGGTTTTTTATTTATTTTTATTATTTATTAAGGTTGATTCCAAACAGTATATTCTAACAAACGGTGAACTGTAAAGTCGAATATCAATTACATACCTTACAATGAAACAATGTAGTGAGTAGAATGTACAAATATACTGTAAGTTCCTTAATCTCAATAATAATTTCTTCATTTACTTTTTTATTTTACAGGAAGGCAAACTTAATTACAGTTGAAAGTCTCAGATATGCTTAATTATTAATGTTCATATTTGAGTCAGGATATTGTGTATTTAATCAGAACTGGAAGGTGTTACCAGGTCATTCTGTCCTTCCCGTCGTCAAAATGGTGTAATTTCAATTTTGGACAACATGACCAACATAAATACCTTGTGCTGAGAATCATTTACTTTTTCTTTTACCCCCTAAAGTCTCTGACTAATCAAATGTGACCTCAATTTTTGGGCAGCCTCAAATAAAATCAATGCAAGTCAAGATAAAACTACAAGGTCAAGTTTTTAAAAAGCCAATTTTATAAAAGCACTCACTGTTTTCTCCTTTGAACTTAACTGTTGTGTTCTGTACAAGAGATACATTCATATAGATTTAGGGATGTTTCACTCATATTCCTGAATTGGTTCATGTTTTACATTCTACTGTGCAGGCTACGGTTGCAAAATGTTAACATGCCTCTTGTACGTACCTTCAAAATGTGCCACTGAAGGTCACAACTTTAAATTGCATATTTAGCCTGATGCCCTTGATAAATTCAAACATTATTGAAGATAGACTAAATAGCTTTACAAACAGGGTGTCACTTGTGCAAAAAAAGCAAATACTTTTAATGATATGACTTGTTAATTAGAAGGGTGTGGCAAACTGGGATTCTGAGATAATCACCTTGAAAGTTTTGCAGAGACTTGGCTTCATTCACCCAGCTCCCAGAATGCAAATGGGGTAGCCAAAGCCACATGGCTCCTTAACATACTGCGGAATGGGCCAATCACTGCTTTGCTCTTGTGTTTTGAGGAAACAAACGTATTCTTGTTTTGAAAAAAGCTTTTATTTAACAGTAAAAATATACATGTTTTATAAAAGTGGAATTTATTTTCCGGTTGTTCTTGACAATATTCCGTTTCATAGTCACATTCGGGTTGAAATCTGCTGTTTGAAATTTTCTCCAAGTCCGGGGTAATATCAGATTGAGCGACTATCATCACAAAAAATAAAGTCCAGTGGGCGCTGCTTAAACTGACTTGGATCTATCGCACTGGTCAGATTAAGATCTGTTTATGATTTAGATATGATTTAGATCATCCTTCACCCGCTTCTCCTCATCAACCGGAATTTTCACAGGCAAGTGAAACCGGAGCCTCGTCTTGTTTACGGAAGTGTTGGTGACTTCAGTGACACTCCCCCTCCACAACGTTGTCTCTGTGTGTGTATAAAACATGTAATATGTAAACCACAGAGTTTTCAGAGACAAGTGAAACTGAAATATCCTTGTTGTTTACGGAAGTGACGTCAGCGATTTTAGGATTTCCTCTTCGATAGTAGACATTGGTACATGCCCCCTCCACATTGATGTCTCTGTGTGTGTGTAAAAGTAGTACAATTTAAAGGTTGAACTCCCTGCAGTCGGTGCTTGACCACACCCCTTGGTCCAACTCATACTGCTACCGCCCAACTTAGGCCGAGCTCTTCGGCCGACAGCCGACTCCCCCCAAACCCCGCACCGCCCAGAGCGCGAGAGACAAGACTGACACGTCAGTCTGCAGACAGAAAGCGAGAGAGAGAGAAGTTAGGGTTAAACAGCACTTGCTTCCCAAAGAGAGCTGACTTTACTCTCACAAATGCCTGCTGGGAATTCTCTGACGGCTGGACCAGATCTGGAGCACCCTTTCGAGTTAAGTCAGACAAGGGGCTGGTTAGTTCCAAAAAGTCGGGGACAAACCTCCTATAGTAGCCTGCCAGCCCCAAGAATTGCTTCACCTCCTTCTTGGTTTTGGGTCTCGGCGTGTTTGCGACTACAGGGGTTTTATCAAGCTGGGGTCCGACCAGGCCTTCAACCAAGTGATACCACAGATTCCGTACCTCCCTCCATCCCACAGCACACTTCTTTGGGTTGGCGATGAGCCCAGCCCGCCTCAGGGACATGCTGCATATGCCGCTCCCTGGTGTCACTGTGAATGATTATGTCGTCTAGGTAGGCCGAGGTATATGCTACATGCGGGCACAGGACGCGGTGCATGAGTCTCTGTAAGGTTGCTGGGGAACCGAACAACCCGAACGGAGGTGGGCGAAAGTTGTACCAGCCGAAAAGAGTGGAGAACGCTGATTTGCCTTGGACTCCTGAGACAAGGGTCTCTGCCAGTAGCACTTTGTTAAATCCAGTATTATCCATCGCCACTTGGACTCCGCCCGAGTCTCCTTTTCTCTGTTAAAATGCACTCTCTGTTGCACACAAATGCCACCCTCAGAGGTCGAACGGACCAATCAGAGAGCGACAGGAATTGATGGAAGGAAAAAATTTATAAAACAGAAAATAGGTTGTCCTATTAGCCACGCCCAGAGCGATGGCCTCCTCCAGGAGTAATGGTGCTCTCCCTGCTATGATGGAGACGAACACCCGTGGCCATATTTACAAGAAATGCTTTGTTATGTGAGTGAAATATTCGTCTTACCAAATGAAGTGCCTCTTATGCTTACTGAAAAACAGGGAAATATTGGCAACCAGAATAAAATAAGCAATAAAAAAAAAAAAAGCAAAAGTCTGGCATTTTTTCCCTCCACAGGATTTACTTTTACTTTTGACATTACTATCAGCTACTTTAAGACTATTACTCAAATAGTAACCTAACTAGTGATTTTTACTTTTACCAGAGTAGTTTTTAAGAAAGATATCTACTTTAACTAGGGTGTGGCTTTCGACTACTTCTTTCACTTCTGTACAAACGTGGGCGACGGTGGCGCTGGAGGTAGAGCAGGCCACCCTGTAGTCAGAGGATTCCTGGTTCGATCCCTGTTCCTCATGGCAGAATGTCCAAGTGTCCTTGAGCAAGACACTGAAGCGGAAGGGGGTGGTAGCTCAGGCGATAGAGCTGGTGGGCTCGTGATTTAAAGGTTGCTGGTTTGATCCCAGGCTCCTCCTGCTAGCATGCTGTAGTGTCCTTGAGCAAGGCTCCTGATGGCTGCATCCGTCGGTGTTTGAACAATTGTAAGTCGCTTTGGATAAAAGCATCTGCTTAATATATTGTAATGAAGGGTAAGTTGCTCTCAATGAGCTGGTGTGCACCTTGCACAGTTGTCGCTACCATCGATGGGTGTGTGAATGTGAGGCATGTATTGTAAAGTGCTTTGAGTGGTCAAAAGACTGGAAAGCACTATATAAAATGCAGTCCATTTACATAGTGTATGTGTTTAATTTAAGTCACCACCATAGGACCTTCTGTTCATTTGGTAGTGTTTAATTGTTGCCGTGGCATTACTTGCAGCCACTTCCCATTACCATAAGGCCAGTTGCTGTTTTATGGTTTCATAAAGATAGGCAACGGAAAATGCGACTTCTTCATAATATTTATGCATTGCAATGCAATGCAATTATGCATTGAGGTTAATACACTGGCCCAAAAGTGACTGATATAAGACATAGTTTAAGTCATAGTGTTATTTTTTTTTAAACTTTGTCACTTACTACGGATGCATTGCACAGAATGTTATTTAATGAGATGTGAGGTATTACATTCAATTTAACACAGTTGTTTTATGGTTTTATCAAGGTAGGACATCCACGTGTGTGGAGCTGCTTAACCACCCACTGGTCAACAGCCTCATCACCCTGACTTCCACCGTACCTCACAGAAGAGATCACATTTAAGATTTTGTTATTTATTGTTTTCTAAATATTAATTTCTTATTTGACTTAGAAAACAATAGATATGCCCAAATATTAACAAAATGTAATTATCTTTTTATTTAGTTTTCCAAGTAGGCAAGTTCATATTGAGTCAGCATATTGTGTATTCATTCATACCTAGAAGCAGTTACCAGGTCATTTTGTCATTCCCCTCCTCAAAATGTTGTAATCAATATTTTGGTTTATGTTTATGTATAAACATTTTTTTTTTTTTTTATTTAACTGGGCCCCATCACAAGTGCCATTGAGATTCAAGATTCTATTTTGGACGACCTTCTTTTCCATGTGGCTCAAATAATTTCACTTGGAGGGAAAAAACCTGAAACTGGACTTTAAACATTATACAACATGTAAAATATAATAAACATAAATTTAAGAGTGTTTGTAGTAACCATAGAAATCAACAGGTTTTTTGGGTTTTTTTCTGTCCAAAATGACCTCACTTTTTGAGCAGCCTCAATAAAAATCAATGCAAGTCAAATAAAACTACAAGGTTAATTTTGAGTCTTTCTTAACATGATAACATTTTTAATATACATCTCTTAATTTGCGGGAGTTTGAGGCCATATACGAGAGGGTTCAGAATCGGAGGAATCAGCACAAACTCAAGCGACAAAACTACAGCGACAAACGGATGAAACTCTTCCAGATTATAGCGGCTCAGTGCAACGTCACAAAACACAGTGATGGAATAACTGACAAATGTGACAATGTGCGGTAGGCAGCTTTGGAACACTTTGCCCCTAAAGGCAGAGCAGGCTTTCCTACAAACCAGCAATATGCGTATGTACGTGTAAAGAACATAGGCCAAGGGCAAAACTATGGTGCTTATCGCGACCAACATGCCAACGAGATTATTCATGAAAGTTGTCACGCAGGACAGTTTTACAACAGGCCAATTGGCACAAAATACTTTGGGAATTTTATTCCCACACAAGGGAAGTTGGAAGGACAGATAGAAACATGCTCCAATGGGAAAGACCGGATAGATCCACGCAAGCGCTCCCAGTTTGGAGACAACTCTGGGCGTCATCTTGCTGCGGTAGTGTAAAGGGTGACACACAGCCACGTAGCGATCGTACGCCATGATGCTCAGAATGGTGAATTCGTTCGAGGCGTAGGTGTAAATGACATAAATCTGAGTGAAACAAGCCGGACGGGACATCAAATGACTGTCAGACAGAAGGTCCCCTAGAAATCTGGGGAAGAAGCCGAAGGAGCCGTAGAGAGAATTGACGGAAAGGAACATAATAAAAATGAACATGGGCTCGTGGAGCGACCTCTCCTTCATGATCACCAGGATGATGACCAGATTAGCGGCTACAATAAACATGTACAGCAGGAAACACAAAACAAACACTGGGTAGCGATACTTTCCAATGTCCAGAAACATGGTGAGGTTGAAATAAAAGGGCAGAGTGGCATTTAGCATTTAACCAAACAATTTCTGTCAATCTGCGAGAGAAGATAGTTCTGTTTCTTCCCTATTTTCAAGGCATTTGGTCTGAAAAAAGGAGCTCTTAAATACATTAAAGGTAAATCAAACATTGATCAAAAAACAAAGTATCGTTCATCAATCTTTTTCTTTCGTCAAACTTGGTTGTGTTGGAGATGGTCTGTAGCTCCAATCGCTCCCGGGAGGGTTTCACGATGCTCTGCCAGAGCTCGATGGATGGGAGCCAGAATCTGGGGACGACAGAGCAGCGTTGATCGTCTTTATCCCAAAGAAAGGCGCTGACGTCACCAAAAAAAAACACAGAGCACTGGAGGATTCATCAACATTCTCACCAGTAATGATCAAGGTTACTTACAATGAAACAATGTTGTGAGTAGAGTGTACAAATATATTTGTTTTAAGTAAGTTTTAAGTCTTCCTTAACCTCAATAATAATTACTTAATTCGACTTCAAAGCATTTGATTTGTCTAAATATTACATTCATTTTCATTTTACTAGAAGGCAAACTTAATTACAGTTGAAAGCCTCAGATATGCTTAATTATTAAAAATGTTCGTATTTGAGTCAGGATATTGTGTATTCAATGATACCTAGAACTTTTTACCACGTCATTCTGTCATGTCCCTCGTCAAAATGATGTAGTAATATTTATCTATGTATATACGTTATTTATTTCACCAGGTCCCATCACAATTTCTCAATTCTGGACAACTTGGACAATATAAATACATTGTGTTTGGAATAATTTACCTTATTTTTTTACCCCCTGAAGTCTGACTCACCAAATGTGCCCTCACTTTTTAAATAACCTCAATAAAAGTCAGTGCAAGTCAAAGTAAAACTACAATGTCAAGTTTTTTTTAAAGCCAATGTTATAAAGGCACTCACTGTTTGCTCCCTTGAACTTAACTTTTGTGTTTTCTACAAGTGATACGTTCATATCGATTTCAGGATATTTAACTCATATCCCTGTATTGGTACCTTTAAAATGTGCCTTTGAAGGTCACAACTTTAAATTGCATATTTAGCATGATGCCCTTCATAAATTCAAACGTTATTGAAGATAAACTGAAAAGATTAACCTGAAATTAAGATAGCAAAGACCACTTAAGCCATGTTAATGCATATGTATTTAACACAATGCCAGTGAATATTACTCCATTTTCATGATTTGTGAAACCGTATCGTATAAGATTCAAATTTTCTATTTTTATTTTGTGTCTTTCTTAACCTGGTCACATATTATTTTTTTATGCTAGGCATACAACAGAGTTCAAAGTTCAAAGTTCAAAGTGTACTTTATTGTCAATCGTACCATGCAACACCTAATTACACAGTCATTCCCAATACTCCAAATGTGCAAGTAATATTTGTAACACACAACATATAACATGAAAGTGCAAAAAGACAACAACAATAGACACAACACGACTAAGGTTAGTCTTAATATACTCAAGAAGTCAAATGAGGTATGTTATTAAGGTAATAAGGTGCAGTACAAAGCTAGCAGCAAGAGGATACAAATAGATACCAAGGGGATACATATGTATTGTAAAAATGTAAATATTGTGCAGTCAGTTGGTCTTTGTGAGTGTCCTGTTCATGTCGTGTTTGGTGAGTTTAGTAGTCTGATGGTCTTTGGAAAAAAGCTGTTCCTGAATCTGGTGGTATTGCACCGCATGCTGCGGTACCGCTTGCCAGAAGGTAGGAGGGTGAACAGTTTGTGTGCTGGGCGGGTGTGGTCCTTGATGATATTAGTGGCTCTCTTGCGGCAGCGAGACGGGTACAGGTCCTGGATGGATGGTTGTGCTGTTTTGGTGATCTTCTCTGCTGTCCTCACCACTCTTTGTAGGGCTTTCTGGTCGGCAGCAGAGCAGCTGCGGTACCAGACTGAGACCCTGCTGGTAAGAATGCTCTCAATAGAACCCCTGTAGAAGGTGGTGAGGGCAGAAGGGGGGAGGTCAGCTCTCCTCATCCGGTGAAGGAAGAAGAGGCGTTGCTGTGCCTTCTTTACTAGGGAGGTGGTGTTGATTGACTTGTCAGGTCGTCTGTGATGTGCACCCCTAGGAACTTGGTGCTCTCCACAGACTCCACTGCACTGCCATTGATGGTGAGTGGGATGAGTGGTGTGTGTTTCTTTCTGAAGTCTGCAGTTATTTATTTTGTCTTGTTTGCATTGAGATGTAGATTATTGTTGTCACACCAGTTGATGAGTTGATGTACCTCCTCTCTGTAGGCTGAGTCGTTGTCGTCACTGATGAGGCCCACAACTGTTGTGTCATCTGCAAACTTAATGAAGTTGTTCGAGTTGTATCTGGCACAACAGTCATGCGTCGCCAGTGTGAACAGCAGAGGGGACAACACACATCCTTGGGGGACTCCAGTGTTCACAGTGATGGTCTCTGAGGAGTTTTTGCCAACTCTTACTGTCTGTGGTCTATCAGTAAGGAAGTCCAGTAGCCAGTTGCAGAGTGGGGTGCTGATGCCTATTTCGCTGAGTTTATTTACCAGGTGTTTGGGGATGACTGTGTTGAAGGCGGAACTGAAGTCAATGAACAGTATCCGCACAAAACTGTTTTTGTTTTCCAGATGAGCCAGGCATTGGTGGAGTGCTGTTGCTATGGCATCATCAGTGGAGCGATTGGTACGGTATGCAAACTGGAATGGATCAAGTGTAATGGGGAGACTGGATGTTATGTGGGCCTTGACCAATCTTTCAAGGCACTTCATCATGATGGGCGTGAGTGCTATGGGTCGGTAGTCATTCAGTGTTAAGGCTGGGGATTTCTTGGGTAGCGGTATAAGGGTGGTGGCTTTGAAGCATGCTGGTATGATGGCTTGGCCTCAGAGAGGTGTTGTAGATATCCGTGAGAACATCTGTAAGTTGGTCAGCACAGTCTCTGAGCACACGCCCCGGTATGTTGTCAGGACCTGTAGCTTTTCTGGGGTTCACCTTGAGTATGGTCTTCCTCACATCAGCACGGTCCAGGTGAAGTGTTACATTGTCCGGGCAGGTCCGGGCTTTTGTTGGTATGGTGGTGGTGTTTTCCTCAAACCGGCTGAAGAATGTGTTGAGTGTGTTGAGGAAGTCTGTGTTGTCCTCGCACGGTGGGGGTGTTGGCCTGTAACCGGTGACTGACTGGATGCCTTGCCACAGGCGACTGGGATCTTTTGTTTCTGTGAAGTGTGATTGGATTTTCTGTCCATAGACACGCTTGGCTGTTCTCACGCCCCGGTTGAAGTTGGCCCACAGCTCTGAGGGCGTCCTTGTCCCCAGAATTGAAGGCAGCGTTCTGTGCTCTCAGGAGTGCACGTACCTCCCTGGTGAACTAGGGTTTGTCATTGGCTCTTGTAGTGATGTTTTTGATGACGGTCACATCGTCCATGCATTTGTGTATAAAGCCTGTAACAGACTCAATACATTCCGTTAGGTTGACATGATGGTTGGTAGTAGCAGCCTCCCTAGTTCTGCATTGAGCTCACAGATTGATACAGTGTAGACAGTGCGTCGTTAGTTATCGCACTGGGTGCAATGTAAACAGCTGTGATGTAGATGGCTGTGAATTGTCTAGGCATGTAGAATGGTCGGCATTTAACTGTTAGAAATTCTATATCCGGAGAACAGTGACTTAAGACAATTTCGGCGTGAGTGCACCAGTTGTTATTGATGAAAATACATACACCACCTCCCTGAGATTGTCCGGTGAGAGCATAGCTCCTGTCCGCCCGGAACGTTGTTAGTCCATCCACTTGAATGGCGTTGTCCGGAACGTTCTGATTAAGCCACGTCTCAGTGAGGATGATGGCGCTGCAGTCTCTCCCCTTACTTTGCGTGGTTGGATGCAATCTGAGGTTGTCCATTTTGTTTTCCAGCGAGCGAACGTTGGATAGCAGGATAGAGGGAAGTGCAGGTCTGTAAGGGTTGGCTTTTAGCCTGGCGCTGATGCCCGCTCGAGTTCCGTGCTTGCTGGGTCTAGCACACCGCTTACGATGCTTGCTGGGTCTCGCAGACCGCTTGCGGTTCTCGACCTGCAATGCAACTCTGATTAGTTCTTAAATGATCAAGAACTGCTGCAATAACTCTGTCCTGTGGATGACCTGTAGGATGACCAGAGCACAGCTTTTTGTTAAACAGAGCTGCCACCAATCCCCCTCTTTGGAGCACTACCCACCTATGCCCCGTGCAAGGGCGAGGCCCGCCCCACTGCAGCCGACCAGACGCCCCAGCCTGCCGCGAGCACCAAGCGGCAATCTACGTAGCAGAGTGCGCTTAGTGCTGGGCACTCGGATGTAAACCCCCCTCCTGCCGACACCAGCAGGCCGCCAGATATATGGGCCCTCCACCACTCCCGGAATCCCGGGCAGCTGCCGCAGAGAAGCCGCGCAGCAGGAGCAAAGGCCGACAGCGGGCCACCCGCACCCCAACCCACATCAGCAAGCAGCACCCCAGGGGCCACGGAAGGCACCCAATGGCGCTCTCCGCAGCCCCGCCAGGTCAAAGCACACCTTAAGCCACTAGGTGCAAGCCGCCAGGACTCCAGCCAAGCTGGCAGGGGGCCCACCCAGCCGCACCCCAGCCAACCACACCCCGACACCGACCTGCCAGTGACCCGCCACCGAGGAAAACCCCAGTGCTCAATTTGTGATGTTGGCAATTGCAGTTAAAATGTATGTTCCATGTGGCTCAAATCTTTTCACTTGGAGGGAAAAAATCTGAAACTGGACTTTAAACATTATACAACATGTAAAATAAAATAGAAACATAAATTTAAGAGTGTTTGTAGTAACCATAGAAATCAGGCATGGGATACCATTATAAAATAAATATAATTGACAGAATTTAGAAAGAAGAAGAAGAAACAGTCTTTATTCGTCACGCAACACACCACACTACAACACATGCTTGCACACACACACACATGGCTGGTGAAATGGTTCCTCTGCTTTTGACCCATCCTGGCTTGTCCTTCCTCCAGGGGCACAGCCAGGAGCAGTGGGCAGCGTACGTGGACGCACCCGGGGACCAGGTGATAAGTGTCCATCGCTGGTCAGACGATGATGGGTGCATGTTTTTGAGGGGGGTCCTTACTGACGTGAGGTGGAGGAAACCCCATGTGAGCACGGGGAGAACATGCAAACTCCACACAGAGAGGCTCCTATTTGGGAGATAACCCACCCAGAGCACGGTGCCAACATCGCCCCAGGCGGGAATCCAACCCAGGACCTTCTTGCTGTGAGGCAGCAGTGCAATGCACTGCGCCACCGTGCCACAAAATTACGTCACGAACAGGATTCGAACCTGTGCGGGGAAACCCCATTGGATTTCGAGTCCAACGCCTTAACCTCTCGGCCACCGTGACTGCATAACTCAAATAAGGACAACCTACTTACTCTAACTTTTTGTGGTGGTGGTGGTTCGTCAACATTGTGAGAGTTTTTATGAAAGGGATAAACAAAAGGCTCGCTGCCCATAAGTGTCAAAATGTCAATTATAAAAAATGATGATGATGGTGATTATGATAATGATTGATGAATGATGATGAATGATTTGAGGGCAGGAGGAATGGCATTCCGAGAGCTTGCGGCTGAGGTACAGCACCGGCCGCTTGGTCCCCTCCACCTCCTGGAACAAGACCGCAACCAGCCCTCTGGCTGAAGCTTTGGTCTGCAGACAGAAAGGAAGAGAGAAGTTAGGGTTAAACAGCACTGGCTTCCCACAGAGAGCTGACTTTACCCTCGCAAACGCCTGCTGGCACTTCTGACCACTCGACTGGATTTTGAGCACCCTTTCGAGTTAAGTCGGACAAGGGGCTGGTTGTCTCCGAAAAGTTGTGGACAAACCTCCTATAGTAGCCTGCCAGCCCTAAGTACTGCTACCCCTCATTCTTGGTCTTGGGTCTCGGCGTGTTTGCAACTGCAGTGGTTTTATCAAGCTGGGGTCAGACCAGACCTTCACCCAGGTGGTACCCCAGATACCATACCTCCCTCTGTCCCACGGCACATTTCTTTGGGTTCACTGTGAGCCCAGCCCGCCTCAGGGACTGAAGCACTGCGCCCATATGCTGCATATGCCCCTCCCAAGGTGTCTCTGTGAATTATTAGGTAATCTAGGTAGGATGCCGTGTATGCTACATGCAGACGCAGGATGGGGTCCATTAGTCTCTGAAAGGTGGCTGGGGCACCGAACAACCTAAACAGAAGTGTGCGATAATTGTACAAGCCGAACGGAGCGGAGAATGCCAAATTTTTCCTTGGACTCTTCAGACAAGAAAATCTGCCAGTAGCCCTTGGATAAATACAATTTCGTGAAAAAAAGAGCCATACCTTACCGGGTCGAGAAGTTCATCGACCCGAGGCATCGAGTAGCCGTCGAACTTTGACACTGCATTTACCCTTGCCTGCCTGCCAGACCGTTCAACCTTATAATGGCCCTCAGTAACCTGCAGTGTGACCACAAAAGGCCCTTGCCATTTCACAAGCAATTTAGAGCTGGATGTAGGGAGTGACGTGGACAAAAAAGGTCCAGACCTGGGCCAGTGAAAATTCTGGATCTCTGGACAATGTTTCTATCTGTTCTGGCCTCAAAACAAATTAGTTGAAAAAACACTTGAACTGAACAGAGTCTGATGTGAAAGAGTGGTCCCAGGAAACCGACTGACAAACTGATCTCTTGGACTTCCTTATATACCCACAAAGTTCTCTCCTCCCATTACATGTCCTGCCCTTCAGGAACCAATCCTAGTCCTGTTACTGGGAAGTTCCTCCTTGCAGTGAACCAATCAGTCTTGGGGGTGTGTTTCAAATAAAAAAAAAGTCGAAAATTGCCAAATGACCTGAAAGTATGTGGTGGGTCACATATTAACTCCAAGAACTTTGAAGATATTTGGCATATGTACATTTATATATTAAATGACACACCAAGGTTGATATACAAAGACTAAATTATTGACAGACTGCATTTTGTTGCGTTGTCTGCACTTTTAAACTCCTAAATAATTCTACTTTGATAAAACATGTTTATTCTTACTGTGAAATAAAAGCATTTTTTTTAAAACAAGGATGTTGTGTGTTGATGACGCTGTTCAACATTCCCTCAAAACACAACAGCAATGCAGGGATTGCCTCATTCAGCAGGGTGTCAAGACCGCATTCAGCAGGGTGTCAAGAAGCCATGTGGTTTCTGTCGGTCCTTCAACCCATTTGCATTCTGGGAGCTGGCTGAATGAAGCCAAGTGTGGGGAAAACCTTGAGGGTGATTATCTCAGAAACACAGTTTGCCTTAATTAACAAGTAACAGCTTTAAAAATATTTGCTTGATTCACACTATTGACAGCTTGTTTTGAAGCTCTGATTCTCCACTTTCAAATGACGTTAAAACAAAAAAGCCAAACAACACCAAAAGGGCCTAAAATCTGCGGTGGGTCACATATGTTGTGCCATCCATGCATTTGTCTTATAAATCTGGGTGACAGGATGCGGTTAAGAACTTGCTTGGTGTTAGTTTATAAAACAGTATATTGTTTTACATTAGGTTTTCATGAGTTATACATGTGTGCCAGCTTACTATGGTGCTGCATTAATAGCTTTCACTTGTTTTATGGTTTCATCAAGGTAGGACATCTACGTGTTTGGAAGCTGCTGAATAAACCACCCACTGGTCAACAGCCTCATCGCAGTCTTCTTCCACCGTACCTCAGAGAAGAGATCACATTTTAGATTTAAGTAGTTATCGTCTTTTCTGAATATTTCTTGTTCGACTTGGAAAACAATAGATATGCCCAAATATTAACAAAATGTAAGTCTTTTTATTTTCAAAGGAGGCAAGTTCACATTGAGTAAGCATATTGTGTTGAATACTGTTTATTTAATACTGTTTTCAATACTTTTATTTATGCTTATGTATGTACATTTTTTGATTTAACCGAATCCCTTCACAAGTCCCATTGAGACTCAATTGGATGATTATTTTCCATGTGGCTCAACTCTTTTCACTTTGAGAGAACCTGAAACTGGACTTTAAACATTTTACATGTAAAAAAACAAAACAAAACATAAATTTAAGAGTGGATGTTGTAACGACAATCCATTATTTTTTTAAGAGAGCCTACGATACTAATAATCTAAAAATATACGTACTGTATGTTCTCATATCAAACTTTGATTTCAGAATTCCAGAAAGTGTGGACACACATTACTTAATGTCCGGTATGGGGATGGTAGCTCAGACGGTAGAGCTGGTCGTCTAGTAATCTAAAGGTTGCTGGTTTGATCCCAGGCTCCTCCTGCTAGCATGCTGCAGTGTCCTTGAGCAAGACACTTAACCCCTAATTGCTCCTGATGGCTGCATCCGTCGGTGATTGAATAATTGTAAGTCGCTTTGGATAAAAGTGTCTGCTAAATGGGATGTCATTATAAAATAAATATATTTGACAAAATGTAACTAAAATAAGGACAAGCTATTTACAATATATTATTTTTGATGAATTTACAATCAATTAATTTTTTTACCCCTAAAGTCTCTGAGTGTCCAAATATGAGCTCACTTTTGGAGCAGCCTCAATATAAATAAATGCAAGTCATGGTTAACCTACAAGGGCAACTTTTAGTCTTAGTCTTAATTTTGAGTCTTCCTTAACATGTTAACATCTTGAATATATGTCTCTTAATTTGAGGGGAGTTTGAGGCCATACAGGAGAGGGTTCAGAACTGGAGGAATCAGCACAAACTCAAGTGACAAAACTACAGCAACAAATGGATGAAACTCTTCCAGATTATAACAGTAGAAACATGTGGGCGACGGTGGCGCTGGAGGTAGAGCAGCAGCCCTGTAGTCAGAGGATTCCTGGTTTGATCCCCGTTCCTCATGGCAGAATGTCCTAGTGTCCTTGAGCAAGACACTGAAGCCTAAGTTGCTCTCAATGAGCTGGTGTGCATCTTGCATGGTTGTCACTACCATCGATGGGTGTGTGTGAACGGGTGAATGTGAGGCATGTATTGTTAAGTGCTTTGGTCGAAAGACTGGAAAAGCGCTATATAAAATGCAGCCCATTCACGTAGGAATGTGTTTAATTTAAGTCACCACCATAGGACCTTCTGTTCATTTGGTAGTGTTTAATTGTTGCCGTGGCATTTCTTGCAGCCACTTCCCATTACCATAAGGCCAGTTGCTGTTTTACGGTTTCCTCAAGGTAGGCAACGGAAAATGCTACTTCTTCATAATATTTATGCATTGCAATGCAATGCAATTATGCATTGAGGTTAATACACTGGCCCAAAAGTGACTGATATAAGACATAGTTTAAGTCATAGTGTTATTTTTTTTCAAACTTTGTCACTTACTACGGATGCATTGCACAGAATGTTATTTAATGAGATGTGAGGTATTACATTCAATTTAACACAGTTGTTTTATGGTTTTATCAAGGTAGGACATCCACGTGTGTGGAGCTGCTTAACCACCCACTGGTCAACAGCCTCATCACCCTGACTTCCACCGTACCTCACAGAAGAGATCACATTTAAGATTTTGTTATTTATTGTTTTCTAAATATTAATTTCTTATTTGACTTAGAAAACAATAGATATGCCCAAATATTAACAAAATGTAATTATCTTTTTATTTAGTTTTCCAAGTAGGCAAGTTCATATTGAGTCAGCATATTGTGTATTCATTCATACCTAGAAGCAGTTACCAGGTCATTTTGTCATTCCCCTCCTCAAAATGTTGTAATCAATATTTTGGTTTATGTTTATGTATAAACATTTTTTTTTTTTTTTTTTTTAACTGGGCCCCATCACAAGTGCCATTGAGATTCAAGATTCTATTTTGGACGACCTTCTTTTCCATGTGGCTCAAATAATTTCACTTGGAGGGAAAAAACCTGAAACTGGACTTTAAACATTATACAACATGTAAAATATAATAAACATAAATTTAAGAGTGTTTGTAGTAACCATAGAAATCAACAGGTTTTTTGGGTTTTTTTCTGTCCAAAATGACCTCACTTTTTGAGCAGCCTCAATAAAAATCAATGCAAGTCAAATAAAACTACAAGGTTAATTTTGAGTCTTTCTTAACATGATAACATTTTTAATATACATCTCTTAATTTGCGGGAGTTTGAGGCCATATACGAGAGGGTTCAGAATCGGAGGAATCAGCACAAACTCAAGCGACAAAACTACAGCGACAAACGGATGAAACTCTTCCAGATTATAGCGGCTCAGTGCAACGTCACAAAACACAGTGATGGAATAACTGACAAATGTGACAATGTGCGGTAGGCAGCTTTGGAACACTTTGCCCCTAAAGGCAGAGCAGGCTTTCCTACAAACCAGCAATATGCGTATGTACGTGTAAAGAACATAGGCCAAGGGCAAAACTATGGTGCTTATCGCGACCAACATGCCAACGAGATTATTCATGAAAGTTGTCACGCAGGACAGTTTTACAACAGGCCAATTGGCACAAAATACTTTGGGAATTTTATTCCCACACAAGGGAAGTTGGAAGGACAGATAGAAACATGCTCCAATGGGAAAGACCGGATAGATCCACGCAAGCGCTCCCAGTTTGGAGACAACTCTGGGCGTCATCTCGCTGCGGTAGTGTAAAGGGTGACACACAGCCACGTAGCGATCGTACGCCATGATGCTCAGAATGGTGAATTCGTTCGAGGCGTAGGTGTAAATGACATAAATCTGAGTGAAACAAGCCGGACGGGACATCAAATGACTGTCAGACAGAAGGTCCCCTAGAAATCTGGGGAAGAAGCCGAAGGAGCCGTAGAGAGAATTGACGGAAAGGAACATAATAAAAATGAACATGGGCTCGTGGAGCGACCTCTCCTTCATGATCACCAGGATGATGACCAGATTAGCGGCTACAATAAACATGTACAGCAAGAAACACAAAACAAACACTGGATAGCGGTACTTTCCAATGTCCAGAAACATGGTGAGGTTGAAATAAAAGGGCAGAGTGGCATTTAGCATTTAACCAAACAATTTCTGTCAATCTGCGAGAGAAGATAGTTCTGTTTCTTCCCTATTTTCAAGGCATTTGGTCTGAAAAAAGGAGCTCTTAAATACATTAAAGGTAAATCAAACATTGATCAAAAAACAAAGTATCGTTCATCAATCTTTTTCTTTCGTCAAACTTGGTTGTGTTGGAGATGGTCTGTAGCTCCAATCGCTCCCGGGAGGGTTTCACGATGCTCTGCCAGAGCTCGATGGATGGGAGCCAGAATCTGGGGACGACAGAGCAGGGTTGATCGTCTTTATCCCAAAGAAAGGCGCTGACGTCACCAAAAAAAAACACAGAGCACTGGAGGATTCATCAACATTCTCACCAGTAATGATCAAGGTTACTTACAATGAAACAATGTTGTGAGTAGAGTGTACAAATATATTTGTTTTAAGTAAGTTTTAAGTCTTCCTTAACCTCAATAATAATTACTTAATTCGACTTCAAAGCATTTGATTTGTCTAAATATTACATTCATTTTCATTTTACTAGAAGGCAAACTTAATTACAGTTGAAAGCCTCAGATATGCTTAATTATTAAAAATGTTCGTATTTGAGTCAGGATATTGTGTATTCAATGATACCTAGAACTTTTTACCACGTCATTCTGTCATGTCCCTCGTCAAAATGATGTAGTAATATTTATCTATGTATATACGTTATTTATTTCACCAGGTCCCATCACAATTTCTCAATTCTGGACAACTTGGACAATATAAATACATTGTGTTTGGAATAATTTACCTTATTTTTTTACCCCCTGAAGTCTGACTCACCAAATGTGCCCTCACTTTTTAAATAACCTCAATAAAAGTCAGTGCAAGTCAAAGTAAAACTACAATGTCAAGTTTTTTTTAAAGCCAATGTTATAAAGGCACTCACTGTTTGCTCCCTTGAACTTAACTTTTGTGTTTTCTACAAGTGATACGTTCATATCGATTTCAGGATATTTAACTCATATCCCTGTATTGGTACCTTTAAAATGTGCCGTTGAAGGTCACAACTTTAAATTGCATATTTAGCATGATGCCCTTCATAAATTCAAACGTTATTGAAGATAAACTGAAAAGATTAACCTGAAATTAAGATAGCAAAGACCACTTAAGCCATGTTAATGCATATGTATTTAACACAATGCCAGTGAATATTACTCCATTTTCATGATTTGTGAAACCGTATCGTATAAGATTCAAATTTTCTATTTTTATTTTGTGTCTTTCTTAACCTGGTCACATATTATTTTTTTATGCTAGGCATACAACAGAGTTCAAAGTTCAAAGTTCAAAGTGTACTTTATTGTCAATCGTACCATGCAACACCTAATTACACAGTCATTCCCAATACTCCAAATGTGCAAGTAATATTTGTAACACACAACATATAACATGAAAGTGCAAAAAGACAACAACAATAGACACAACACGACTAAGGTTAGTCTTAATATACTCAAGAAGTCAAATGAGGTATGTTATTAAGGTAATAAGGTGCAGTACAAAGCTAGCAGCAAGAGGATACAAATAGATACCAAGGGGATACATATGTATTGTAAAAATGTAAATATTGTGCAGTCAGTTGGTCTTTGTGAGTGTCCTGTTCATGTCGTGTTTGGTGAGTTTAGTAGTCTGATGGTCTTTGGAAAAAAGCTGTTCCTGAATCTGGTGGTATTGCACCGCATGCTGCGGTACCGCTTGCCAGAAGGTAGGAGGGTGAACAGTTTGTGTGCTGGGCGGGTGTGGTCCTTGATGATATTAGTGGCTCTCTTGCGGCAGCGAGACGGGTACAGGTCCTGGATGGATGGTTGTGCTGTTTTGGTGATCTTCTCTGCTGTCCTCACCACTCTTTGTAGGGCTTTCTGGTCGGCAGCAGAGCAGCTGCGGTACCAGACTGAGACCCTGCTGGTAAGAATGCTCTCAATAGAACCCCTGTAGAAGGTGGTGAGGGCAGAAGGGGGGAGGTCAGCTCTCCTCATCCGGTGAAGGAAGAAGAGGCGTTGCTGTGCCTTCTTTACTAGGGAGGTGGTGTTGATTGACTTGTCAGGTCGTCTGTGATGTGCACCCCTAGGAACTTGGTGCTCTCCACAGACTCCACTGAACTGCCATTGATGGTGAGTGGGATGAGTGGTGTGTGTTTCTTTCTGAAGTCCGCAGTTATTTATTTTGTCTTGTTTGCATTGAGATGTAGATTATTGTTGTCACACCAGTTGATGAGTTGATGTACCTCCTCTCTGTAGGCTGAGTCGTTGTCGTCACTGATGAGGCCCACAACTGTTGTGTCATCTGCAAACTTAATGAAGTTGTTCGAGTTGTATCTGGCACAACAGTCATGCGTCGCCAGTGTGAACAGCAGAGGGGACAACACACATCCTTGGGGGACTCCAGTGTTCACAGTGATGGTCTCTGAGGAGTTTTTGCCAACTCTTACTGTCTGTGGTCTATCAGTAAGGAAGTCCAGTAGCCAGTTGCAGAGTGGGGTGCTGATGCCTATTTCGCTGAGTTTATTTACCAGGTGTTTGGTGATGACTGTGTTGAAGGCGGAACTGAAGTCAATGAACAGTATCCGCACAAAACTGTTTTTGTTTTCCAGATGAGCCAGGCATTGGTGGAGTGCTGTTGCTATGGCATCATCAGTGGAGCGATTGGTACGGTATGCAAACTGGAATGGATCAAGTGTAATGGGGAGACTGGATGTTATGTGGGCCTTGACCAATCTTTCAAGGCACTTCATCATGATGGGCGTGAGTGCTATGGGTCGGTAGTCATTCAGTGTTAAGGCTGGGGATTTCTTGGGTAGCGGTATAAGGGTGGTGGCTTTGAAGCATGCTGGTATGATGGCTTGGCCTCAGAGAGGTGTTGTAGATATCCGTGAGAACATCTGTAAGTTGGTCAGCACAGTCTCTGAGCACACGCCCCGGTATGTTGTCAGGACCTGTAGCTTTTCTGGGGTTCACCTTGAGTATGGTCTTCCTCACATCAGCACGGTCCAGGTGAAGTGTTACATTGTCCGGGCAGGTCCGGGCTTTTGTTGGTATGGTGGTGGTGTTTTCCTCAAACCGGCTGAAGAATGTGTTGAGTGTGTTGAGGAAGTCTGTGTTGTCCTCGCACGGTGGGGGTGTTGGCCTGTAACCGGTGACTGACTGGATGCCTTGCCACAGGCGACTGGGATCTTTTGTTTCTGTGAAGTGTGATTGGATTTTCTGTCCATAGACACGCTTGGCTGTTCTCACGCCCCGGTTGAAGTTGGCCCACAGCTCTGAGGGCGTCCTTGTCCCCAGAATTGAAGGCAGCGTTCTGTGCTCTCAGGAGTGCACGTACCTCCCTGGTGAACTAGGGTTTGTCATTGGCTCTTGTAGTGATGTTTTTGATGACGGTCACATCGTCCATGCATTTGTGTATAAAGCCTGTAACAGACTCAATACATTCCGTTAGGTTGACATGATGGTTGGTAGTAGCAGCCTCCCTAGTTCTGCATTGAGCTCACAGATTGATACAGTGTAGACAGTGCGTCGTTAGTTATCGCACTGGGTGCAATGTAAACAGCTGTGATGTAGATGGCTGTGAATTGTCTAGGCATGTAGAATGGTCGGCATTTAACTGTTAGAAATTCTATATCCGGAGAACAGTGACTTAAGACAATTTCGGCGTGAGTGCACCAGTTGTTATTGATGAAAATACATACACCACCTCCCTGAGATTGTCCGGTGAGAGCATAGCTCCTGTCCGCCCGGAACGTTGTTAGTCCATCCACTTGAATGGCGTTGTCCGGAACGTTCTGATTAAGCCACGTCTCAGTGAGGATGATGGCGCTGCAGTCTCTCCCCTTACTTTGCGTGGTTGGATGCAATCTGAGGTTGTCCATTTTGTTTTCCAGCGAGCGAACGTTGGATAGCAGGATAGAGGGAAGTGCAGGTCTGTAAGGGTTGGCTTTTAGCCTGGCGCTGATGCCCGCTCGAGTTCCGTGCTTGCTGGGTCTAGCACACCGCTTACGATGCTTGCTGGGTCTCGCAGACCGCTTGCGGTTCTCGACCTGCAATGCAACTCTGATTAGTTCTTAAATGATCAAGAACTGCTGCAATAACTCTGTCCTGTGGATGACCTGTAGGATGACCAGAGCACAGCTTTTTGTTAAACAGAGCTGCCACCAATCCCCCTCTTTGGAGCACTACCCACCTATGCCCCGTGCAAGGGCGAGGCCCGCCCCACTGCAGCCGACCAGACGCCCCAGCCTGCCGCGAGCACCAAGCGCCAATCTACGTAGCAGAGTGCGCTTAGTGCTGGGCACTCGGATGTAAACCCCCCTCCTGCCGACACCAGCAGGCCGCCAGATATATGGGCCCTCCACCACTCCCGGAATCCCGGGCAGCTGCCGCAGAGAAGCCGCGCAGCAGGAGCAAAGGCCGACAGCGGGCCACCCGCACCCCAACCCACATCAGCAAGCAGCACCCCAGGGGCCACGGAAGGCACCCAATGGCGCTCTCCGCAGCCCCGCCAGGTCAAAGCACACCTTAAGCCACTAGGTGCAAGCCGCCAGGACTCCAGCCAAGCTGGCAGGGGGCCCACCCAGCCGCACCCCAGCCAACCACACCCCGACACCGACCTGCCAGTGACCCGCCACCGAGGAAAACCCCAGTGCTCAATTTGTGATGTTGGCAATTGCAGTTAAAATGTATGTTCCATGTGGCTCAAATCTTTTCACTTGGAGGGAAAAAATCTGAAACTGGACTTTAAACATTATACAACATGTAAAATAAAATAGAAACATAAATTTAAGAGTGTTTGTAGTAACCATAGAAATCAGGCATGGGATACCATTATAAAATAAATATAATTGACAGAATTTAGAAAGAAGAAGAAGAAACAGTCTTTATTCGTCACGCAACACACCACACTACAACACATGCTTGCACACACACACACATGGCTGGTGAAATGGTTCCTCTGCTTTTGACCCATCCTGGCTTGTCCTTCCTCCAGGGGCACAGCCAGGAGCAGTGGGCAGCGTACGTGGACGCACCCGGGGACCAGGTGATAAGTGTCCATCGCTGGTCAGACGATGATGGGTGCATGTTTTTGAGGGGGGTCCTTACTGACGTGAGGTGGAGGAAACCCCATGTGAGCACGGGGAGAACATGCAAACTCCACACAGAGAGGCTCCTATTTGGGAGATAACCCACCCAGAGCACGGTGCCAACATCGCCCCAGGCGGGAATCCAACCCAGGACCTTCTTGCTGTGAGGCAGCAGTGCAATGCACTGCGCCACCGTGCCACAAAATTACGTCACGAACAGGATTCGAACCTGTGCGGGGAAACCCCATTGGATTTCGAGTCCAACGCCTTAACCTCTCGGCCACCGTGACTGCATAACTCAAATAAGGACAACCTACTTACTCTAACTTTTTGTGGTGGTGGTGGTTCGTCAACATTGTGAGAGTTTTTATGAAAGGGATAAACAAAAGGCTCGCTGCCCATAAGTGTCAAAATGTCAATTATAAAAAATGATGATGATGGTGATTATGATAATGATTGATGAATGATGATGAATGATTTGAGGGCAGGAGGAATGGCATTCCGAGAGCTTGCGGCTGAGGTACAGCACCGGCCGCTTGGTCCCCTCCACCTCCTGGAACAAGACCGCAACCAGCCCTCTGGCTGAAGCTTTGGTCTGCAGACAGAAAGGAAGAGAGAAGTTAGGGTTAAACAGCACTGGCTTCCCACAGAGAGCTGACTTTACCCTCGCAAACGCCTGCTGGCACTTCTGACCACTCGACTGGATTTTGAGCACCCTTTCGAGTTAAGTCGGACAAGGGGCTGGTTGTCTCCGAAAAGTTGTGGACAAACCTCCTATAGTAGCCTGCCAGCCCTAAGTACTGCTACCCCTCATTCTTGGTCTTGGGTCTCGGCGTGTTTGCAACTGCAGTGGTTTTATCAAGCTGGGGTCAGACCAGACCTTCACCCAGGTGGTACCCCAGATACCATACCTCCCTCTGTCCCACGGCACATTTCTTTGGGTTCACTGTGAGCCCAGCCCGCCTCAGGGACTGAAGCACTGCGCCCATATGCTGCATATGCCCCTCCCAAGGTGTCTCTGTGAATTATTAGGTAATCTAGGTAGGATGCCGTGTATGCTACATGCAGACGCAGGATGGGGTCCATTAGTCTCTGAAAGGTGGCTGGGGCACCGAACAACCTAAACAGAAGTGTGCGATAATTGTACAAGCCGAACGGAGCGGAGAATGCCAAATTTTTCCTTGGACTCTTCAGATAAGAAAATCTGCCAGTAGCCCTTGGATAAATACAATTTCGTGAAAAAAAGAGCCATACCTTACCGGGTCGAGAAGTTCATCGACCCGAGGCATCGAGTAGCCGTCGAACTTTGACACTGCATTTACCCTTGCCTGCCTGCCAGACCGTTCAACCTTATAATGGCCCTCAGTAACCTGCAGTGTGACCACAAAAGGCCCTTGCCATTTCACAAGCAATTTAGAGCTGGATGTAGGGAGTGACGTGGACAAAAAAGGTCCAGACCTGGGCCAGTGAAAATTCTGGATCTCTGGACAATGTTTCTATCTGTTCTGGCCTCAAAACAAATTAGTTGAAAAAACACTTGAACTGAACAGAGTCTGATGTGAAAGAGTGGTCCCAGGAAACCGACTGACAAACTGATCTCTTGGACTTCCTTATATACCCACAAAGTTCTCTCCTCCCATTACATGTCCTGCCCTTCAGGAACCAATCCTAGTCCTGTTACTGGGAAGTTCCTCCTTGCAGTGAACCAATCAGTCTTGGGGGTGTGTTTCAAATAAAAAAAAAGTCGAAAATTGCCAAATGACCTGAAAGTATGTGGTGGGTCACATATTAACTCCAAGAACTTTGAAGATATTTGGCATATGTACATTTATATATTAAATGACACACCAAGGTTGATATACAAAGACTAAATTATTGACAGACTGCATTTTGTTGCGTTGTCTGCACTTTTAAACTCCTAAATAATTCTACTTTGATAAAACATGTTTATTCTTACTGTGAAATAAAAGCATTTTTTTTAAAACAAGGATGTTGTGTGTTGATGACGCTGTTCAACATTCCCTCAAAACACAACAGCAATGCAGGGATTGCCTCATTCAGCAGGGTGTCAAGACCGCATTCAGCAGGGTGTCAAGAAGCCATGTGGTTTCTGTCGGTCCTTCAACCCATTTGCATTCTGGGAGCTGGCTGAATGAAGCCAAGTGTGGGGAAAACCTTGAGGGTGATTATCTCAGAAACACAGTTTGCCTTAATTAACAAGTAACAGCTTTAAAAATATTTGCTTGATTCACACTATTGACAGCTTGTTTTGAAGCTCTGATTCTCCACTTTCAAATGACGTTAAAACAAAAAAGCCAAACAACACCAAAAGGGCCTAAAATCTGCGGTGGGTCACATATGTTGTGCCATCCATGCATTTGTCTTATAAATCTGGGTGACAGGATGCGGTTAAGAACTTGCTTGGTGTTAGTTTATAAAACAGTATATTGTTTTACATTAGGTTTTCATGAGTTATACATGTGTGCCAGCTTACTATGGTGCTGCATTAATAGCTTTCACTTGTTTTATGGTTTCATCAAGGTAGGACATCTACGTGTTTGGAAGCTGCTGAATAAACCACCCACTGGTCAACAGCCTCATCGCAGTCTTCTTCCACCGTACCTCAGAGAAGAGATCACATTTTAGATTTAAGTAGTTATCGTCTTTTCTGAATATTTCTTGTTCGACTTGGAAAACAATAGATATGCCCAAATATTAACAAAATGTAAGTCTTTTTATTTTCAAAGGAGGCAAGTTCACATTGAGTAAGCATATTGTGTTGAATACTGTTTATTTAATACTGTTTTCAATACTTTTATTTATGCTTATGTATGTACATTTTTTGATTTAACCGAATCCCTTCACAAGTCCCATTGAGACTCAATTGGATGATTATTTTCCATGTGGCTCAACTCTTTTCACTTTGAGAGAACCTGAAACTGGACTTTAAACATTTTACATGTAAAAAAACAAAACAAAACATAAATTTAAGAGTGGATGTTGTAACGACAATCCATTATTTTTTTAAGAGAGCCTACGATACTAATAATCTAAAAATATACGTACTGTATGTTCTCATATCAAACTTTGATTTCAGAATTCCAGAAAGTGTGGACACACATTACTTAATGTCCGGTATGGGGATGGTAGCTCAGACGGTAGAGCTGGTCGTCTAGTAATCTAAAGGTTGCTGGTTTGATCCCAGGCTCCTCCTGCTAGCATGCTGCAGTGTCCTTGAGCAAGACACTTAACCCCTAATTGCTCCTGATGGCTGCATCCGTCGGTGATTGAATAATTGTAAGTCGCTTTGGATAAAAGCGTCTGCTAAATGGGATGTCATTATAAAATAAATATATTTGACAAAATGTAACTAAAATAAGGACAAGCTATTTACAATATATTATTTTTGATGAATTTACAATCAATTAATTTTTTTACCCCTAAAGTCTCTGAGTGTCCAAATATGAGCTCACTTTTGGAGCAGCCTCAATATAAATAAATGCAAGTCATGGTTAACCTACAAGGGCAACTTTTAGTCTTAGTCTTAATTTTGAGTCTTCCTTAACATGTTAACATCTTGAATATATGTCTCTTAATTTGAGGGGAGTTTGAGGCCATACAGGAGAGGGTTCAGAACTGGAGGAATCAGCACAAACTCAAGTGACAAAACTACAGCAACAAATGGATGAAACTCTTCCAGATTATAACAGTAGAAACATGTGGGCGACGGTGGCGCTGGAGGTAGAGCAGCAGCCCTGTAGTCAGAGGATTCCTGGTTTGATCCCCGTTCCTCATGGCAGAATGTCCTAGTGTCCTTGAGCAAGACACTGAAGCCTAAGTTGCTCTCAATGAGCTGGTGTGCATCTTGCATGGTTGTCACTACCATCGATGGGTGTGTGTGAACGGGTGAATGTGAGGCATGTATTGTTAAGTGCTTTGGTCGAAAGACTGGAAAAGCGCTATATAAAATGCAGCCCATTCACGTAGGAATGTGTTTAATTTAAGTCACCACCATAGGACCTTCTGTTCATTTGGTAGTGTTTAATTGTTGCCGTGGCATTTCTTGCAGCCACTTCCCATTACCATAAGGCCAGTTGCTGTTTTACGGTTTCCTCAAGGTAGGCAACGGAAAATGCTACTTCTTCATAATATTTATGCATTGCAATGCAATGCAATTATGCATTGAGGTTAATACACTGGCCCAAAAGTGACTGATATAAGACATAGTTTAAGTCATAGTGTTATTTTTTTTCAAACTTTGTCACTTACTACGGATGCATTGCACAGAATGTTATTTAATGAGATGTGAGGTATTACATTCAATTTAACACAGTTGTTTTATGGTTTTATCAAGGTAGGACATCCACGTGTGTGGAGCTGCTTAACCACCCACTGGTCAACAGCCTCATCACCCTGACTTCCACCGTACCTCACAGAAGAGATCACATTTAAGATTTTGTTATTTATTGTTTTCTAAATATTAATTTCTTATTTGACTTAGAAAACAATAGATATGCCCAAATATTAACAAAATGTAATTATCTTTTTATTTAGTTTTCCAAGTAGGCAAGTTCATATTGAGTCAGCATATTGTGTATTCATTCATACCTAGAAGCAGTTACCAGGTCATTTTGTCATTCCCCTCCTCAAAATGTTGTAATCAATATTTTGGTTTATGTTTATGTATAAACATTTTTTTTTTTTTTTTTTTTAACTGGGCCCCATCACAAGTGCCATTGAGATTCAAGATTCTATTTTGGACGACCTTCTTTTCCATGTGGCTCAAATAATTTCACTTGGAGGGAAAAAACCTAGTTGGACTTTAAACTGGACTTTAAACATTATACAACATGTAAAATATAATAAACATAAATTTAAGAGTGTTTGTAGTAACCATAGAAATCAACAGGTTTTCTGTCCAAAATGACCTCACTTTTTGAGCAGCCTCAATAAAAATCAATGCAAGTCAAATAAAACTACAAGGTTAATTTTGAGTCTTTCTTAACATGATAACATCTTTAATATACATCTCTTAATTTGCGGGAGTTTGAGGCCATATACGAGAGGATTCAGAATTGGAGGAATCAGCACAAACTCAAGCGACAAAACTACAGCGACAAACGGATGAAACTCTTCCAGATTATAGCGGCTCAGTGCAACGTCACAAAACACAGTGATGGAATAACTGACAAATGTGACAATGTGCGGTAGGCAGCTTTGGAACACTTTGCCCCTAAAGGCAGAGCAGGCTTTCCTACAAACCAGCAATATGCGTATGTACGTGTAAAGAACATAGGCCAAGGGCAAAACGATGGTGTATATCGCGACCAACATGCCAACGAGATTATTCATGAAAGTTGTCACGCAGGACAGTTTTACAACAGGCCAATTGGCACAAAATACTTTGGGAATTTTATTCCCACACAAGGGAAGTTGGAAGGACAGATAGAAACATGCTCCAATAGGAAAGACCGGAGAGATCCACGCAAGCGCTCCCAGTTTGGAGACCACTCTGGGCGTCATCTTGCTGCGGTAGTGTAAAGGGTGACACACGGCCACGTAGCGATCGTACGCCATGATGCTCAGAATGGTGAATTCATTCGAGACGTAGGTGTAAATGACATAAATCTGAGCGAAACAAGCCGGACGGGACATCAAATGACTGTCTGACAGAAGGTCCCCCAGAAATCTTGGGAAGAAGCCGAAGGAGCCGTACAGAGAGTTGATGGAAAGGAACAAAATAAAAATGAACATGGGCTCGTGGAGCGACCTCTCCTTTATGATCACCAGGATGATGACAAGATTAGCAGCTACAATGAACAAGTACAGCAGGAAACACAAAACAAACACTGGGTAGCGATACTGTCCGATGTTCAGAAACATGGTGAGGTTGAAATAAAAGGGCAGAGTGGCATTTAGCATTGAACCAAACAATTTCTGTCAATCTGCGAAAGAAGAAAGTTCTGCGTCTTCCCAATTTTCTGAGTTTCGTCTGAAAAAAGGAGCTATTAAATACATTAAAAGCAAGTTAAAATCATGATCAAAAACCCAAGGATCGTTCATCAATCTTTTTCCTCCGTCAAGCTTGGTTGTGTTGAAGATGCTCTGCAGCTCCTACTTCTCCCAGGAGGGCTTCATGATGCCCTGCCAGAGCTCGATGGATGGGAGCCGTAATATGGGGAAGGCAGAGCAGCTTTGATCGTCTTTATCCTAAAGAACGGCGCTGACGTAACCAAAAGATAACACAGAGCTCCTGAGGTTTCATCAATGTTCTCAGCATTGAAGTTTTTTTTTTTTTTTTATCATTGTTTATTGAGGCTGACTTCAAACAGTATATTCGCACGAACAGTGAACTGTAAAATTGAACATCAATTACAAACCTGACAAGGAAACAATGTAGTAAGTATAACGTACAAATACGTATATTTGTTTTAAACAAGTTTTATCTCTTTCCTAATCTAAATAATATTTATATCATTAGACTTTGAAGCATTAGATTTTTCAAAATATTCAAATATTTTTTGATTTTATAAGAAAGCAAACTTAATTACAGTTGAAAGCCTCAAATGCTTAATTATTAAAAAATTTCATATTTGAGTCATCATATTGTGTATACATTCATACCTAACTAACTTGTTACCAGGTCATTTTGCCCTCCCCTCATCAAAATGATGTAATAAATATTTTTTTACGTAAATACATTTTTTATTTAACCAGGTCCTATCACAAGTCCCATTTAGACTCAATATGTCAATTTTGGACAACTTGAACAACATAAATACGTGGTGTTAAGAATTATTTACCTTTTTGTTAGCCCCTAAAGTCCCTGACCGTCCAAATGTGACCTCACCTTTTGAGCAACCTCAATAAAAGTCAATGCAAGTCAAAGTAAAACTACAAAGTAAGTTTTTAAAAAAAACAACGTTAAAAAAGGCACCGTTTGCTCCCTTGAACTTAACTGTTGTGTTCTGTACAAGAGACATGTTCATATCGATTTTGGGATATTTCACTTATATCCCTGTATTGGTTCATGTTTTATATTCTACTGTGCAGGCTGCGGTTGCAAAACGTTAACATGTCAGCCTCTAGTATGTACCTTCAAAATGTGCCGATGAAGGTCACAACTTTAAATTGCATATTTAGCCTGATGCCCTTGATAAATTCAAACATTATTGAAGATCAACTGAATAGCTTTTACATCAAATGAAGATAGTAAAGACCACTGAAGCCATGTTAACAACACATATATTTAACACAATGCCAGTGAATAATTATCAATTTTTATGTGAAACCTTAAACCTTAAGATTCTATTTTTATTTTCAGTCTTTCTTAACATGATAAAATCTTTAATATATGTCTCTTAATTTCCGGGAGTTTGAGACCATACATGAGAGGATTCAGAATCGGAGGAATCAGCACAAACTCAAGCGACAAAACTACAGCGACAAACGGATGAGACTCTTCCAGATTATAGCGGCTCAGTGCAACGTCACAAAACACAGTGATGGAATAACTGACAAATGTGACAACGTGGGGTAGGCAGCTTTGGAATACTTTGCCCCTAAAGGCAGAGCAGGCTTTCCTACAAACCAGCAATATGTGTATGTATGTGTAAAGGACAAAGGCCAAGGGCAAAATGATATTGATCGTTGTGACCAACATGCCAACGAGATTATTCATGAAAGTTGTCACGCAGGACAGTTTTACAACAGGCCAATTGGCACAAAATACTTTGGGAATTTTATTCCCACACAAGGGAAGTCTGTAGGACAGATACATACATGCTACAATAGGAAAGACTGGATAGATCCACGCAAGCGCTCCCAGTTTGGAGACCACTCTGGGCGTCATCTTGCTGCGGTAGTGTAAAGGGTGACACACGGCCACGTAGCGATCGTACGCCATGATGCCCAGAATGGTGAATTCGTTCGTGGCGTAGGTGTAAATGACATACATCTGAGCGAAACAAGCCGGACGGGACATCAAATGACTGTCAGACAGAAGGTCCCCCAGAAATCTTGGGAAGAAGCCGAAGGAGCCGTACATAGAGTTGACGGAAAGGAACAAAATAAAAATGAACATGGGCTCGTGGAGCGACCTCTCCTTTATGATCACCAGGATGATGACCAGATTAGCAGCTACAATAAACATGTACAGCAGGAAACACAAAACAAACACTGGATAGCGATACTGTCCTATGTTCAGAAACATGGTGAGGTTGAAATAAAAGGGCAGAGTGGCATTTAGCATTTAACCAAACAATTTCTGTCAATCTGCAAGAGAAGAAAGTTCTGTTTCTTCCCTATTTTCAAGGCATTTGGTCTGAAAAAGGAGCTCTTACGTGCATTAAAAGTTAATGTAAAGTTAGAAGTTGATCAAAAACCAAAGGATCGTTCATCAATCTTTTCCCTCCGTCAAACTTGGTTATTTTGAAGTTGGTCTGCAGCTGCTACTGCTCCCAGGGGGGTTTCAAAATGCTCTGCCAGAGCTCGATGGATGGGAGCCAGAATCTGGGGACCACAGAGCAGTGTCGATCGTCTTTATCCCAACGAACGGCGCTGACGTCACCAAAGAATAACACAGAGCAATGGAGGATTCATCAACATTCTCACCGGGGATGATCTTTTTATTTATTTTTATTTTTTTTATTTATTATTATTTTTTTTTATCATTTTTTTTTAAGGTTGATTTCAAACAGTCTATTGAAACTTTCTAATTTACTGTGAACTGTAAAGTCGAATATCAATTACAAACCTTACAATGAAGTCAGTTTTAACTCTTCCTTAATCTCAATTATTATAATTATAACATCATTAGACTTAAAAGGCATTAGATTTAAAATTTAATTTTTTTTATTTCACGAGGCAAACTGAATTACAGTTGAAAGCCTCAGATATGCTTAATTATTAGAAATGTTCATTTGAGTCAGCCTATTGTGTATTCATTCATACCTAGACGTTGTTACCAGGTCATTTTGTCATTCCCCTCATCAAAATGGTATAATCAATATTTATGTATGCCGCGTTCCAATTTATTATGCAAATGATATTTTTCTCTGATTTTACTAATTAGTCGATGCAAATGACAGTCAGTATATATTTCAAGTCATCAACTGTTAGGGTATAATTCGAATGTTATTGAACAAACTCGCAATAACAGTATTTTTTTCAAAAATAAACTGAAAATGCACTGTTCCAAATTATTATGCACAAGAGTTTCAAAACATTTTATAGGTTGTAAAGAACTGAAAATGGTCATTTGATGAATTTGCAGCATTAGGAGTTCATATCTACTGAAATCAAAAGCTATTTCAATCGAAAACATCTTAACAGGACAAGTTACATGTTAACATAAGACCCCTTCTTTCATATCACCTTCACAATTCTCGCCATGAAATTGTGAGTTTTTGGAGAGTTTCTGCTTGAATTTCATTGCAGGACGTCAGAACAGCCTCCCAGAGCTGCTGTTTTGATGCCAACTGCCTCCCACCCTCATAGATCTTTTGCTTGAGGGGGATCCAAAGGTTCTCAATAGGGTTGAGGTCAGGGGAGGATGGAGGCCACACCATGAGTTTCTCTCCTTTTATGCCCATAGCAGCCAATGACACAGAGGTATTCTTTGCAGCATGAGATGGTGCATTGTTATGCATGAAGATGACTTTGCTACGGAAGGCACGGTTCTTCTTTTGTACAATGGAAGAAAGTGCTCAGTCACAAACTGTCTATACTTTGCCGAGGTCATTTTCACACCTTCAGGGACCCTAAAGGGGCCACCAGCTCTCTCCCCATGATTCCGGCCCAAAACATGATTCCGCCACCTCCTCGTTGCAGCCTTGTTGGGACATGGTGGCGATCCACCAACCATCCACTACTCCATCCATCTGCACTACCCAGGGTTGCACGGGACTCATCAGTAAACAAGACTGTTTGAAAATGAGTCTTCATGTATTTCTGGGCCCCCTGCAACTGTTTCTGCTTGTGAGCATTGGTTAGGGGTGGACGAATAGTAGGTTTATGCACAACTGGAAGCCTCTGGAGGATCCTAGACTTTGAGGTTCATGGGACTCCAGAGGCACCAGCAGCTTCAAATACCTGTTTGCTGCTTTGTAATGGCATTTAGCAGCTGCTCTCTTAATCTGATGAATTTGTCTGGCAGAAACCTTCCTCATTCTGCACTTATCTGCACAAACCCATTTGTGCTCTGAATCAACCAGAAATCTCTTCACAGTACGATGATCCCGCTTACGCTTTTGTGAAATATCTAATGTTTTCATACCTTGTCCAAGGCATTGCACTATTTGAGGCTTTTCGGCAGCAGAGAGATCCTTTTTCTTTCCCATGTTGCTTGAAACCTGTGGCCTGCTTAATAATGTAGAACGTCCTTTTTAAGTAGTTTTCCTTTAATTGGGCTCACCTGGCAAACTAATTATCACAGGTGTCTGAGATTGATTTCAGTGATGCAAAGAGCCCTGAGACACAAAACCATCCATGAGTTTTATTGAAAAACAAAAAATGTAATGTTTGACACTTAAACAGCAGCAGAACAGAAACAGAAATGACAACAGAAAAGGCAGCAACAACAGCAACAACATGAACAGCAGCAGCAGAAACAACAGAAACAGAAATAACAAACAGGAGAAACAACAGAAACAGCAACAAAAACCACAAGAGCAACAAATGAGACAACAACAGAAACAACAACAGCAACAGAAACAACAACAACAGCAGCAGCAGAAACAACAATACCAGCAGCTACAGAAACAACAACAACAACAAAACAGCAAAAACAACCGCAGCAACAACTAGCGCTAGCCAAGCCAAAGTTCACGTTCCAAAATCCAAAACAGTTCAGGGAAGGGTCAAAGCCAGGAAATAGCAAGAATATCACAGTGCGAACAATCCAAAATTCCAAATCCAAAATCAGTTAGAGTTGGGAGACGATTCACCGAAGTAACGTACCGGAAGTGGAAGCTCTCACCGGAAACGGAAATCTTTCCATCTGTACTGAGTCAATAGTGTGCGCCATCTCATTTCAATCCAGTCGCAGGGTTTTAATTTACGTCTGTAAACTACGGGTCCGTTTTCATTCAAACCTAAGGAGGGAGATTCATTCTCTCTCTCTGAAAAACACACCCTTCTTATGATCCTAACACTGTAATCTCACAACAGAAACAACAAGAACAGCAGCAGCAGCGACAGAAACAAGAACAGCAGCCGCAACACCACCAGCAGTAACAACAGCAACAATAATAGCAGCAACAACAGAAACAACAGCAGCAGCGGCAACCGCGGCATCAGACAAACAACAGCAACAACAAAAACAGCAGCAGACAACAGAAACAATAGAAGCAGCAGCAGAAAATGTCTGTGCAATCATAAGAGTGGGGAAAAAACGATCTCACAGCATACAGAGCACACACACACACACACACACACACACACACATCTCACAACATAGAAAACACACACACAACAACAAAAGCAACTACAACAGCAGCAACAAAAGCAGCAACAACAACAGTAGCAGCAACAGAAATAACAGCCAAAAGCTGTTACCAGCAACAGAACAACAGAAACAACAACAGCAGCAACAACAAAAACAACTACAACTGCAGGAGCAACAACAGCAACCGCGACAGAAGCAACAACCAGCGCCATCCAAGTGCTAGCCAGGCCAAAGTCTACATTCCAAATTCCCAATTACGGGTCAAGTTTTCATTCAAACCTTGGGAGGGAGATCTTTATGAATCTCTCTCTGAAGGGCTCACCAACCTCTTTGGGACAGAGCTATTTGAAGGGCAGAGAGTAATATGGAGGGCTACTTGTTTGATATAATCTTCCTGAATAATATACATTTGCTCAGTTTACCTTTAAAAATGAATATAAAGCCTTTCATAGGCTACATAGGCTCCACTCATGGTTAATGGTTGGGTGAAGCTGTTTAATGGCAAACAACTGTGTTTACTCTTTTTAAATCAAAATGACAAAAGAAAGTACCCAAATGACTCTGATAAAAAGTTTACATACCCCAGTGACTTTGACCTGATAACATGCACAAAAGTTGACACAAACAGGTTTGAATGGCTAATCAAGGTTCCCATCCCTACCTGTGACCTGTTTGCTTGTAATTAGTGTGTGTGTATAAAAGGTCAGTGTCTGGGCTTCTTACAGACCATTGCATCTTTCATCCAGTGCTGCACAGATGTTTCTGGATTCTGAGTCATGGGGAAAGCAAAATAATTGTCAAAGGATCTGCAAGAAAAGGTAATTGAATTGCATAAAACAGGAAAGGTATATAAAAACATTTCCAAGGAATTGAGAATGGCAATCAGCAGTGTTCAAACGCTGATTAAGAAGCGGAAAATTAGAGATTCTGTTGAAACCAAACCACGTCAGGTAGACCAGCAAAGATTTCAGCCACAACTGCCAGGAAAATTGTTCGAGATGCAAAGAAAAATCCACAAATAACTTCAGCTGAAATACAGGACTCTCTGAAAAATTGTGGTGTGGCTGTTTCAAGATGCACAATAAGGAGGCACTTGAAGAAAAATTGGCTGCATGGTCGAGTCGCCACAAGAAAGCCATTTCTGCGCAAACGTCACAAAGTGTCCCGCTTACATTACGCTAAACAGCACAGAGACAAGCCTCAAAACTTCTGGAACAAAGTAATTTGGAGTGGTGAGACCAAAATTGAACTTTTTGGCCATAACCATAAACGTTACATTTGGAGAGGAGTCAACAAGGCCTATGATGAAAAGAACACCATTCCTACTGTGGAACACGGAGGTGGATCACTGATGTTTTGGGGACGTGTGAGCTACAAAGGCACAGGAAACTTGGCCAAAATTGATGGCAAGATGAATGCAGCATGTTATCAGAAAATACTGGAGGAATATTTGCACTCATCAGCCCGGAAGCTGCGCATGGGACGTTTTTGGACATTCCAACATGACAATGATCCAAAACACAAGGCCAAGTCGACCTGTCATTGGCTACAGCAGAACAAAGTGAAGGTTCTGGAGTGGTCATCTCAGTCTCCTGACCTCAATATAATTGAGCCACTCTGGGGAGATCTCAAACGCAGTTCATGCAAGACAGCCCAAGAACTTACAGGAACTGGAGAATTTTTGCCAAGAAGAATGGGCAGCTTTGCCATTTGAGAAAATAAAGAACCTCATTCACAACTACCACAGAAGACTTCAAGCTGTCATTAATGTTAAAGGGGGCAATACACGGTATTAACAACTGGCGTATGTAAACTTTTGATCAGGGTCACTTGGGTACTTTCTTTTGTCATTTTGATTTGAAAAGAGTGAACGCAGTTGTTTGCCAATCAATAGCTTCACACAACCATTAACCATGAGTGGAAGAAAGGTTTTTGTGTTATCCTTCATATTCTCTGAAGAATGGCCAAGAAATCATAAATTCTCCCAGGGTATGTAAACTTGTGAGCACAAGTGTATATCAGGAGACTGTCTCTGTTCAGAAATTACTGTTAATGATTCCTCGCAATCATCGTAAATGTTTTGCCAAGTGATCATAGGAAAACACAGAAATATGTATTTAAACATGTAAGTTTAGTGATTTTGAAGCATGTTTTATAGATACCGCATCTCATCATATATATAAACCAGTATTCAAATAAAAGCCGGTCAACAAGGATGAATCTGAGTCAGTGTGTGAGTTTTCTCCTCCAGCACTGCGCTGTGCAACCCGCATCCACAATTCCTGTGCTGGTTTTACTCTGTTTTTATTTTAGATCTACTGTTTTAGTTTGTTTCTACTTGTATGATACGCACATTTTAAACCAGCGGATGTGCTGCCTTGGATAAGGACAATGGATGGCGTCATCTCGGGTTCACAAGCGCGCCCTGGCAATTTAAATGAAGTAGTAGTAAATAAAAAAATGTAAATGAAAGCCCCGGTCACTACACCCGGAAATATGGGTACGGTCAATTAATGACAGAGTTTGATTTCACTATTTATTAAGTTTTATTTTTATGTAAAGCAAAACCACTCCCACTCTCTCACTGTCACATTCTTGCTCCTTTCACCACAGAGTTCATATTGAGTTCTTAAAGAGTATTCGGCCGACAGTATTCTCGGACATGTTCTCCAGCGGTTTTAACGTCTTTTGTCTTTTTAAGTGTATCTCCAACTTTTCTTCTTGATCTACATGTGGAGCAGAAAGATCTCGCCATGAAATTTTAATTCAACCTGTAACTTTCACTGAGTTTTAGTCAAACACAACATACTGTAGAACTAACATGAAAACGTCAAACTTCAAATTAAAGTCCCACTTTAAGTGCAAATATACATTAATATTATATTTATATGGTACTTTTCAAATAAATAGCAATCATTACAAAAAAATAAACAAATAAAATAAATGGCCGACTCTTCTCACTTTTGTTCACTGGAAGTCCTCCTTCGCTCACCGTGCGTTAAAACAAGTGAATCGAATTGAACAACTCGTTTTACTGAGTGACTCGTCAAGAACCAAGTCTCAAAAAAGAGTCAAACTTTATAATCTAATCTTCTTCGTTTACCTTGAAGTACCTCCAAACTCGCTCTCTTTTTTGAGCGGCAAATATGTAACATTATGTTGGTATCGGGTTTGAGTACTGGAGAATTTTTACGAGTACAGTACATGAGCACGGTATCAGTGTGAACATTTGACCGGCACAGAATCTGAAAACATATCAATGATCGGCCGGTGAAAACCGACAGATTCCGGTCACCGGCCGATCGATCGGTGCATCTCACGTTTTATAGCTCAACATTACGGTCCCATTTTTGTGCTTTATTATAACTCTTGCACTTCCCATTTTACCTCACAATGCAGCGTTACCCCTCGGTGGACAATAAGGTACCGCTGTGTATCAGTGGATGTCGAGTGGGAGGAGAGGGAGGGCTTACAGAACCACAGGTCGCAGCATCTGGTCCAATCTGAGGGATGTAGTTTAAATACCCAATGTGTACACAAATGTACAATATTTTTTTGTTTTGATTGATGAATTTCCCTCATAAAATTACAATGATAATATATATAAAAAAAATGTTGGCAAAGTTTTCGCTCGCATTTCGTACCAGCGTATTTTGACTAAGAATTTGCGTTGTTGGTACACAAAATGCGTGCAGGTTGGCAGGTCTGAAATAGTAACTTTGTCCCCTGCTAATATATAAAATCAAAAAATGTGTGTGTGAAAGTGGACTTCACAAGTGCTGAATGCTAGAAACGGAGCCACACAAGTGACTCAAAAACTGATGTGGAGACTGTGTTGTGTTGTGACTATGTGTTGTTTCCACCTGTTTGTATCTGTTCCTCTGGACCCTGATTCCCTGCCTGAATCCCCTCGACTCTGATTCTCTGCCTGAATCCCCGGACATGGATTCTCTGCCTGGCTCCCTGGCGTTAAGTTTGCCTTTTGACTGTTCCCCTGGTTTTGACCCCTGCCTATATGCAATAAACCTTTGATCCTTGCACCTACTCCTCAGCCCCCACTGAGTCCTGCATTTGGGTCAACAGACTGTATCCTGACACCCTGGGAAGTGTGGACTCCACAATTTGGTAAAATCGGGGTGGCCGCTCGGGGGAGGAAATCGTGTGTGTGTGTGTGTGTGTGTTTGTATGTGTGTGTGTGTGGTTATGAGGGCTAGACTAGGTGTCCGTCAGGTTAACTCTGTTTTCTCAGTCAGAATCGTACCATATCACCCAATGAGTAAGCCTGCCTGGAAAGCTGTATCAGAAAGGCAACATGTACATCTCCCTATCTTGGTAAAGTGAACTACATAGAGTACAGGTCAACATACGCAGTTTGTGACGACAGTGTCTACATTACCTGCGATGGTAGCATCATCCCCGTGGGAAGTCAGATCTGTGGGGAACATCTGTCTCTACTGCCACACCCAGAGCCTGCTTGTTTGTCACCTGGAATTCAGATTTAAAAAAAACAAGAACGCATTGAGAGCTGATAGAAATCATTTATGTAGAGCTTGTCACAAGTTACAAAAGTTAGCACATGTGAAAACCGTTTCTGAAGGTTTCACCACAACATATAAGGGGCTGTAATGGATCACATTCAAAATACCTTTTTTATAGAACAGTTTGTAGAGTTTTGCCTGTAATAACTTGAGTTTAGAAACTAAAATGCGCCCAAATCATGTAAAATCACTAGTGGTGAGATACAAACTATAGAAATGTGTGTGTGCATTTTTAAACACTCTAAATTGTCAAAAAAACAATAATAATAATTAATCTTAGTCCCTGATCCAACCAACTCACCTTTTTAGGCCACGGTCATTTTGAATCACCATAGTTGTAATCAATTTTAGTTCCTACTTCTCTATTCTTCACAGCAAATAAGCAAAAATGCGGCTTTTTTCCATGATGCAGTTTCAAAGATTAGTGAATGACAACCACAAATCTCCAAGGGATCCATGTTCTCTGGATGCCCTCTGGGGCCCGCACGCCCATCAACGGCCCGTGCAGAGGTGAGGCCCGCCCCACAGCAACAGGCCCGACGCTCGCAAGCCGCGAGTGCCCGTCCACGTAGCCGAGTGCGCAGGATACCCAAACCACATGTTTTTTATAAATATTATTGGATTATGACTATCAAAAAAAAGTTATTTTAATATTCATTTTTTTCTTATTTAAAATCGAATAATTTGATATGACCAGAGGGGTATATCAAAACAAAGCAAAATTCTAAGAGTATTAAAAATTATAAAAGTATATAAAATATTGGATACTACCAGACAGTAATATATAATATTTTTAGGAAAGTAGAGATGTGAATTTGTGACATCTCAGAGGCTTTTCCACAACTGCACCACCTCAAGAAGAATATTGATGTAAGAAAGTTTTAATGATTGTTAATGTTTACAGTCATTCTGCTGTTCTGTGCCACTAGCCAAGAAGGTAGTCGTACCTTATCATGTTATAGCCTTGTTATATTTATCTTTTCATAAAAAATCTAAAATTTTGTTCTAAACCTATTTCTTTGACTGGAGCAAAATAAATATAATTATTTATTTCCTCAGCATTTTAATGGTGTTTTTATTATGCCACTAAAGAAACAACATTTTGATTCTGGAACTGTTAAAATTTGTTTTTTCGGGACGGTTCTGGGATGGTGGTGAAAAAAGTTGGAGCGCTGGGAGTTACAGATAAAGATTGTCAAGTAAGGTATCCAAAATGAAGGTACAGGTACACTCTCACAACAGTGATGTTATATATATTTAATATCAACTGGCTTCCAGTGCATGAAGACATTGACTTGAAGACAAGGATTCTGCAGGCTGCTGGTCTTTGAGGTCTTTCTACAGAAAAGTTTCTTTTTTGGTTATTTAGAATAATATAGGAATGATGTAATATTTAACGTATCTTCGACATTCATTTAGACATCAATTGCACACAGTAGCCCCTAGTGATGTCATTAGGGCTCCAGCCTCGCTAATGGCCATCTTTCCCAGACCTGCCTGGTGTGTCCCTTAGACCCTTTGTTCTTTAGGGAACACTGTAACATAAAGCCACATTGGGTTCAGCTAATTACAACCGAGTGGTCATCGTATATTAGCCCTCATGAGAGGTTCAGGAAAAAAAACAAAAATGACAACAAAACAAGCATGTTGAACTTTTCAATACCAAAAATATACATTGATAGTTTTATGAACTGTATGTGAAGTTGCTGTACACCGACGCTGACATTTGGTGTAGTTACCAAGTTACCGAACAGTATCGCAAAAGTTATTGTCTCGGAAGTATGAGCTCTTTAATGAGTACCCCAGAGATCTGATGCTACAGCTATTAATTCCAAATGGTAATATTTATGCACAATAAACACGCTTTCCACTGGTCAACAGGTCATTATCTTCATTGTCTGGAGAGCAATTAAACACATTACGCAACCCCGTAGAGGACGTAGAGGCCCGCTGGCTTAATGAAGTATTGCGAGAGTCAACAACTCGTAAACTTAGACGGAACTAAAAGAGAACATTTTTAGTTAGTTATTTTGAAGGAGGCCTTACTTTATATCCTTGCATATAATCCACGGTTGTTAAAGACAACAAAAACCATATGAAGAGGATAAGAAAACAAGTCCTTGAGAAGGGAATCCAAGTTGGCAATAATATGTTCCTCCCAAATTGGAGTGAGAGGTCACTGCCACACTTTGTCTCTCTACCACCTTCTGTAAATTAAGGTTGGTAAAATACTTTTGCACTTTACCCAAGTCTAGAGTTAACTCCAAGAAGATTATTTCCTGAAATTGAACATCTCCCCCTTATTGTCCCTTTTTCTAAACAACCAAGCAGTCGTCCCATAATTGGGACACGGTGGTTGCACAGTGTGCAGCAGAGACCTGGGTTCAAATCAAAACCAACTGTGTTCACACAGGCTCAGTATTAAATCAGATACTGGAGAGTAGCAACACCACCATCATTTAACCACATTTCACTATACGAGCCCTTGCCGCCCCCTGTCTTCGTCCTGCAGAACCATCCTGTCATGTGATCTCTAAATAAATGTGCCGGCCATTCAAGAGTTAAGCCAGAGACCTCACAGCCATTGTTCATTCCTAACTGGCCTTAAACTGCAGCACACGAGGAGCGGACACGCAGCTCCAGAGCTCCACAGGTGCCTCTCCACTCCTAAGGTACAACGGGCTTCTTATAGTTCGCTTTTTTCAATAACATCCCCTTTTCCTTTGATGCTTTGATCAAACACTAACTCATCGAGGCATCGTGGCTTTGCACAGCAATGTAAAGCAGCGGTTCCCCAGCTGTTAGATCTGTAAAGCAGAGGTTCCCCAGCTGTTAGATCTGTAAAGCAGCGGTTCCCCAGCTGTTAGATCTGTAAAGCAGAGGTTCCCCAGCTGTTAGATCTGTAAAGCAGAGGTTCCCCAGCTGTTAGATCTGTAAAGCAGTGGTTCCCCAGCTGTTAGATCTGTAAAGCAGAGGTTCCCCAGCTGTTAGATCTGTAAAGCAGAGATTCCCCAGCTGTTAGATCTGTAAAGCAGAGGTTCAAGACCCATTCAGGCGGACAGACGTTCACCACTACTGACAACCTTTCATGACTTTCAGTTTCCATATGCATCAACAAAGGAATATCCAGAATATACATATGGCTACAGTTGTAAGCTTTTAAACGTTTGACAACATTTAGTTTTATATTGATATAATTTAACTGGATATATTCCTTTTTTTAATCAATCTATTATGCACCATGTATTATGTTAATGTACTAATTGAGATTCATGTCCATCATTTATGAATGTTTTTAGTCTAAATATTAGGGAACCTGGCTGTAAACTGTTTGGATAATAATGAAGCTGTGATGACAATGAAACCCCGGTGACCCACAATTTGGGGTGCAGGATATGCATTGTACTAGTTGACACAGTTTAGCTCAGCTTGGTTTAATCCACAGCTTACTGAACATTGTGAAATGCAGTGGAATAACCTTGTTCTAGTACTTTGAGCCATTGAGACATAGCTTTGTGATACAAAACATACCAAGTACAAGTTCTTTGTCGGCTTTGTAAATGTAGTGTGGTGGGGAGTTGTTTTGGTGCCATCAACAGTGACGCTCAATGTAACAAGTCTCTTTGTTGTGCGGGGTAGAGATTGACCGGGAGGCAGCCACAAACTGTGCTTGGCATTTATTTAACATGAATAAAGATTTGCCTTTCCAGACAACATCATAGAGCTCTGCAATGTGAGCCCAGCCTGGCTGTCAAAAGAGAGAAGTGAAACGACCGTAGCTTTTAAAGACTCTGCTAATTTATCTCAATCTCCTATGCAGCGTCCCCTTCCACTTTGCTGCCTCTCCCAACATGGAGATGACGCAAAACTCACGACAGTATACTCTATCTGCTTATCTTTCTCGGGTGCCAATTAACATATTGCTTATACAACTCAGGTGAGAAGATCAACTGATTAACTATCGCACCAAAGAAAAAGGGAGCAACAAATGAACTCACTGGCTGTGAGTTGCTGAGTCACGGTCGGATGCCAGGACGGCCAGCACAAAGTAACACTTTAGACGACTTTTGAAAGGACTTTTGAAAGGAAAGTCCAAAGGACAACAAGGAGAGCACGGGCTGGAAAGGTGGAGGCAAACAGGTCTGGAGAGCAGCTTTAGGACGGAGAACACCATGACATACCGTCTGTTTGAGGGCAAGGACCATGCCTCCGTCTACCAGAGGTATCGCTTTGCTCCTCCCAATGAGGTCAAAGAGATTATCCTTGGTTACCTGGCCAAAAAGGTAAGAGGGCAGCAGCTCTACTTTTGTTGTGATCCATGGTGAGATATCAGAACAGACATCAGTACAGCATTAGGGATGCAACGGTACAGTGGGTTCAGGGTTCAATATGATCACGGTTATGGTATGGTTTCACTATCTTTATAATAAAGGAAAAATAATAAACAATAAGTTAAAAGTGTAAAAAAAGTTTTATTGGTAGTCTCTTATAAATAACTTGTGTAAACATCTGTGTGTATGACTGTGTGGGGGGGGTTCAAGTTCACTGTTGGTTTGTTATTATTTGCATTCGCTCGTCTGATTGGAGGGGAGGTGTCCAGGACAATTCAAATATTAATTTTCGTGCACACATACACTCGCCGGCCACTTTATTAGGTACACCTGTTCAATCGCTTGTTAACACAAATAGCTAATCAGCCAATCACATGGCAGAAACTCATTGCATTTAGGCATGTAGACATGGTGAGGATGACTCGCTGAAGTTCAAACCGAACATCAGAAAGGGGAAGAAAGGGGATTTCAGTGACTTTGAAAATGGCATGGTTGTTGGTGCCAGACGGGCTGGTCTGAGTATTTCAGAAACTGCTGACCTACTGGGATTTTCACACACAACTATCTCTAGGGTTTACAGATAATGGTCCAAAAAAGAGAAAATATCCAGTGAGCGGCAGTTGTGTGGATGAAAAAAGGCCTTGTTAATGTCAGAGGTCAGAAGAGAATGGGCAGACTGGTTCGAGACGATAGAAAGGCAACAGTATCTCAAATAACCACTGGTTACAACCAAGGTATTGAGAATACCATCTCTGAATGCACAACATGTGTAACCTTGAAGCAGATGGGCTACAGCAGCAGAAGACCACACCAGGTGCCACTTCTGTCAGCTAAGAACAGGAAACTGAGGCTACAATTCGCACAGGCTCACCAGAAATGGACAATGGAAGACTGGAAAAACCCGGTATTAGCAAGCTGTCCCTAATAAAGTGGCCGGTGAGTGAATGTGAATATATATATCTCTTTATCTTTTACGTTTCACAATAAAAAATAAATACAACCAGCACTCTAGTTAGTTATTTTTGTATAGAACAAGTATAAACAGTATTTTCTACACATAATTAATAATAGCAAAGAAAATAAAAATAAAAACAGATCTCCCGCTCAAAAATAGAGAAATGCCGAGCAGTTCCACGGACCCCCACACGGCTGACGTGGCCGGTGGAGCTCCAACTGTGGATTTAATAGGAAACAGCACTTACCGCACACCGCACCAATGCGTCCGGTGGACTTCTACTTCTAAATACCGCAGTTCCTGTGTGCGTATTGAACGAGAGGGGGGCAAACCGAACAGTTTGGTAACATACCGTGCACCGTTGCATTCCTAGTGTACATCTGACTACACCTAGAACTATTTAATTTCTGTGTGGATTCTCAAATCTGTCTACCAATATGGTGATTTGTATGTTATATTTCTATAACATCATCGGCCTTCTCTTTCCCGCTATAACTTTTAAACTTCTTGGTAACCGCCAGTATTCTGATCTTCTGCTCTAAAAGTCTTCCAACCCTCCATCATAATTCAATTAGATATGACATAATGTCAACTACATTCTGTAACTATGGTGGTGACGTCCCCAGAGAGGCCAGCCCCATGTGCTAGCAGTGGACCTGGGCTGTGGGACGGGTCAGAACGCCCGGCTATTTGCACCACACTTCCAGCAAGTCGTCGGCCTGGACATCAGCGAATGTCAACTGGAAGAGGCCAGGGCTGCACCAGGGTTCCCAAATGTCACATACAGGTAGGACATGTAGAAGCATGGCTGTGCACGTATAGTGTAGTGTGTGTTCATGTGCAAATGTGTGTGTGTGTGTGTGTTCATGTTGAGGTTTGTAGCGCTCCTGTCCACTATAATAGTCCTTGCTCTAGTTTCCTATTTTACATGAACCCTGATAACCTCAATAGTCAACTCTCTCTCCGTCTCTCTCCTAGAATTAAAAGCCTGTTTGAAAAATATATACGCGCTCAACTCAGTTATTGACTTGGTATAAAATACAGAATGTGAAATAATATTTTGTAATGCAAACAACAAAATGAAATCAGTTGTAAACTGGAATCACAGTACCTTTAATGGGGGGGCACGCACGCACGCACACACACGCACACACGCACACACACATTATATTAAATTGAATATGAATATAACATAAACGTTGCAGGCCTGATGCTTGTGTACGAGGAGACCCTGACGGGATTGGAGGCTTCACTCCCAAGGAACAGTAAAATAAAGTACGGTCCGTGTGGATCCTCGGTGAGGCGGGATGGGGCAGGTGCCGCCGGGCTAATGGGGGAACACGGCGTATGGACACATGCGGTCGGACCATCGCGTTAACAAGCTCATGGCGCGCACCCCACACGTAACGAGCTCACCGCCGGACATCCATAACTCCCAAACTATGCGCGTCCCTCTTCTCCTTCCCGCCCCGCGCATGCGTCTACCTGTTCCCTCCACATCCACCAATCACAAATCAGATACTGTACTCGTTTCCCTGGCGCCATGTTTGTAGTTTGCACATCTTTGTAGCAATCATGAATTTCTCAAAATCACGTAGTTGAGAAAAAAAAAACACACACGCATGTTTTAACAATATTGATAACAATATAATGTTTTAGTAATCTTATTATCCTCTCTCTCTGTACTGATATATTTATATATAAATTACAGTTTCATTTTATTTTGCCCAACCGCACAGGAACATTCCGCCCGCCAAACTCGTGAAGGAGCATCGACCATAGAAACCACACTGACGTTGCCCAACGTGATGCTCCGTTACCAGTTCGGCGGCTGAATGTTCGTCTGCGGTTGGGCAAAGTAAAATGAAACCGTTTGGGGATATAAGCGTCGATGGCGCGGTGACTGAGTGGAGGTTGACAAGTCTGCGGGTGACGGGCGTCTCCCCTAGACCGGGTTGCCCGTTCGGAGAGCTTCAAATCTCAGCAGCCATCGAGGAAACAGTGGAGAGACTGGTACTGATCAGCACTGGCACTGATCAAATGTGCCATAGATGATTATGCCTGAGAGAAGTGCTTGATCAAGCCCATTTTACCAGATCTGATTGGAAGAGAACTACACCGACCCGGCCACTGCTGTAGAACCTTCTGGTTTGCTCTCCTCTCAGCAACATGTCTATGCTCAATGCTCCACCCGCCAGGGAGGGAACCGCGGAGGAACTTCCCTTTCCGGATGCCTCCGTGGACTTGCTGACGGCGGCCTCGGCCGCCCACTGGTTCGACCAGCGGCGCTTCTTGTCGGAGGCCTCCCGGGTCCTGAAGCCCGGCGGCTGCTTAGCCCTGCTGGGCTTCAATGATGACAACCTGAGGATCCGGTACCAAGCCTGTGTGGACAGGCTCAACCCAATCCACCAAGAGGTGGACAAACATTTACAACGGTTGATGTGAAACCTGATGTGATGCTTTTAACATGTAGTTAAACATTTGCATTTTAACTGAAGGGTCAAGCTGATGATTGGATACTGAAGTATTTTTGTGTAGGTGAAGGAGGCGTTGGCGCCGTACACTAACAGACAGGTCTCCATTGCCAATAATAAGCTGGAAGAGCTGTTTGCCGCCATCCCATTCCCTGACAAAGAGCGGTAGGTCACACACCAACACCTCAGACATGGGCTCCCTCTGAACCGCCACAAAACAGCATGTTGGCCTCTTCTCAAAGGACTGTACCGACGGCATCCTGTTCACCCACACCATGGTGGTCCTGTGTGTGTGTGTGTGTGTGTGTGTGTGTGTGTGTGTGTGTGTGTGTGTGTGTGTGTGTGTGTGTGTGTGTGTGTGTGTGTGTGATCTAAGGATGGAGTGTATCCAGGTGAAGCATGCAGTCTCAGTAAGAGCCTTGGTGGGTTACATGGAGTCCTGGTCCATGTTCCAAGCCTACAGGAGAAAAGACAACACAGCTGCTGACCAGCTGCTGCTCAGGGCTCAGAACAGGTCACACACACACACACACGCACACACACACACACACACACGCACACACACACACACACACACGCACACCACAGAGGTTAAGGTTGATGCAGGGACACTTGAGCATACAAAAACATCGGCTGCGTCACGTGATCCATCCCACTGTGCATTCACTTCTGGGGCAAAAGAACCAGAACTAAATCTACAGCACAGGCTTTACTTATTAATTTTATATGTCTTTAACTATGTATTTCAACCACGTTAATCTGAGTTTTTACACTATATTGTAGGTATATGGTGTAGATCAGTGGTTCCCAACCTTTCCTGACTTCTTGGAAATCTCCCGTTTCTGTCCACATCCAACTACGAGCGTCACGGACGGCAGGGTTCATTATAACCATGAAACCAGCACGGAACCTTCCTATCAATGAGTTTATCACCGCGGTGATGCCTTTTCAGAGTTTTAAAGAAAAATGCCATGAAATTAGTTTTCAAACATTTAGAAGAAAACGAGTCTCTAAAAACAAACAAAAGCATTAAGTTCATTGATTTGGTGTTTCCACGAGAGAGAGAGAGAGAGAGAGAGAGAGAGAGAGAGAGAGAGAGAATAGTATTCTCTTATGCAAATTAAAAAAAGAATCACAGTTATTAACTGGAATCACAGTATGTCTAAATGCTACCAGCTCAAACACACTCAGGGCCAAAATAATATTAAATATAATGAAAATAAAACTGTTATAGGTCTGATAAGATGCTTGTGTATGGGGGGACCCCAAATGGATCAGTTGCTTTTTTGTCTTATTTGTTTTATTTGTCTTATTTGCCCTAATTTGTTGTTATTTGTTATTTGTCTTATTTATTCATATTTGTTCTTATTTGTCTTATTTGTTCATATTTGTTGTATTTGGTGTAATTTGTCTTATTTGTTCAAATTTATTCTTATTTGTTCTTATTTGTCTTATTTGTTCTTATTTATCTTATTTGTTGTTATTTTTTGTTATTTGTTCTCATTTGTTCTTATTGTCTTATTTGCCTTATTTGTTCTTATTTGTCTTATTTGTCCCTGGAGAGTGCAAGATAAACTGTCGGAGGTTTATATTGAAACCCTGACTGTTTGCAACATTTCTGATTTATCATAACTGGTAATTTTCTCATTGCTCAAACTCCATGAAAACTGTAAATGTGTTGTTCACCACCAGCAGGAATGCTTTGTTGCTACGATCCAGGTTTAACGGAGACTCGGACGTTAGAGGAAAACCTTTCAGGCTAAACTTTATTTTTCAGCCATTGGGAGTCAAACCCAAGTGGAATAAGGATTGGGATGTTTTTAAATCGAGAATAGTTTCAGCCGACAGACCCATGATGGGCCAACCGCGACCGCATTCTTTTGGAGATGCTACTTCAGGTTGTGACCGGGTTTAGGTTAGATAACAAAAGGAGTTTTCCTTTTCATAGACACTCGGGACAATTCACTGACTCAGGTACTGCCGTCTTCTCTTCTGAAAGCTGACCTGTGTTGCAGGTTCCTGCAGGAGATGGGAGTCACGTCCCCCGAAACGGAATTGGAGCTGAACATGGAGTATTTCTGTATCCTGGCATCGAAACCCGAATGAAGAAAATGAATGTTACAACACTCTGTGTGCGTCTCCACTCCTCCGTCTAACCCTTATTTTGGATTGTCCCGAGTATTATTAAGGCCTTGTTAATAAAATCACACGCACACACACACACATAATACAATTAACCTCTAGATTCAATTAATAATTTTTTTTTTTCATCCTGCAATTACACACTCTACTATCACCGGGTGACTCTGGTCCCAGAGCTCGACGGTTGGAGGTGTCTTTTGGGTGAGTGCCTCCCAAATAAACAAAGGTCAAAAGTGAGACACAAGTAGGTCCACCTCACATGAAGTCAGTAACAACGTCACGAAACGTCCCTAAACCAGCACTTTGACAAGGCCGCGGCTGGAGCGCGGGGTTTTGCTGCGTTTCTTTGGGCGTAGCAGCACCTGGCGGCCTTATTTACAGAGCACGTTCCCTACACGAAGGCAACTCAAGTCAATACAAGACTTTCTGAAGAAAACAGATAAAAGACAATAAAAAGAGAAACAGATAAAAAATAGACATTAAAATTGAAAAGGCATTAGAAAGAGTGAAAATCGAGGTGCGGACGAGGAGTTTGTGCGTTTATCAGCAGCGCAGAAAAGTTTTAAGCCGAAATTTTAAGCCCTGCATTTTTCTGGGAGTTTGTTCCCGATATGTGGAGCATAAAAACTTAACGCTGCTCCTCCATGTTTAGTTTGGACTGTGGGGACAGAAAGCAGAGCTGTCCCAGGCGACCTGAGAGCTCTGGATGCGTCATCCTTTTTCCATTTAAGGGCTGGCAAAACAAAACAAAGCAAACTCACCTCGTTCAAGAACAGAAGAACAAGTTTACGGGTTTGTTTTTGTTGTTGTCTTTTGGACCTGGGCAGAATGGCTGTGATATTTAAATTTCTCTCATTCCTTTAATAATTTTATTATTCTGCTTTGTAAATGCATTTTGCTTTGCTTGCTTTGCTTGTAATTTCACTGTCTGACGGCCTGCTTTTAATGTAAAGCACTTTGAGTTGTTTGTCATGCATGCGATACAAATAAAGATTATTAGTATTATTATGTTGTTATTATTGTTATCTTGTCCTCTATGTACTCATCTTGAACCCTTCTATCTATCTTTCGTTCTAACAGAGACACTAAAGCTGCACAGCTCTCTCTCAGAATTGATTTAAAGATACTGCTGCTCCTCTCTGTGGCTTTAGGGTCGAGATGCATTGAAATGCATTGATACATGAAATGCATTTTACTTATTTTACTTTTTTTTATTTTGATCCAAGTTTGTATGTCTACTTTTATGAGCTTATTCTTACCTTGTTTTTAATGTATTTAATTATTTTAATTATTTTAATTATTCTACTCTGTATTAAATGCCTTTCGCTTGTTTGCTTTACGGTTATTGTTATTTGTTGATCACCTTATTTTAATGTAAGGCAATACAAATAAAGGTTATTAATATTACTATTATTTATTGTTATTGAACTATTATTTATATCATTTTTAAGTAAGTATTGTATAACTACCAACTGTAGTAACATACAAGCCTTTTTTCTCTAATTCTATCAAATTTTATTATGTCTTTTCATCTTTTTTATCTTTTTAATTTATGCATTTATTCTTCTTTGCTTTCATATAATGTAATACACGATGACTTTAAGCTGCCCTTGTTATGAACAAGTAAAGTAAACCTGTACAAGTAAACCTGCTGCATCCGGCCTTTATCTGGTTGAGATAAGATACTGATATCAATAAAATGTGCCTGTTGTTTATTACATCATTCCCTCCAGTGAGAAGGGGGAGGAATGTATTTTAGTTGGATTTATATTGAGTTATGAATCATTAATCGTGTTAAATTATTGCTAGAGTTGTTAGAACGGGACATTTTGATTTTTAATGATAAAAATAACCTGTATTTGTAGAGCAACTTTCCCTTTTCATGTAAGCCTCAGTGCTTTACTTTAAAAGAAGGCCGTCAGATACTGACAATAAAAGTAAGGCGAGCTGCATTTACCAAGTGGAATAATAAAAGCAACATTTAAAACAGGGTAAGAATAAGCGTTACTCAGCAAATTATTTTCTTATTTCAATGGCGTCTTGGATTTTACTGTCATGACACGCAAAAGGCACTAAATCAAATAAACCCATGTGCTGCCTTTTCTTCCCCAATTCCTGTTTCTTTCCTAGAATCTCAGACACACATGCACATAAACATCCCCCAAGGGGCTCACACCCCGTCTCTTCTCCTACATCCCATATCTTACTGTGCCTCTATCTTACCCCGAAACTGTTTCAAACACGCCATCTTTTTAAGACCGACCTTCTTCAAACATTAAAACGATAAAAAAATCAATCTAAAAACAACCAGGAAGACTTATTCAAGGACCAAAGCTTTAAGCTTCCACGAGGAGTCCGGCAGCTTCGCCGAACAGGAACAAAGTGTCGCTCTGTCACATCAGTGACCCCTCCCCTGGGGGGCCCGGGATTAACACACACACACACACACATTCCATCAAGTCACATGAGTCCACATGCAATCACAGCAGGACGCTCACTGTGCTGTGGGTACGATGCACAATTTCCATTTTAAGGCTGAAACCTTCCCAACGCTCTGGCCTATGAATGAAAACACCCTGAATCTAAAGACCCGACGGCTTGTTCTCTTATTAGAAGGGACCGCCCTTGCCCCAGTTTCTCCCATTGATTCTCTTTGCCCCCCCCCCCGTCCCCTTGTGCCGAGGGTGCGAGCGAGAACATTTTTTAACTCTTCAGGGGCAGATCCACCGGTGGAGAGGTTATAGCAGCAGTTTAGGCGCCGACGTCTCAGACCCCCTGGATCGGTGCAGGAGGCTGTATCGAGAGCGAGGGAGGGAGCTCAGTGTCCCCCCCGGCTTGCACTGAGCAAACCACCCGACGGACGGAAAGCATCGATGGCGTACCGCCTGTTTGAGGGCAAGGAGCACGCGGCGTCCTACGTGAAGTTCAGGACCTCTCCGTCCAACGAGCTGGTGCAGCGGCTGATCGACTTTGTGGAGAAGCAGGTAGGGGGAGAATAGAGTTTTTATAAAAAAAAAAACCTGTGTTTAGTGCATGAGATCTCCTGATTCCAGTGGCAGAAGCAGAAAGAAAACTGGAAGACAATTCAAAACTGGAAGACAATTCAATGAACAAAACAATAAACAAACAAACAAACAAATAAACAAATAAATAAATAAATAAATACATACATACATATTAGTAATAATGATACAGTAATCATGACACTAACGAAAATTTTAAATAACAAAATGACAGTAAAAAATGAAAAAATTATAAACCACAGAAGAAGAAAAGGCCCCAAAGGGAAAATACACCCACTTATATCAGCACAGCGAGGAATCAACCAAACACAGTGCAAAAGGTGACATTTGCGTCTAAAGCAGAGCAAGTGATGTAGAGAGAGAGGGGGGGGGGGGGGGGGTGGAGGGATGTTCTAGCCATGGACTTTTCTTTGCGGTGTCCGTTTGAAAAGCCCTCGGTCTCGTCGAGCGCGATTCACAGTCGGCGCACGAGCATTCGTAGTTGACGCGTTGCCGCGGAGACGTCCTCCTGAACGACGGGGGGGGGGGGGGGGGGGGGGGGGGGGGGGCACACGGCCAGGGGAAACCGGAAGAACTGCTGCAAACATTCCAAACAAGCAGGCCCATGCAAGAGGGGCAGGTGCTCACGGTAAAAAAAAAAGAAAAGGGGGCACATGGAACGAGATTTTAAAAAAGGCCATTTCCAGCGTCGCCTGTTGAAATTTAGCAACCCTTATACGTGACCGGTGACGTCAGCCTGGACACCAATTCCACCAATAGACACTGGTGCACCTCGTGAATATTCACACCTTGCCCAGAAAATAAATCTGCTTGTCGTCCGGACTTCCTCTTCTCATTTTTCCTACCGGAGAAATAAAGTTGTTTTATTCTGGAATATGTGACTCGTTAAAACACTATTGTCGCCACGTTGTCCTCCTGCCGTGTTTATGTTAAATGATGTCGGGAAAGGAATTATTGTCTTTTTTTTCCCCACTAAAACCACACAGCGGTGCTGCTTCCATTTGGCTGTTATTTGCGCTGGTAATATTCAATTTTATTCAAAGTTGACAATTAATATTCGGATTAAAAAAATAAAAATAAATAACACTCCGCTTTGCGATTGCCATGAACCTCGCCCCATCGAACTGTTCGACTTGAACGGGGGTCCGTCAGGTTGGGGACCCCTCTTTTAGTCCATATATAATTAAATTGTTTCCAACTTAATCTCGATGCCAGTTCACGCCTAAAAACAACGACAACGAAAAAACCCGGCTGATGAAAAGGGCACCGCGGACATCAAGGGGCAGGGGGCCAGGTGCTCGGGCCTTGGCCGCGAGAGCTGGGATGGGTCGGCTTTTTCCCGCCGCATATTTTCCGGTTCATTTCCTCTGGCTGAGGAGGCTCTGAAATATGTAAATGTATAGATCACATCATCTTCCAACTACGAAGACCAATGACGGACAGTTTTTGTTGTGAAGCATCGGCGAGCATCGCACTTTGCTTCTGTTTTTATCACGTCCGTGCTAAAATGGACTCGACCCTGCCCTCTAGCGTTTGGGGGGGGTCTACGTACGTAATCACCGACGCAGAAACCATAAAAACGAGCGCCAGCGTAGACACGGCGTACCTACAAATAAAAAGTTATTATTAGTTTTATTATTATCATTATTATTATTTACAGAGACGTAATTAACAAAATGTAGACACCCATTCAATCCTAAAAATAAAGGTCATTATTATTATTATTGTTATCATTATTATTATCATCATCATAATAATTATTTACAGTGACTTAATAAAAAAAAATAAAAAACCTATGCGTGGAAGATGACTTGGGAGGTTGCTGTTGCCTGGTGAGGTTTATAACATGAGGCACTGGATGAAAAATGTCAAAGTCCACGTTCGATCTAAGGTCCTGGTGGAGACGTCTCCAGGGCCGACCCCGCCCCTGCACTTCCATATCGTTTGATTGAAAGCGTTTTTCCACTCACAGTGTGACCTGGTGTCATGCGGCACAAATCACATGGTCAGAACACGTGGGAACATTTTTTGAGAAGTTAATCTGACAGGTATAAAAATGTATATGACGTATGTAAATGAATGTGTGTGTGTGTGTATATATATATATATATATATATATATACATATATTATAAAGAAATATAGAAATAAATGTGTTACTTTAAAATAAATATGCTGAATAAATGAATTTTTCATTAATCTGTTTGTGTGTTGCTTTGGCAACTGCTCCGCTCTGGAGAGTGGAACAGGAACAACCACACGCGACTGAAAAATCGCTTCTGGTGTGAACGTACCCGCAGCGCTGGCTGTTCACCGCGTGCCGGGGCGTGTTCGGCGCTGTTTTCCCCGCAGGAGGGGAAGCCTCTGGGCGTGGCCGTGGACGTGGGCTGTGGCTCGGGTCAGGGCACGGTGCTGCTCGCCAAGCACTTCGCCTCCGTGCTGGGGACGGACGTCAGCGCCGCCCAGATCGACATGGCCATGACGCACGCCGCCGCCCCCAACATCACGTACAGGTGCCCCACCCCGTTAGGTGCGATAGCAGAAGCTCAGATTTGTTTAAATCAATCAATTATGAACTTTTACCATTTGAAAATTTGATTAAATGTGTTTAGAATTATACAATTCGTTATAACATTTGAAAATTGTATGAATTGCCATGAATGATATGAAATAAGTTCATAATTAATTTATTTACTAAAAAGACATTTATTTGAATATGTATTATTTCAATCTAAACATAATTTAAAAAATAATAATAAATAAAGAATCTAAACTTGTGTTCATTTCCATTCATTCCACTGTGTTGACAGCACCTTCTGTGACAAATATGTGTTTGAAAGCAAAAGTGTTCTCATGGCCTTTACAAACAGTCAAATACTTTTTTAGGGTAAAATGTAAAAATCCTCTAACTTTCTCAAGGGCAAACACATCCAAATTGTTCTGCAGGTGCTTTGAGTCATTGACACGTTATTTGCCTGAACGGACTTCTGGTTAAACATTGGTCAGGGACCTTTATCTACCGCATCTTATAAAAGTCACCCGGCGCGCACCAAACGGTGTTCTGTCCGATCCAAATCCCAAATAAAAAGGCCTTTCCCTCCGCTGGTCTGGAGTGTGAGCGCAGTTCCTCCCTCCGTCTCCAGGCAGAGCCCGGCGGAGCAGCTGCCCTGCGAGGACGCCTCGGTGGACCTGCTGAGCGCCATGTCGGCCTTCCACTGGTTCGACCGGCCCCGCTTCCTGCGGGAGGCGCACCGGGTCCTCCGGCCCCGCGGCTGCCTGGCGCTGCTCAACTACGTCATGGACATGGAGCTGCACCGCCCGGACTGCGGCCCGGACGCTCTGAACCAAGTCTGCAAAGAGGTGCCGACACCAAAGGGCTTTACACCAAATCCGTCGCCGTGTGCGACGGCCTGGTGGCGGTCGGATGGACGGCGTCTGGGTTTCCCGTCGCAAAAAATGTCGGGGAGAATGGGAGAGCTTGTGTTGTCTGGAACAACAAGTAGTTCGAACAACTCGACAAATCCCTTCATATAGTGTTTGAAAAGAGCAAACAGAAACTTGTATAAATTTGTTCATATTAATACAAATATCTGCAAAGAGATTGTGATGCTATGAGACTACAACTGGCACGGCCAGTCAAGCTATAGCAGCTTCACCTTTCACATAGAAACCAACTGCACCCCGTCGTCTTAACCCCCAAACCGTCAAGGGAAAACTCCCCGGGATTAACAATGGAACAAATAAAAATAAAAATAAAAAAGGGTCCCCGAAACGACGGGTCCCCGTTCCATGACCGCAAGGTTTAGTTTCCAGGTTATGCAACATTCTATTTCACGGGGAGTTTTTTTTTTGTGGGGGGGAGGGGGTTCTATGGAAACAGTAAAGTCTGTGTCGCTTTTGCCGTTTCCCTCAGTTCTACGAGGCGCTGCGGCCGTACCGCAGTCCGCACCTCAGCGGCCACTCCATCGACCTGTACCGGGAGGCGTTCCAGGCCCTGCCGTACCCGGACAAGGAGTGGTGAGCCAGGACCAAACCTCTGGAGATCACACACTGTACTACACACAATAATTATACAACTACACATAATAATAATAATAATAATAATAATAATAATAATAATAATAATAATGTGGACACTGGCCCCTCAGAATAAAATAAAATTAAACAGTTCACCATTGATGTTTTTGCTCACTTTTTACATTTTATCCACTCATTTGACAATATACGAGAGGTAGTATTGAATCCCAAAGATGAATAATGTCACAAATAAGCCATCTGATGAATGAAGGCTTAATTCAATTACCAAGTTAAAAACATAGTGAGTCAAAAAATGTTGATAATGAAAAAGTCACGATATTTTAATAATAAATAAAGTTTTTTGGTCTCCTTTTTAACCATTATTTTCATATTTAACTTCATATTGTCTTTCATTTATCACTTTCCCATCCATCCATTTATAAATGCTATATGTTCATCAAGCGTCAAATATTCGTATAAACCACCAATTTGTTTACTATGTTTTGTGTGTGTGTGTGTGTGTGTGTGTGCGTGCGTGCGTGCGTGCGTGCGTGCGTGCGTGTGTGTGTGTGTGTGTGTGTGTGTGTTTGTGTGTACACGTGTGTGCGCACGTGTGCATGTGCGCGTGGGCATGTGTGTGTTCCAGGAACGAGTGTGTGCGTGTGAGGAAGCCGATGCCTCTCTCCAGCTACGTGGGGATGGTGGAGTCCTTCTCCAGCTTTCAGGCTCTGCTCCGAAAAAACCCACAAGAGGCTGAGGAGCTGTCCAGCAACATCACACAGAGGTACACACACACACACACACACACACACACACACACACACACACACACACACACACACACACACACACTTTTTTTACATTTAAAAAAAATAAAAATAAAATAAAAAGAAAGTGCAATCCCTGATGTGCAATGTGTCAAGATATGTGCAATTCACTTAGTACTATCTGGTTCTTATTTATGGTGATTTATTTTTTATTTTTATGCTTCTATATATTTTATATTGTTTATAGTGTGTACTCAATATGCTCTTTATTTACCTCTGTTCTAACGACACCTCAACTGTGTCCATAACCGTTAGGTTAGGTAGGTTATGACCTCCGGGATGGACCACTTGTAAGATAACCGTAATAATATTATTTATGGTAATTATGTATTATGGCAATAGTTATTATGTATACATATAATAATAATAATAATAATAATAATAATAATACACGTCCTCCTCTCAGGTTGATGTCAGTGATGAAGGTCACCTCTCCAGACACTGAGGTGGTGGTGGAGGTGAAGTACTTCTACCTGTTGGCCTGCAAACCAGCAGAGGACTGACCGGGACTTCTGCTGAGCGCCTGAGAAATTATGCAAAAGACACATAGATAGGTAGTTAAATGTTCTTTCTTTATCGCAGTGCTGTTCCTGAAAAGCAACAACATGCGTCCCAGACTGACTGAAATCACTTCGATCTTAGATCTTTGTCACTGAAGCAAATTTGCTTTGAAATAATTAAAACAGAAGTAAAAGAGCATCCATTTGAACTGAAAACAGTATCTGAAGTTCTGCGATGCTTGTATTGTCCTCTAATGTATATAGTCTATGTAGCTTACAGATATATCTCAGTTCGTCTTTTGGTCTTCAGTCACTTTGTTTTTTGACAATTTATCTCAGTATCAGGGAGCCATTGAGTCAAACTTCGAACGCTACTGGAAAAAAAAAGTATTAATCCTGTTTTTCTTGTGTTTATTGTTCAATTTATTAAATGATAACATCATGTTTAATATAGAATAACTGACTGGCTTTGCTATTTGGCAAATAACACAATTGGGAATTATGTCTCAGGTCCATAACTATTATTTTTGGATTGAAAAGTGTTTTTCCGATGTGTAAAGATATACTGTACCTTTACGCTTCCCTCACAATAGGAAACCTAGAGGATTTTTAGGAAAGGCCATTTTTCTGATTTATTTAACATCAGCCCCTGAGAAGGTCTGTACTCCAGTTTGATATATATATTTTTCCAAATTATATTAATCAACTACAATATTTAAAGGGGACCTATTATGCTTTTCCTTATTTTCTATATTGTTACACTGTTCATATTAGGTGTGGCCAAAGTGTCAAATAATGAGGTCAACTAATGACAAAGTGACGGCTGTGAACAAAACGCTCAGGGTCCGACCGTTCTGAATGCTCCATTTCCAAAAGTTTTTTCTACTTTGCGCGATGATTTCTTTACATGGCCATCCGCTCAATTCCATCCACTGTGCGTTTCTCCAAACCAAAACCAATAGAACAGTGGGTTTTCATTGTAGATTTATCTATTTATTTTATTTTATTTTCCAACATTTACATGAAACAAAAACCCCTGTGCGGTGTCCGCATCTCCCCCAAACTTGGAGAACGGCAACGGAAGTGGGAACAAACTTTAAAACCAAGTCTTGTAGTATGTGACAAATAACCTCCTGAATCTTGAATCTTGAAATATGAGTGAATATTCGACAACGGGATTGTTTTATTTCTTGCCGTGAATTTGTTCAGAAACCGATTTTGGCGGACTGACCGGGTGAAATCAGAGAAGTTTATCGAGTAGATACGATAAAACCCGGACGCCATGCTCAAGACCCATTGGCTCACATGACTCGGGGCCTCGCCGAGGGGGGCTCCACCCACTGAAACAGCCCGTTTTTTTGGACGGGGTTAGGGTCGGACGCACGTTGCGACGGCCCATGAAGACGCATAATCTCAGTGGTGTTTTCAGCAAAACCAAAAGCCTCAAATCACGTGTGGGAGAAGGAGCACAATAGGTCCCCTTTGAAAACGTTGACTACTAACTGCACAGGCAGCGCAGCCATTTGACCACGAGAGGGCGGCATCTCCACGCTCCACTTGTGAAACACTAGGGCCGCGCCTGTTTATCACCGTTGGGGTTCGTTGCTCTGCTCCTAACCACACCGGTACTATCGACGACGGGTATAACAGGCATAATAACAGCAATAATAATAATAATAATAATAATAATATGCATTATTATAACAAAAATAAAATAAATTATAAAATGACATTGCGAGTATGTAAAGCGACTCGGCCCTTATGACTCCAACGCAGTGAAACCCCAGAAAACTCCCTTTGCAAGTCGCTTTGGATAAAAGCGTCTGTTAAATGACAACATGTAAATGTAAATGTAAATGTAAATGTAAATGTAAATGTAAATGTAAAGTGTAAAACTCAAACAAGTCACCGTTTGAAGGCGAGAACTTGCGAGCGTCCTTTCGCAAGTCGGGGTGTGATGCTTCATGTGAACACTGGGTGGCGTCGTCTCGTCGCTCCTCGCTGCGCCCTGACGCGCTACGAAAACACGACGACGTTCACGTCGCGTTGTCGTCCAGCGCCTCCGCCGCGAGTCCTGCGCCGCGTCAACTGTTGTTCTACGGAGCGTTTCGAAGAACTTTACTTTTTTTAAAAATATATATTTCAAGGGGGGGGCTCCCCCAAAAGGTGGTCCTCGGGCCCCCTTATGGGTCCCCGAGGGAATTGCAGGGGGCCCGCAGCGTCCTCTGTGAATATAATATGAACGCTAATGTGTTTTCATGTGTTTTGGAGGGTGGAAAATTAATATTTGAATGAATTTAGACATCTGAATGGAAATGTATTTGGTGAAAACTACAACAACAAAAAAACCACCAAGAAATATATATAAAAAAAATAAATAAATAAATAAAATATATATAGGGGGGCGGCGGGGGGGGGGGGGTAGTCATAAAATAAAAAATAAAACAAAGTTTGGGATCCACTGACCCAGATTACTGCTCCTCTCCCCAAACCACCAGCCATTGTGCTGCGTGAGTCTACGCAGGGTGTGTGCGTGCGTGCGTGCGTGTGTGCGTGCGTGCGTGCGTGCGCGGTGACGCTGTGCAGCTGAAGTTTCATTCACTCTGACGTCGAGCTGCTGCTTGTGTTTCACGTCGGAGCCTTTCAGCAGAAAAGCAGCGCTTTGTTGCCTGTTGTTGTTGTTGTTGCTGCTGTTGCTGCTGTTGCTGCTGCTGCTGCTGTTGTTGTTGTTGTTGTTGTTGTTGTTGTTGTTTTTCCTCCGCTCGGGGACCGCGGGAGGAAGTTTGACCGGTGCGGCCGCTCGGCTCCGCTCGGCTCCGCTCGGCTCCGCTCGGCTCCGCTCCCGAGCAGCTCGATCTGCTGCTTTCCACTGTGTGTGTTTGATTATTATGAATGGGAGCGTGAGAGGAGCGCGGATCGCACGGACTCCCGCCGCTCACGTCGAACCCCCGACTCCGTCTGGTGGGAAACACGCAGCTCAGCTTTTTCTTTTCCTTTTTAATTTTTTTTGTTTTTAATTTTTAAATTTTTTATTTTTTTTTTGGGGGGGGGGGGGGGGGGGAGACTTCTCTGAGGATGCTGAGGAACTCCCAGGACGGAGCTGCGCAGAGACAGCTGCTGCTCTGGATCAGCTTGGGTGAGTGGCTCTGCTATTCGACACAGCACACCTGATATGTGTGCAGATGCCGGGGATGTGCGTCGGACATGCGGTGGCTCTCCGTGCAAGCACTGAATGAACTGACACTGAGTTGGTGCTGAGAGGCTGAGCAGCACATGTCCGGCGGCAGTGGGTGTTAAAATGTAAAAAAGTATGAAAGTAAAATTAAAAAAAAAAGAACAAGTCTGTCACCGCAGTCGGGTAGGGGCAGTGCTGCCTTGTTTTTAAGGAACAAAACAATATATTGTATTTTATATAATATTCAGGTAGGGACAGTGCGTTCTGTATATATTCCTATATAAGTCATAAATAATAAATAAAGAATATATTAAATATAGTTTCAATTAAATATATATTTGCATATAAAACCGATCCAATGAAAAAAAAAAAAAAAAAAAAAAAAAAATATATATATATATATATATATATATATAAAACATTTTCTTTTCATTTATTCAAATTTTTTCTGCCCCCCTCATCAAATCACGATAACCAAAATCCCTGACAATATCGAGTCCCCCATATCATGATATCGGTATCATCACGATATACATCACCCGGCCCTGAGCTCAGGCGCCAAATTCTCACGGAGCAGCGGAAAAAGTGAGGCTCTGCGGAAATTCATGGATAATCACTGACCGAACAAAATATCACCAAAACCACATGATGTTTTCAGTCATGGATTGGATTTTGGATATCACGGTGACCAAAAATCCGATACGATACCTCGTCTCATATCACAGCACCGATATGATATATGGATCTATCTCCATGGTCTATTTGGTACAGTATTCCTCTAACACATGCAGTATATAAAGCTAATAACCCAAAACACATACAGTGAAATAGTCATAATAGCTTCTTTAGACCAGGCCGACTCAACTAGTGGCCCGCGGGCCAGATGGGGCCCTGGCATGAACCTAGACCGGCCCTTTGGATACAGGTGGTCCTCATCATTGAGCTGTGTCCATTATATTAATGTGAGAAATTCACTAAATAATAAAACAAAGACATATACCTATGCTCAAGCGGTATGTACAGAAGAATATAAAATCCGAGAGAATGATGTTAAAAGTGTATTGTTTATTTTAATGCTTATTGTGTGGGTCGTAACGGGTAACGTAGCACGTCCGGGCAAAAAAGACAATATGAGATACTACATTGTTGCGGTAATTCAGGGTACATCACTGTAAACATTACATTAATTTATTTCAGTTGCAGCTTTCATACAGTGAGTGTAGTGTGCTGTAATGTCTTATTTTTTTTGGAATATTTTGAGGACTACATACATGGGTGGGGGTTGAAGAATCCTTGTTTGTTTTCTAAGAAAGTGAAGAACATCATGAGTAAAACACATTTGTTATTATTTTATACCCTTTATTAATCCCTCTGGGGGACGGGGGACTGGTCCCCTGCATTTGACCCCATCCTAGTATCTGACGGATGTAGGAGCCGTGGGGACCAGCTCCAGATCCGGACCGATGCCTTGCTCAGGGGCGTCGGCAGGAGGTTCCGACCCTGACGAGGGGGTCTTTATTTGGGTGGGAAGAAACACGCAGGAAATCCAGAGGAAAGCCCCGTGACCGTGGGGAGGACGTGCAGACCCCACACAGACAGGCCCTCCGGAGCTTCTTGCGCCGCCGCTCCGCTTCCTCTCTCTTCCCTCCGTGTGGGTGTTGTGTTTTCACCGAAAAAAGAAAGTGAGTCATGGCGGCCGCACTAGGTGGCCTCATTACCGGAGTGTCGTCCCTTCCTCCAAGATCTTAGCGTCTGCGAGCCCCCCCCCCCCCCCCCCCCCTTCAGAACAACTTTGTGGACTCTCCCGTCCCAAATAAAAAAACAATAACCTCGCACTGATTTGTCAGGTTATTAACCCAAATATGAAAGCAAGGCTCGTCTGGGGTTTCCTGGTTCGACTACAGAATAAATGACGGAAGAAAAGAAAAAAAAACCCTCCGCCCGCCCTTTACCACCCACACGGAGAGCGAGCGTTTCAGCATTTTTCTTTGCTTACGCAAAAGTATTTCATGCTTCCGTTCAACAACTTCTAAAGGGGCAGACCTATAGACGGAATATATCACTCCTCTGCAGGAGAGAAGTTGCTCTCAAGTCCACTGATATTTCCCTAAATTTCTGTGCAGCAGCTTTTCTGCAGCGCCGTGGACTCCATGTATTACAGGTAATGCCGCCACTTTCCATGAGGCTCATTGCTTCGTTGCTTTCGAATTCACTCATCCCGAATTCCCCCCACGGAGATTAATAAAGTGTTATCTTACCGAAATCATCAAGGCGTTTGCACATTTTGTTGCTTGTCCTGGGCCGGCGGTTATTTACTTTCATCAAGGAGGTGGGATTAAAAAAAAACAAGAAAAAAGTGCAGAATATCAGTGCTCGCGATGCACATGGCTGAGAGGTAGTGGTCAGCGGTCGCAGCCACATGATCAAAAATATTATCGACCATATTTAAATAATAAATGTAATATAGAACTCATGTGATATACTGTACATGGGTGTACAGTATATATACAAGCAAACATACAAAGCTCTGTGGTGCGGGGAGCAGCCACACCTGACCTGGATCTAGGTGATCGGGTAAGGGTGGCTGCATGCCTGTGGCTCGTCGGTTGGGCTAACGAGCAGCAGGTTAAAACCCCCATCCCCGCACTCGCTCAGGAGAGGAGCCCTGTCGTGACATGTTCCATCTGCTGCTGGCAAATTCTACCCAGCCTCCTCTTTACACTAAACCGGTGTCTACAACCCCACGTCTTCTGTGTCTCTGTGCCAGGGGGCCCTGGAAACGCCACTTTGGTGGTGTGTGGCAGGCAGAACTGCCACAGGGTCGTGATCTGTGCCGACACTGTAGATATTCAATAAACCTGTTTCATCGCTGCTATAGACTGGTGGATGCAGAAAGGTCTCGGAAGTACCCGAAATTGCTCCCCATTTTATCTAAAATGCACCACCCCTATGAGTTGTGTGGACGTATGGTACTGTAATGACCAGCCAAGAAAGGGAAAGTCCATCGACCGTGTGTCAATGTTAAAGAGGTTCACAACGGCGCCCTTTTCAGTGGAACTTCCCTTTAAAATGCAAGAGGAGCCACATCTGGCCTGTCAGGCCGGGTCACGGTTCTTGGTTTTAATTCTTTTTTTTTTTACGGCGCTCATGGTCGAATGGACCCCCCCAAATCTTGGATCTTGCCTTCCCCAAAGTCCTGTGCCTCCCCGTTGAGCCGTGGCGGTTCTTTCACAACTTGAAGCTTTAAAAATCCATTCTCTCTGAGCGCGCAGCCTGCGCTAAACGCTGAGTAATGACATTCCCCGACTTCACACCGCTCAGCGCAGAGGCGTCAAAACCAAACCTTGTGCGTGTGAACATAGTGCGCACGCACGCACACACACACACACACACACACACTTCTTGAATGACTCAAGGACCCTCCTCGATTATCCATAAATTCAGTTGTTTAAAAGCTCAATTTAATAGACAGATGCTGATAAATGTTAATTTTATTCATCACTTGTGTGTATTGATGTGGGTGTGGATTCATGTACACTGTGTGTGTGTGTGTGTGGGGGGGGGGGGGGCGTGTGACCGCCCACTAGAGTCTCGCTAATTCGATTGATGTTGAACAAGAAGAAGGAACCTGCTCGCGCCCCGCCCCCTTGTGCTTGATGTGCTGTGCGCACGACGCCTCCTTCCCCTGCAGATTATTTAATTCAGGAAGGAGTAACATGACCAGAGCGCTCCCAGAACCCAAGTACTGCAAAAATACAATCCGTCATACATATATGTAGTGAAATGTCATGACAGCCGGCGATTACGTACAATAAGCTCTATAAGCTCTAAAAATACTAAAAATGCTAAAATGTGCGTAATAAGTGAACGTGATGAGGGGATATCAACACCAAGTTGAAATGTACACTTAAGATAAAGGTTTGAGACAAAAAGGGCAAAGAATCTGCCATAACTACTGTAACTGTGTAAATACAACAATGGTAACTATTAAGAGTGAGGCGTACTCCCAAAAAATTGAAGTTGAAGCGAAAGATAAGTTGAAGTTGTGGTGGAGGAGCTTCAGAGGTTGAACTTAGTGGACGAAATACCATAATATTTAAATACGGTGTTACAGTATCTCCATGCCTTCGTCTCCTTGAGTTCGGCCGACCAGTGAGCAGTGCCTTTGGCGACCAGAGGGCAGATGGCGGCCGACGTGGGGCTTGTTTTCGCGACGCAAATTACGCTGGCGTGAGAAAGCCCTTCCCGGTTTGGTCCCTTGACGATGACTAAGAGCCTCTCCTCTCTCTGAGGGGTCCGTCTGGCACCACCGCTCCCCCAAGGCCCAGTCCATGTACCGTAACCAGCAAACCGCTGGCAGATGGTTGCTGGTTCACCCCCCCCGCCTCCCCACATCCTGAGGGTAACAGTGGGGGTGCAACACTTTGAGCTGTGGGATCATCTTGTTTGAACCTCGCCCTCAGCGCCCAGACGTGACACGGGACAGATCCTGAGCGTTCCCTTCACTCGACCCCCCCCCCCCAATCGCTCCTCGCCGGTATTCAAAGCATGTTAATACGTTGCATATTTGACACTTAATGAATGACAAAATGATGACAACCCAAGGCAGATGCTGTGCTCGACTAGAAATTCTAATAAAAACGGGTACTTCAAATCGCTCCCGAAGGCCGTGTTTGTAAGCCATCCGCTCGTTTTTTTTTGACGTGGTAACAGAATGACGTTTGGATTGAGCGGCATGCATGAAGGCTCGACAGGTGACGAGCATCGCTTTACCTATAAGGAAGGGTTAGTCCTGTTTATGGATATTCTTAGTGCCCCGGAGCCCAAACCTCACAACCGATAAGGGCAGAACCTATTGTTTGCTTGGTGTGTACAGAGAGATATCTCTTCAAGAAAAAGTGAGGTATTTTTCCACCATTGGGAGTGCAGCCGGGTGACTGGCATCAGAACGATTTAAATTGATCCCCTGTGGAGAGACTAGATTCAGGCGGAAACAAGGCTAAAAAAAACAAAAACACCTTCATGAGATTATTGTAGAAGTTTTATCACCGTATCACACCCCGAGTCTTTAAAGGACAGATTTGCGGCTCCCCTCGACCTCAAGCCCTCGTTTGGGGGAGGGCGGAAAAGTCCTCGCAATAAGGAGGGAAAGGAAAGAATGAGAAGGGAGAAGCAGGCGAGCGATATGAACACGACAATGGAAATCATCGATCAACTTTAACTGTGTACTGTACAGAGAGGAAGTTCTCCTCTCATCCGTCCCCCTTTGTTGGAAGCTTCTTTTAGAGGGTTTTCCTATTATTTCGGATGTGAAGCATGGGGAGGGAAACACACGGCTGTGGTCGTGAGCAGCTTTCAGTCCCCCTCCAACATGGGCAGCACACGGCTTCAGTGCAGGATGAAAACGGGAACGAACGAGTCATTTTGAACGAATCATCCTGTGTCTACAGTGGCACACGCTGCTTGATAGCAGAATTGCCGTCTACTGGCCAAAATGGTGTGTAATGCCTAATTACAGCTACCCGGAAGATATGAAGACCAGACCGCTCACTCAATGACAAAAACTCAAAAGTTCGATCCATTTTGAGGCACTGACTCGAAAGGAACGAATCACCAAAATAATTTAAATAAGCTGCCCGGCACGGCACTGCATGTGGCTCAGCCGGCAGAGATTCCAAAATGCCTGGAGGGATTTCGATACAGATTTGTTTAAGCGGGCCGGTCGAATGATCCGACGCCGGTATTTATGGCGATGCTCTTTTGAAGGCTGTGGAAGCTGCCCAGAGACGCCGCAGGCAACTGTGACCGAAAACCACTCAGATGTTGGCTGTCGGTCGTCTGGTTAGCTCAGCCAGGACCGCTCGAGCGGTTCGGCCCTGCCTCCCCTCATCCATCATTCAGGCCCGGAGCTCGGCTCTACGGGGGAGGAAGCCCCAGCTCCCCTTACGCACCCGATCCCACAGCGAGCGCTGCAGACGTGATTTCGCGGCCCTTCGATTAGCGGCCGCCCTCTCCCAGGCATCACACTTGAACATTGGACTTATTTTTAAATTTTATTTTATTTTTTTTAAGATTCACAGAGGGAATTGCGGACGATTCACTCAAAAAAATGTGTCAAGTCAAATGTGAAAGTGACTATTATATGCTTCATCCTTCCCTCAGCGCTGTTCATCTCACCTCTTTTGTGGAGCGTAACTTTGAGCAATTTTCCGGGAGGGAATTAGGAGGGAAAATAATCCCCGAAATGGCTCCAGAAGGAACCAAGTGCCTGGAACACCGTTGCCTCCATTAGAACGTGTCGTCGCGGCAAATTTTCTAAGCCACAGATTTAAAGAGGAGAAAACCCAGCAAGAAGCCAGGGGGTTAATTGCATCATCGAGTGCACTTGGCAGGGAGGATCCCAGGGGGGTTAATACAGTAGCGCTCCTGCTGGTCTGCACAGATATGGCTCACAGATAGGACGAATCTGAGCGGGAGCGACAGTAAACAGTACATCTGCAGAAATAATTAGGCCCCTATGCATCCTGTTTACCACACCGGCCATGACAGAATTCACACGGAATCAACAGATCAGCGTCACTGACGGTCCCCGATGAGGCTTGGGGGCCTAAAGGGCCTCGTAAATCATAAAGAGCACAGGATGTAATGGTCTCCACCTGGCTTCCCAAAGCTTTCACATTCCCACTGTACCGACAGTGCAGTAGTATATGGGCAACGACACTGTGCAAACTGTAGTAACTTAGTAAATACGTTCGTAATCATTTATAATTGTAATTTATACGTTATTTACCCATTCCCATAAATTATGCTGTGCATAGAATCACATTGGTATATTCTGTATATCTTTTTTAATATATTTGACTATTTCTGGTCTGTATTTTTTTGTGTATATTTGGCCATTTTTATTTTTACTTTACATTTTAACATATTTTAGTTGTATTTTTTTATTTTGTTTTCTGACTCATCTGTCATGTCCCTTCGAGGCTCGGGTGCCTCCATATCCACCATATCTACCCGGGCTCTGCGTCACTCCACTCTGGCTCACAGAACCCTGTAGTAAAGCTCCTGCTGTAAGGACTCGGGTGATAAAACGCAGAGCGTCACCCCCGCCGGACTCCAGCTCGGATGTTTTGGTGTTTTACTCCCGAGCAGCGAAGTCAGGCTCATAGTTGTGTGAAGCGGAGGCGAATAAGAGCCGCCCGTCTCTCCTCTTTCATGCAAATACTCTCTCACAAGTGTGTTCTGAGTGGGTTCCACTGGGTTTCATTTTTAGAGGTCGTGTTGTTGTGAATGACAGCAATTACGCACCTTGATCTCTGGTTTTTGTCGTCTCTTGTGTATTTGTACTTATCTACAGTTTGCTTTATCCCTCGGCTGCTAATTGTCAACTGGAAACAGGTTTCCAGATCGTAAAAAACAAAAAAAAACAAAACTAGAAATCTCGTCTTCTCGCTCTGTCGTTCCATTTGTTTTTCCTTCCCATCACATTAACATCAACAACCAAAATGAAAAATTTCCTCTTCACTATTTTACGTTCTTTGCACATCAACCCACTTTTTCCCTTTGTGTGTGGGTGTTTTGTAGTGTGTGTGTATAGTCCATATGTGTGTGTGTGTGTGTGTGTGTGTGTGTGTGTGTGTGTGTGTGTGTGTGTGTGTGTGTGTGTGTTTGTGTGTGTATGTGTGTGTCGCATTGTGCTTTCCCAGTCACGCAGCTTCACGCCTGAGCTGCTGATGAGCATCTCAGGAGCTGGTGGTTAGAGATGTACAGCGCGCGTGTGTGTGTGTGTGTGTGTGTGTGTGTGTGTGTGTGTGTGTGTGTGTGTGTGTGTGTGTGTGCGTGCGCGCCCGCGGGCCTGTCCTCACGTGCCTCTGTGTTTCTCTACGCATCTGCTCAAGCATGTGCGCGCCAAGTGCATGGGTGAAGCATGGGTGTAGCTCCATGGAGCCAAGCAGAACTTCAGCACGTGAGCGCTGCAGCAGGGCGGATGCAGAGTCCCGAGGAAGAGCTGATGTTCTTAAGCCGAGACCATCAGACAGCATGAGCCTTGTCTTCTCGAGAGACCAGACACCTTATCTTACCTAAAATCCCTTATATCCCTTATAGTGGAGCTACTAGGTCGAAGTGAATCTTTTGATTAAATGTTTGGATGAATGGGCGTGGCCTCCAGGTGGATCGGGACAGTCGGGGAAATGGGTGATGTGGACCAAGACCAGACAGAAGGAGCTGACTGGTACTCCATCGCCTCAGTTCGAGGGCTTTCTAGTCCAGAATCAAGCAACGTCTCAGAAAAGCCTTTTTAAATTCCGGACGAACTGAAGCGCGAGTTTAGCCCTGATTGAGATCAAACCCCGTCTGCGAGAGCGCCCCCTGCACACGTCATGATCTGCACGCGCAGGAAGAATTAAGCACTCAGCTGTTGTAGTCATTGAAACATCAGTCATCGGATCAACTTGAGAGCATTGCTTTAAATGGTTCTACCCCTGTTTTTTGAAGTCATTAAACTGAAAATAATAGAAGTTTAAAACATTAAAGCAAGTGTTTCAAAGTAGATACATCAACTCCAATCCAAGGACCCTTTTTCACACAGCACACGGCAACAGCCGCACGACGGCAAACGCCCACCGCAGAACATGATGACTACACCCGCTGCCGCCGGACATGGAGGCACGCAGGGACCCTGCTTTGTGAGGCAGCACAACGGGAAAAAAGAAGCTGTTATCTGGTCTATTATCTTTCTGTTCCTTTTGTTTCTGTGTCGCAGGGGAGCGCTTTCTTTGCTCTACCTCCTACAGGTTGAGCTCCCCCCGCCGCCCGTGTTCTGTACGTCCTTTATATACGTACATAACCGCTTCTCTCGTTTCATACACGTCGTCACCTCAGCTTCACTTTGTGAACGCGCAACCTCCTTCCGCTGCAGGAAAAACACCGGCGCTCATGTCACGCGCATGCGCTTTTCCTTCAGAGGACGGCTTTCGCCGTGTTCACCCGTTCATATTAACCCATTCACCATGAAGGAGGCGCTGGGAGCTCAGGGCGCAGGCTTCTGTTGGCTGAGTGTGATGCAGCGCCCTGCCCTACGTCATGCTGGAACGCAGATAAATGGAAATGTCCACTTAGGTGGGTACTTGTCATTTAAACCAATTTATTTCCGTCAAATTCAATTTCTCAATTTCCCCGTGTAAATTATCAGCTTCTGCAGCTCCAACATTTAGGAAGATGCTGTAGAAATACTTAAGGGAGCAAAGCCTCGGTGAGAGGTCGGCCCCAAGCGCTCCCCTATAAAGATCAAGGAACAAAATGCCACGACGACTTCAATGACCAACGGCACAGTTCATGGTCGCGGTATCGGAAACAACATGGAAATGACGCCGTCGTCAAACCGGATGCAAGTGCGTTATCCACGGGAGGCGCGGCCGGGAACGAGGAGCGGGTTCAAAGCCGACGTCGTCCCTTTTACCGCCGTCTTCTCGGCCGCTTTCCCCCGGCGTGGCAGGAACCTGAGGCGCGCCACGGTGTACGCTCGTCCGTTTCTTTTTTTAGTTCCCTCGCTCCGCTCAAATAGCCGTGGCCCGCCCAGCGCTCCGGCCCGGAGGGACTGCTGAAAAATTCATCAGTCATTTGAAAAGCGTGTAATGGTTAGCCCTGTTAGCCCTGTGTGAGCACATTACAGGTGTAATACGAACGAGCGGTAAATATTTTAAATTTTGGCCTTTGCGGCTTTTCATTGTTGGCGAATTTAAACCGGGAGTGGGGGGAGTCGGGGGCGATAGAAAAGGAGGGTGAGAGAGAGTGAGCATCTGCAAACCTAACTTCTACTTATCTGCTTATGAAGGGAGGAATCTCTGTCCGTCTGTCTGTCTGTCTGTCTGTCTGTCTGTCTGTCTGTCTGTCTGTCATTCGCTTATCTCGACAACCGTTCATCCGATCTGCTTCACCCTTGGCGGCTGCATCGCGGCGATCAGTGTGAAATTTGGTGTCATTTCGCATACGTGACGCGTGCAATAGCAATAAACTTTCGATAAACAGCGAAAACAGCGAGCCAGCGGGGGGGCGGGGCTTTAAGGCTCACAGACTGTCTGTCCCCGGCGTGGGACTTTAACCGGCAGTTTCGTCTTGTGGAGAGCCGGGCTGAATCATTGACATTTTGTTCAACTGCGCCGTTAAAATGTCTCGGAGGGTCTCACGCTTTGAAGGGGCCGTGCACCGGCCAATTTAAATGAACCAAGAGAGGCGGCGGAATCTGTCCCGGGCGGCCGACGGAGAGGCGCGGCGACGAGAGGAAACGCCAAGATTTTGGGAGAGAGGCACGGCATCCTGAATGGATTCACATCGACAGAAAAACTGAGAGAATGAGATTGAATGTTGTTAAAAGGAGAGAGAGAGAGAGAGAGAGAGAGATGTTATGTAGTGGAGGTTGTGCCTGGCAGCCTCCTACTTCCTACTTAAGCGAATGACGCATTATGCAGATGACTCCTGGCTCTTCACCGGCCTGTAGCACTGCACTCATTTACTGTGGCCGGAGAGCAGCCTCACCCCTTCATCCTCACCCCTTCATGTAAATCCCTTTAGTTCACCCCTTCGTCCTCACCCCTTCATGTTCACCCCTTCACGTTCACCCCTTCATCCTCACCCCTTCATGTAAATCCCTTCGTTTTCACCCCTTCGACTTCATCCCTTCATGTTCACCCCTTCATGTAAATCCCTTCACGTTCACCCCTTCGTCCTCACCCCTTCGTTCTCACCCCTTCATGTTCACCCCTTCAGGTTCACCCCTTCATCCTCAACCCTTCATGTAAATCCCTTCGTGTTCACCCCTTCATCCTCACCCCTTCATGTAAATCCCTTCATGTTCACTCCTTCAACTTCATCCCTTCATGTTCACGACTTCATCCTCACCCCTTCATGTAAATCCCTTTATGTTCACTCCTTCAACTTCATCCCTTCATGTTCACCTCTTCATCCTCACCCCTTTACATTCACCCCTTCATGTTCACCCATCCTCCTCATCCCTTGATGTTCACACGCACACACACACACACACACACACACACACACACACACTTTCTTTATGTACAATAGGAGGAACGGATCTGACTTTCAGTGTTCAAACGTACATTGCATTTGTGGTGGATGCAGAAAACTGTGTGTGTGAGTGTGTGTGTGTGTGTGTGTGTGTGTGTGTGTGTGTGTGTGTGTGTGTGTGGGTGTGTGTGTGTGTGTGTGTGTGTGTGTGTGTGGGTGTGTGTGTGTGTGTGTGTGTGTGTGTGTGTGTGGGTGTGTGCGTGCGTGTGCACATGAGCGTGCATGAGTCTTTTTGCATGTCAGTGTGTGTGGGTATTCAAACTAGATCTAATTATTTGCCTGCCCTTCAGTGTGTGTGTGTGTGTGTGCGTGCGTGCGTGCGTGTGTGTGTGTTTGTGTGTGTGTGTGTGCGACAGCTAAAGCTGTAGATCATGCTCGGACAAGGGAACACAGAAAAGCTCTCGGCCGAATTGTGTGTTCTCAGGTTCCCCCCGGAAACAAAAATGGCAGCGACGTAAATCCTCATCCGTCCCGCGGGGGCCCGACACCAGAGCAACAGGCCTCCAGCGACACCGTCTCCCTGCCTCGCTCAGGGGAGGACCCCGGAGGAAGGGGGCCGTCCATTTGGTCGCACCTTTTCTCCATGCTTTTTCTCTTAAGTTGGACTGCTGTGGCATCGCGTTCTCTTTTCCTCAAATGTGGAGTGAGTTTTGAAACAAATATGCAGATGGTGCTCATGTCCGCCATTACTCGTAGTCGTCGTAGTAGTGGCCGTGGTACCGTAGTAGCAGCAGTGGTGTTGGGGTGGTACAGTAGTAATACTAGTCATGGTAGCAGCAGTGGTCCGGAAGGCTGTCGCATCATGTTTTGCCTCAAATGTTGAATTGACCCCCCCCCCCCGTTTTATGGAACGCTGGGATGGAGCCTCCAGTGTGAAGAAAAGGCTGGAAGCCACGTCCTCCATGAGGGGGGAGTGGAAAACAGGGATGAACTACAAAAAAAACAAAACCCTATCCCTCCAAAGCATTCTGGTTTCCGATGTCGCTGTTGAACTGGGTTGTGCCAAAATGTCACTTCGTTCAAACGGTGACGCGCGTCTCCCTCTCGTTTGATTTGTTGCGCGTTTTTTTTTTTCTTCTTTTTTTTTTTTTTTTTTGTTTTCCTGCTCCCGGGGGAGGCAGGCGGCGCCGGTCGTCCTCGTGTGCCAACGCCGTGACGGAGCCAGTCGCAGATCTCTGCCTCCCCGGCTCCGTCTGACGCTCTCCCTTCATGTAGACAGCGTCACCACGGTGTCACGTCCCAAAAAAGCCTCGCGCGCACACACACACACACACACACACACACCCTCCCCAACCTGCTTTCTAGTGTCGGAAGATTTGTGTCTCACTTTGGAGTCTCTTCACTTCCAGTGTACGAGCGCCGGTTGCCTTTCCCAGCAACCGATTTCACAAACGGACCCTCCGGTCAGTCGCCCCGAAATCAAAGTCCTCTTGTCTCATCATTGACCGTGAAATGTATTTTCCGATCAGATTTGATTTTGGCGCGTACTTTCTAGCCTTCCAGTTTGGCATTACGCCGATGTGGCTTCTTTTTGCAAAATCAATTACGACGAACCTCACCCTGAAGAACTGAAGTACATGTGCAGAGCACACGGGCAACTTATTATCAGCACAATAACAAAGCTCGTTCAAAGTTATTAATGATTATGTATAAAGGAGCGCGCTGGGATGTGGCTAATCATCACACACACACACACACACACACACACACACACACACACACACACACACACACACACACACACACACACACACACACACACACACACACACACACACAGGGAGAGAGAGAGGGATGCTTAGTCAGCAAGAAATATAGGAATGATGAGCACAAATCCCTCTATTGGTTAGAAGAGTAGAGCCCCACAGGTGGAGGCAGGGGAGGTGGAGGGAGCGCAGCAACGCAGCAAGCCAAGCAGGTGGGGCAGGAGGGACTGGCTGCTTAAACAGGCCGGCCCATATAAGGGCGTGGAAGGGTGTGGCGCCGTCGAGTTGTCTGACAGGACGAGCGCCGCAAGCTGAGCGTCATTTGTAATTTTAATAATCTACACTGTGGGATGTGTCTGACACCAATATTTTTTACCACCACCTATAACCTTACCCAACATGCATTTTGTTCTGCCTCTTCCCTTTGAAAAAATAGCTGGTAATGTGATAAAAAGGCAGTGAAATTGCTTGGTGATTTCTTGCCGTTGTTTCATCGTATAATATACCTTTTACGGTCACAATCTGGCACTTTCACAACAGCTGTGTTTTCTACAGGGGCCGAGAACAGATGATAGCAAAGTGATTTGAAGTTCATATTTTTTCTTTAAATTCATCTTTCCCAACAGAAGATAGTCAGTCAACAGTGTGACTTTAGGTCATTTGTCTGTATGTGTCTGGATATAAAATGATCTCTGACGTACTTTGTGCAGTTAGGTTCAGGTGGTATTGTATTTGAAGTTCAGGGCCAAAGTGAAGGGTTTTGGTTAAAACAAGTTTGTAGTACTCACTTTGAACTCACAATTTGATTAACCCGAGTTCTACACTCAGAGAAAACCACAGGATTCCATGTAAAGTATGTGTATCTAGGAGAGGCTCCTATGCATATATCTAGTGTGTGTGTGTGTGTGTGTTTGTTGCTGTACTTGGAGGAGGAGTGTGAGTTTTTAACCCTTTGAGTGAGGACATTTTGGCCGGTCCTCACATTTCTTTCGTCTTTCTTAATCTTTTGTGTGTGTGTGTGTGTGTGTGTGTGTGTGTGTGTGTGTGTGCGTGCATCACGTCTGGAGACGTCCAACACCGTCATCATCATAACAAACCGTGTTTTTGACACTCTGAACCCTTTTCACAGCTGGAGTTGCTCACATGTATATACCGTCTATATAAATACTATGCGATGATATGAATAAAGACGTGTGCCCATGGAGTAGTAAAAGCTCCATCTCCATGCTCCACGTTGGACAGCATCTCTAAACGCTGGGGGGCGGTTTGAAGGAGGATAAAAGGCTTGGTGTGTTCCTGTAACCTTCATCTTGGCGTAAACAATCGAACGCTTCCCTGACGTTCTCCGATGGAAAGACCCAGAATAAACCGACATCCCCTCCCACAAAGCAACCCAAAAAAAATAAAAGAAGGAACTGTATATTTATACGTTCAGTGTTTGTTTTGTACTTGGATGATATTGATTCTAACCCACAACAATATTACACAATTCAGTTGATCAAAGATCAGTGATGTTGCGAACAAGTCATGAAAACCAACTTGACATTTTGTTCCAACTGACGAGAAACGTCCAAGTTACACTTTGTTTGTCCTAAGACAAAGAAAAATTAATTGAACTGTTCAAACAGACTTATTTAACGGAGCTTATTTATCAAAGACTCGTTCTGTCTCGGTAACGTCGTCGGTGTTGTCCCCGCGTCGTAGTCGACCCAGCGCTGCACCTCAGCGACCGGCACCGCCGCGGAGAGAACCAGGCTTTTTGACGTTGACAAGGTAGACCAGCGCAGACACAACGCACCGCCGAGGACCTTTGACGCGATGGATCCCAATCGTCCTCTTTGTTGCGGTTTGTGTTCTTGTGTTCTTTGGTAGTCGCACATCACCTGGGATTTATTTCCCCGCCGGCTAAAACCCCTTTGGTTTGTTTTTTTTTTTTTTTCAAAAAGGGAAAATAAGGATATATGTATACGACGAGGATTATATATGTTTGTGTACACTTACATGTGAAAGTCTGCTTGTTTACCGCTCTGTGCACCTTTTAATCTTTGAGAGAGAGAGAGAGAGAGAGAGAGAGAGAGAGAGAGAGAGAGAGAGAGAGAGAGCTTACAACAGCCAAAATAACATGAAGAGAGTGGGCTGCGGGCGGATGAGTACAATTACACAACATGTCAGGATGGCTTTGGAGAGAGGGGAAGTTGCACAGACAGACACACACACACACACACACACACACACACACACACACACACACACACACACACACACACACACACACACACTCTGAAGGGCAGGCAAATAAGTAGATCTAGTTTGAATACCCACACACAATGCAAAAAGACTCATGCACACATACTGTATGTAAAGTGCTTACGTACAAACATACTCTCCACACACACACACACACACACACACACACACACACACCAAAGGTGTATGCAGCGGCCTGTCAGCTCGGGTTTGGGTGGAGGTGAGGAGAGGCTGGTGGAGTCGCTGAGGTGGAGAGTGAGGTGGAGGCTCCCTCCGTCACATGGAATTAAACAGGAAATAAATAGATAAGGGAGGGGCCGCTCTGCTCAGCTCTCACCGGCCAAAGATGTTCACAAGTAATTTCCTGCAAGTCCGAGTCAAGTCTCAAGTCTCTGAGGGTCAAGTCCGAGTCAAGTCTCAAGTCTCTGAGGGTCAAGTCCGAGTCAAGTCTCAAGTCTCTGAGGGTCAAGTCCGAGTCAAGTCTCAAGTCTCTGAGGGTCAAGTCCGAGTCAAGTCTCAAGTCTCTGAGGGTCAAGTCCGAGTCAAGTCTCAAGTCTCTGAGGGTCAAGTCCGAGTCAAGTCTCAAGTCTCTGAGGGTCAAGTCCGAGTCAAGTCTTAAGTCCTTGGTCACGAGTCCGAGTCAAGTGTCTTCTGGTGTGACGAATATATCGCAATACTTGACGAAGTGTTCTTAAGACTACTACAGAGCTATTTCTAAGGAATTCACAGATCATATCACATATCCGAGTTGATGAGTTATTCAAATGAATGAATAGATAAGGAGCGTATGGTATGAAACTTTAAGTCATATTATACATTATAGTACATGGGAAACACAGCGGAAGCTTCTTGTAACATCAACATACAGTTTAGGCCAAATGTGCATGAAAAGCATTATTCATTTATTAGATTATTAAATCTATACAATATATGATGGTGAGATGTAAATACACCGGCTGAACGACATTTGAGAAAGAACCTTTGCAGTCTCCACAGGTAACGATTCATCCTCTACAGCTCCAACTAACCTGTGGTGTACCGCAAGGTTCCGTTTTAGGACCAATTTTGTTTTCAATCCGTGCGCTGCCTCTTGGCCAAATTAAAGACACAGTGTCTCTTTTCATTGCTACACAGACGACGCACAGATACACCTTCCCCCGGCACCTGGTGACCCAAACAGCCCGGCCGCTGCTGTAGATTGTCTCAATGATATCAACCGTTGGGATGGCCCATTAAGTGGCCGTGCAAGACCGGGCCCCACAATCCGCGCCCCCCGCCGCGATCCGAGCCCCAAACCCACAACTGCGCCCCAAACCAACACACGGAAGCCCCGCCCCCCCAACCCCGGAGACCGGCTAGCTTCCATTTCTCAAGCTGCAGCAGCGACGGAACAGGTTTACTTTGTTTACTTGTTGACATCTAAAGTTAGTTAAGACAAGTTGAGACAAACAGAGAAAATCTGACTGCGATGCTTAATTTATTTACCCCCCCCGGAGGTGAATTCAGGCATTACAGCAGCCAATTGTCAGCGATCATAATATTCATACAATATACTGTCTTCCCAATGTTGGAGAAACTTTGAATGGAGACCCTGGCAAACTAATTGAATTGCTTGTAAACATGTTATAAAATGAACTGTACTAACCACACCTAAACGAACTGGTCGTCATCCATCGCTCGTCGACGTCATGACATCAGCATTTTAAGCCGGGTGTAGACCAGACCGACACTGAAAACAAAAGATGTGTTTTAAACCTTCAGATGACAAAGAAATTAAGAATATATCGCAATACTTGATGAACTGCAAAACTTAAAGAATGGTGAAATCGCATCTGCACTCAAGTACCTCGATAATATTGAGTCGTAAGAGCCCTGGCAATTCCCACGTCTACAATTTACAGTACACTCAATTACCAGCCTTAGAAGAGGCGGATCAACTACACTGCTGTGTGTGTGTGTGTGTGTGTGTGTGTGTGTGTGTGTGTGTGGTATTGATCCTGGGTAAGCCCCATCAGTCTCTGGCAGGCTGTATTGGTTCGGCCCGCGACGGGGAATCCCGCACTGCAGAGAAATTCATCACAATTACGCCGCAGCAGTGTCCTGGCGACAGTGTGGACACCTCCCCCCCGCAGCCTTCCTGTTTGAATCCAATATTTACTATCTTATACACCACATCAGCCACAACATTAAAACCACCTGCCTAATATTGTGTAGGCCCCCCTCGTGCCAGCAATACAGCTCTTACAGCCTAACAATGTTTAAGTAGTTGGACCCAAGGATTTACCAGCAGAACATTGCCCAGAGCATCACATTGCCTCCGGCTTGCCTTCTTGCCATAGTGCATCCTGGTGCCATCTCTTCCTCAGGTAAACAACGCACACGCACCCGGTCATCCACATGGTGTAGAAGAAAACCTGATTCATCAGACCAGGCCACCTTCTTCGTGGTCCAGTTCTGATGCTCACATGTCCATTGTAGGAGCTTTCGGTGAGGGATAGGGGTCAGCATGGACACTGACCGGGCTGCAGCTACACAGCTCCATACGCAGCAAGCTGTGATGCACTGTGTGTTCTACACCTTTCTATCATAGCAGCATTCACTTTGCCAGTTTGTGCTTCAGTAGCTCTTCTGTGGGGTCGAACCAGACGGGCTAGACTTCGCTCCCCACGTGCATCAATGAGCTTATGGGTGCCGATGACCCTGTTGTTCAACGGTCGTCCTTCCTTGGACGACTTTTGGTAGGTAGTAACCACTGCATAGCGGGAACAGCCCACAAGACCTGTGGTTTTTGAGATGCTCTGACCCAGTCGTCTAGCATCACAATGTGCTCCTTGTCAAAGTGGCTCAGATCCTTATGCTTGCCCATTTTTCCTGCTTCCAACACATCAACTTTAACAACTGACTGTTTAGTTGCTGCCTAATAAGCACCCCTTGACAGGTGCCATTGGCACCAGATTATCAATGTTATTCACTTCACCTGTCACTGGTTTTAATGTCGTGGCTGATCGGTGTAAGTCAGCATTGTGTCATTAAAGCCATCCAAAACTGTCCTCCATTGGCAGGCTAAATCCTGAACTCAAAGGGGCATGAAAAGGGGCCTATTTTTTCAGTTGATTTCCACACTATCATTATGTATATGTATGTGACAAATAAACCTTGAATCTTGAATCTTGAAGCATTAGAAGCCTTTAGCTGCTCTGTTCATTGACTGATCAAAAGCCAATGATACGGTTGATCATTCCCTGCTCTAACAGTCTGCTAAGTATTGGCTGTGACCCCAATGCTTGTAGATGGTTCCAGAACGACCTCTCTGATAGACAGCAGTGCGTTAAAACGTGTCATGTTCAATCTGCATTTATATCAATAACAAAAGGTGTCCCTCAAGGGTGGAGACCAGTTTCTTTTCAAAATGTATATCAATTATATTGTACGGTCTTTGACTACCTGTAGTGTCCATCTGCACGCAGATGACACTATATTATGTGTTGGACTCACTTCCTGCAGTCGGCCATTTACAATCTGTAGAAATAATAGTTTTAATGTTCTTCAAGAGGCACTTATCGGTCTCAAATTTGTGTTAAATGCTGAAAAAAAACATTATTGCTATTCACAAGAGCTAAGGTAATAGACTACAGCAAACTTGATATTATTGCACTTTACTCTATAAATCTACTGAAAGAGTCCCACACTATAAATATTTAGGCATCTTGATTGATGATAAACTCACTTTTAAAGGTCATGTTGATAAACTGGTTGAAAAGCTGCAGCCGAAACTCTGCTTTCTTTGTGGAAATAGAGCCTGCTCTCCCAGGTTCAGTAGAAAGTTAACTGTGTACTTCTAAAAACTGATTCTTTCTTGGATCATGGTGTATACCTGCTCCCTTCACGACCGAGTTCCGCTCCTACGACTCGTTAAGCGAAGTGCTCCATAAGCGAGGACCCGCCCCCTTACCGTTGCTTCATTCTTGGAGATGGCGAACGCTCGTGTAGTGAATACTGACAGACTGCGGGAACGAGGCTGAGAACGGGCGACGCACGATGAGATGCTTGACGCTGAGACGCCGCGGTATTTTATGCAGTGTAAGATACAGACTGGTCAGAGAGCTGGTCCTAACTCCGAAAAACAAGAAGTAAAACAGGAGGGTCGTAAAGTGAGGACTACCTGTATATATAATATAGGAATGCTGCTGTTAACCACCCATAAGCCCTTAGACGCTACACATCACTCTGCTCTTAGATTTATTACTGGTTATGCCTACAGTACCCATCATTGTACTCTATGAAAAGGTTGGCCGGCCCTCTCTCTCTTTGCGTGACAAGATCAACCCTGGTACTGTATATGTTGGTTTACAAAACACTCATTTACAACAACAACAACAACAAAAAAACAGCAGTTTACATTACTTTACTTTTACACCTCAATGTAGGAGCTTATCAAACCCGCTCTCAGGACTGGCTGACATTAGATGTTCCACTGGATAACTCTGAAGTCGGAAAGACAAGAATGCTTTTAAATGTTGTGCTCCGGACTCGTGGAAAAATCTACAGTGCACTTTAAATATTGATGCCTTGGTACCGCTGGGACATTTTAGAAATATCCCTACAAATCTGATTGTTCTCGAAAGTCATTGTTTTAACTAGGTTTGTGTTCCTATTGTCTTCTTGACTGATTTCAGCTGTTTTTATTTTGTTATTTGTCCTATTTGTTTTTTCTGCCTAATATGATCATCATTGAAAATGAGGGTTCATCCCTCAATGTTCCCCGAGAACTAAATAAAGGTGACATTTAAAAACGTTGTTGCGCTGTGAAGTGCGTGGCATTTAATATTGTTCCTGGAGTCAGTGAGGGATGATTAGTTCTAATGAAGCAGATCGACTATAATATAATATATTATGACTATAATTGAAAAAAATGATCCCACTCCCAAAAGACATGCATGGAATCAACAGCAACGAATCAGCCAAGATCTGGAGTTGGTCCCCGGGCGCCCACGGCCCACAACACCTCGATGCATAAGATACTAGGATGGGCCACATGCAGAGAACTCACTTCCCCCAGAGGTACAAAATACCAAAAACCCAAAAGTAAAGTGTGTTACAGTCGTGTATCATATGGTTTCCCCTGTGTGAAATAGAACGAATGCGAGAAAGAAATGAATGAAGGACAAATGAAAAATGCCTTCTAGATCCCTCAACCCGTTCTTCTCCCTTCCATTAAGGATGAAAAGCACCATCTTCTCCCGTCCGCTCCCTGGTCCTGGCTCAGTCCAGATCACCCAAAATAGCTCACTGGACAGCTATCAGGTGATATATTAAAGTGGTAATCCGTGAGATCTTTTTACCGAACAAATTCCATATTTAAATCATTTTTTTTCCGACACTTTTTTTTAAATGTATTTGTATTATGCAAGTGCTGCTCTATAGGCTGTCTGACATTGTCGGTGGCGGGGTCCGCCGCCTCTCCTGATCATGATAATGCGCTCATGCACCAATGCAGCCGTGGTGAACGAGATAAGGCAGCATTCTGAAGCAAGTTGTGGTCAGTACACAGTCGAAATGGATGAAAAAAAAAAAAAGAAGAACAAAAAGCACCACCCCCATCACCTCCATCGACCCAGAGGAAGGAAAAGTTTGGAAAGTTACGTCGTCGTTTTGATAGGAATCCCGGGCCCTCTGGGAACTCTTTGATGCGCCCGACAGAGACGCAGACAATTATCTGGGTTGGCACTTGAAACATGTTTTATTTTTATCTTAAGGGCCCCTCTGACGGCTTCCCACCTGGTTACAGTTTGGGCGCTCTCTCCCTCTCTCTCTCTCTCTCTCTCTCTCTCTCTCTCTCTCCCTCTCTCTCTCTCTCTCTCTCTTATGAAACGCGCTCAGAGGCACTCGAAGCGGAACAGAAGAAACGACACCAGTCACGATCCAGAGCTGCGGTCGTCATCGCCGCCGCTCGTTCATTTTTGTTTTCGGCGGGTTTTTTTTAATCGCACAACGCGTCTTTTCTTCCGCCGGGTTCCTCCCTCAACCCCCCTCGTCCCCTCGTTCCCAGCAGAAGCAGCGTCGCTGAGGCTCCTCGGCCACGTCACGTTCCTCAACCAGTTACAACAAAATACTAAAAGGTTTTGTTTTTGTTTTGTTTTGTTTTCTTCTTAACGTGACGTTTCTGTTTCCGTAACAATGAAACAGGACAAGCGACTGTTTTCGTTCGAGCTGTTCTTCCTAGTAACACGTCGCCGATCGGCGGGTTTTCGTTTCGCTTCGCGGACGAACGTTGCCGTCCCTTTTCTCTCCTCTGTCTCCTTCTTCTCCTCGTTCCTGTCGTTTAAGGAAGGCTATGAGGAACATTATCTTTTCACCTGACCCTCGTCTTTTCGTCGTCGGAGCGTCCACCTGAGCGATTGGCATCAGAATCATCTCTTTTCTGCCCATCACTGAGTAATAACGTAGTGACGTAGCAATAACTTACACCAACTCATTGTTCCTCCATCCCGCAGTATTGTTTAGGAGTTCATATTTATTCGTCAGTACCGTGCATCCACCTTTATTTAACCCACCACACCACATAACAACCACTAGCATCCGTACTGCCCCAGCTCTTGCTTTTTAACTTAACATTTACATGGTATGGCTTTTTTTTTTTTTTTTTGTGTATGTTGTGTACTTTGCCTTTCTCCTCTTACTCATGGCTATTGTTTTATTTTGAATGCAAATTGTCTGCATTGCAACGCACCGTATCCACGTACGTGAAAATGCACTTGGCGAAATAAGCTGCATTGAGCATTCAAAGCTCCAGCCGAGTCGCTGAACAGCGTGAGGGAGCGTCACCCCCTCGGGTCGACCCCCGGAAAAAAGGTTGAGGTGAAAAGAATCTGACCTTTTCCTTCCACTCTGTGAGGTAAACAACTCAATTTCAGTTTAATTCTCCTCGTTCCATGTTTATCTTCTGATCCCAAACTCTCTCTCTCTCTCTCTCTCTCTCTCTCTCTCTCTCTCTCTGCGGTGTTGTATCTTAAATGGGCATCTGGTAACAGCCTCGCTCCAGATACTATCGGCCGCTCTCGGGGCTAAATCTTCACACTGATTACTTCTTTCTGCTCCGACGGGTTTTTTCTTTTTTTTTTCCCCTCATCGTAATCACTACGAATGCAAAGTCATCCGTGTGTCGTCGCACGCACACACGCACGCACACACGCACACGTGCGCACACACACACACACACACACACACACACACACACACACACACACTTCTGAACTTTACATAATTTGTGTGACTTGAGACATTGAAAGCCTCCATGTTGTTTACGTCTGACCGGCTCATTGCTCTTCTCTTTCTGGACCACGAGGCATCGAGGGGGATCAAGCTCTCCGTTCCCAATGTCACGGCTCGTGGTGGACGTCCACGCGCGCTGTGGCTGCAGCGTGTCCTGATAATCAAAGGAAGGCTTCAAGGCGCAGACTGCGACGGAACGGACTTGGCAGAAATATAATATTCCCAAGCATGTTTTAATGAGAGGTTTTTAGTTTGGTTTATAAACTCAAGGGGTAAAACCATCGTTTTGTCCGGTGTTGAGTGGATCGCACCCGAACGCCTTCACTTTGTTCTTCCTCCGATCATCCGTTCCTCCTCTGTTCATCCATATCGGCAGTTTACTGACCACATCTAGCGACCCTGCTTAAGAAAATTCGCAACGGCTGTCTTTTACTTTTTTTTTCTGCATGTGGCGGACCCCGCCACCAACAATGTGAAACCGAATATAGAGGAGCTCTTGCGAAACGCAGATACAGTGAACGGCTGTTTCTTATAAAGTTGCTTACCTTAAAAGAAAAGTATCCTATGGGATCTTTTTTTCAAACTAAATAATCTCATGGATTACCACTTTAAATTATATTTATTCTATAAAAACATGATAACGACTTGATTTCAAGACAAGACCCCTTTAAGACGATATGCTCAGCTGAAAACATCACGGAAAAAACCACTGCACTGGTCCACCGCTATGCCAAACATCCTCTCCCCACCTTGCCCCCGTGGGCGGACGCCGTGATGTTTATGAGTGTTTACACTTGTGTGCCAGGGTATAAGTGTGTGTATTGGTGTGTGTAGTAGTGTGGGTATTGGTGTGTGTATTAGTGTGGGTATTGGTGTGTGTATTAGTGTGTGTATTAGTGTGTGTATTAATGTGGGTATTCGTGTGTGTATTAGTGTGTGTATTAGTGTGTGTATTAGTGTGGGTATTCGTGTGTGTATTAGTGTGGGTATTCGTGTGGGTATTTGTGTGTGTATTAGTGTGGATATTCGTGTGTGTATTAATGTGTGTATTAGTTTGGGTATTCGTGTGTGTATTAGTATGTGTATTCGTGTGTGTATTTGAGTGTGCATTCGTGTGTGTATTAGTGTGTCTGCTTGTTTGTACGTCAGTTTGAACGTTTGCTCTCTGAACTGCAGACCCAGGAAGTGGTCGTGTGCAGAGCCGGCGGCTTGTTTGCGCTGCAGCTCCACCAGCCGCCGACACGCGTCCCCCGCGGGGGCGGGCGCCGCCGCCGGCTTTCATAATACGTTTAATCGCACCTGAGAGGGCTTGTTTACCCCTCACCTCATAGCTCTCCCCTCCATGCCTCTGCATGAGCAGTGGTGGCCAGAAGAGGGGGAGAGAGGGAGGGAGAGAGGGGGAGGTAAGAGCTGAGATACACAGCACCGGGGGTAACGTGGTATCCATATCCTGATGTGACACTAGGTTAGACTAAATTCGAGATTTCGGTTGTCGCGACGTCCGCAATGCATTCCATAATCGAAAATTTAATGTGATTTTGTTTACTAAGAACTTAGTTACTGTGGCAGTGGGGAGTTGTTTGGCACCGTGGCGCCCGATGTTAGAAGTCTCTTGTGGTCTGTGGGGTAGGAGACAGACCGGGACAGTCTTGGCTGGACGTTTATTGTACCACAAACGGAACCGCTCTTTCCAGACAAACATGAAGTTCACACCTGTGGGCACGGGCGTCGCCACGCTCTGGAACGGGACCCTGCCTCGCTGTCAGGGGAGAGAGGTGGAACCGCCGCAGGCTCCCGTTATGACCCCAATCTCTTGCAGCTGCGTCCCCTTTTTCGGTTGCCAGTGCTGGCCCTCCCCACCTGCAGATGGCGCCAAAACCACTCCCCGCTACCACTAATTCCATATGAACGGGAGATTTTGCACTGCTCTGTGAGAACTTGGCACATGAAGAGCAGGTGCAGGTGACGTCTATTATAATATCGATATGAGACTGGATGCTGCATCATCTGGGATCTTGGTTGTTGTAATATTGCAATAGTCAAAGTTGTGTTTATGGAGCATTGCAGTCAAGTAACGCAGTTTTCAGGCCTTCACAGACTGTTCCTGCTCTCCTAATCAATGGTCATAATATCCACATTACTTATGACTGTTTCTCAAATGATCTATGTCAAAGTATTCGGCAAAAAAATAAGGATTGATCTTGTCAATATGGCGCGGCCCTCGGATGGCGTCCTGATTCAATCCTTTCAATTGCACTTACAACACATGAGTACTTATCATATTGAACAACATATCGAAAAATCTTGCTCTTGTATCTGGTTGAATTTAGAAAATGGATTTTTCAGGCGCTTAAATTCAAGGTTGCTCCAATGGTGGATGTCTGATTGATTGATTGTTTCTCAAGTACGGCTCTGGACAAAAAGGTCTGCTAAAGTAATAAATGTAAATGCACATAACTTGGAAAGAAAATGGAAACATCATAACCACAAAGAGTGAAGGTGGCGTGATAAATACAGATCCAGGCACTCGAGTGGGTTTGACAAGTTAATGGCTGGGCCAAAAATACACAATACACACCAACGTGTACCATTCCTTCCACCTCCTCTCTAGTTCTTATGTTAATTTTGGACTTTCACTGCTGTCTGATTGCAGTAGAACTACGGACAAACGTGTGTGTGTGTGTGTGTGTGTGTGTGTGTGTGTGTGTGTGTGTGTGTGTGTGTGTGTGTGTGTGTGTGTGTGTGTGTGTGTGTGTGTGTGTGTGTGTGTGTGTGTGTGTGTGTGTGTGTGAGATTGTGCACGCGTGCAACGAGTCCAGTGGTGGAGCTGTAAGATACGATGTAATGATGGCAGCTGCTGCTCCGCCCCTGGCGCTCCTCTCTCTGCTCCTCGTTCTGCTGACAGGCGCTGGGAAGCAGCTCAGGCTCTTCACGGCGACACGGAGATATGTCCAGATAGCAATTTGTTCCGTCCTAAACGCAACATCCATAATCATTTTGGGAAAAAAAAGAAGAAAAAGTGCTGCCATGATAAGATGATAACAATTGGTGGCTAAATATTTGCAAACTGGCCGCTCTACAGTAGAGATGGGAATCACCAGGTAACTGGCAAATCGATATAGGGGATTCTGTGATTCATCACGATATCGGTGTAATTCAAGAATAATGAAAGAAAATAATGCAAAGTGGATTTTCAACACCACAAATAAATCATATACTATTTTTATTGCATTTTGTGTTGTTTTTTTTAATGCAGAATAATAAAAAAAACAGAAATAAAACAATGTAAAAAGAAAAACTTAATGGCAAGCAGTGAAGACAGATAGTGACATTCTGACAAATGAGTTTTAAATTATACCTGTTGATCATCTGTGTCAGTTAATTAGGGAAAAGTAGTAAAAATCTATATATAGCACACAAGGACGTGGCCATATCTTGCACAGTATCCAATTATTTTCCCATCCCTACTCCACAGCGGTACGGCTCTGGTTGAAAATGAACCTTGAATATGATATTTTATAAATATTGATTTAAAAAAATTTAACGAGTAACTATGAAGGACAAACAAAACAGGACCTTCAACCCAATATGAATTCTGTCATCTCTTCCATCGTCCTTCTATTGATATTAACCTTCCCGGTTCGATGTCTGGATCCGGGTGTGCATCCTTCACCTGCTCCCTACCGCTATGCCGTGCGCTTGTGGGGGCCAGGTGCATTATGGGGGATTTCATGTGAGAAAGTGAGGACTGTTAAGTGCACAATCTGTTGGTAGGAACACGAGCGGCGGCACTTTTCGATTCCCATTCAAGGGAACATCACGTTCTGCTATATAATTCAGCGCTGCTCACAACTTCTGAGGAGGATGGGGGGCCTGTGTGTGTGTGTGTGTGTGTGTGTATGTGTGTGTGTGTGTGTGTGTGTGTGTGTGTGTGTGTGTGTGTGTGTGTGTGTGACGGAGGGGGGGATAAATGGGACCAACTTTCTGTGCCCATGAGTAAGGGCTCATACTTCACACACTGTCAAGTCGAGTCAAGTTTATTGATATAGCCCTTAATCACAGCCTCAAAGGGCTTCACAAACCCACGTTTCCTAGAAGTCAACAGCTTCCCCTTGTCTGGGTCCCACCCGGCCAAGGAAACCCCCCCAAAAACGGGTCTTCAAATCATAGGTTGATGCACTTCTATACAATGCAATGTTAAAGCTAGACAGTATGAGAGTATCCTGCTGGTGCACAGCACCGTAGGTAGACACCTCCAGAAGGGAAGTGGTCATCATCCAGCCATCTGTCCATCCATCCGGCCATCTATCCATCCATCCAGCCATCTATCCATCCATCATCTCTCCATCCATCCATCTGTCCACCCACCAAGCCATCTATCCATTCATCCAGTCATCTATCAAGCCAGCCATCCATGCATGCATCCATATATCCATCTATCATTCATCCATCCCTCTAGCCATCTATCCATCCATCCATCTATCTGTCATCCATCTTGATATCTATCTATCTATCTATCCATCCATCCATCCATCCATCTATCATCTCTCCATCCATCCTCCCATCTCTCCACCCAGGAATCTGTCCATCAATCCACAATAAAAATACACAAATAGCGGATGTAATTGTGTAATTGCTGTAATTTCGCATACCACCGATAAAATAAAACCCAATTGAGAGTGTAATGATACCAGTTATGTGAAATAAAATATATATGTCGCTTGGGAATGAAAACCTCTCATCTCCTGTTAGTGTCATGTTTACGGAACACATTTCAGTGGTCTCACGTTCCTCTTGTCCCTATCTACTGTTGTGCGTGGATCATCTGTTTTGATGTCGGGCCGTTTGTGCAGGTGAAGATCATGGTAACTTCATCTAATGTCGGCTTCATTCTCAGAAAGCCTCAGTGACGTCAACATAAAAAGGGCAACTCCTGCAGGTCCGCGCGCCTCTCGGAGGCTCCCCTCCTGCTGCAGGCGACACGGGGAGCGGTCCTTCGTTCGCCGCCATGAGGGTCTCAAGCGGAGATGGTTTTGGGAGACACTCTTCGAGAAGCTCCGTAACAAAGGTTTTTCACACTCATCCGGGGCCCGAAGACGGCGTTAGGGAAACAAGGGCCCCGACTGATCCAGGGCCGCGCTGTCGAAATGAGCGTTGCACTTAAGTAGAATTAAAAATACTCTATTCTGCTCTTTATGAATCGCCGGGAGGAGAAACGAGGGAGAGAGAGAGAGAGAGAGATGGAGAGAGAGAGAGAGAGAGATGGAGAAAGAGACAGAGAGAGGGAGAGAGAGATATAAAGAGAGATTTAGAGAGAGAGAGGGGGGAGAGAGATGGAGAGAGAGATGGAGAGAGAGAGAGAAAGAGAGAGAAAGAGAGAGAGATGGAGAGAGAGACAGAGAGAGGGAGAGAGAGATATAAAGAGAGATTTAGAGAGAGAGAGGGGGGAGAGAGAAGGAGAGAGAGAGAGAGGGATAGAGAGAGGGAGAGAGAGAGACAGAGCGAGGGAGACAGAGAGAGAGAGAGAGACGGAGAGAGGGATGGAGAGAGAGAGGGAGAGAGAGACAGAGAGAGAGAGAGAGAGACGGAGAGAGAGGGAGGGAGAGATACAGACAGAGGGAGAGAGAGACGGAGAGAGAGAGAGAGAGAGACGGAGAGAGAGAGGGAGGGGGAGAGATAGGGAGAGAGGAAAGGAGCGAGAGAGAGAGACGGAGAGAGAGAGAGAGGTTGTTGGGAGCAGGGGGGAGGATTAGGGAAGGGACGCCTACGCATTAATGAACATCAACTCTTGCTGCCTCATTAGGCGCAGACTCACAGTGTGTGTCTGTTTTGGCGTCTGTTTGTTCAGACTGCCAGGCGTCATAACCTGCGTCCGCTGAACAAACGCAAACTGCGAGAACATGACTCAACAGTCTGCGTTGCCTGTGAAACTGGACTCTGAGTTAAAAAAACAAAAACAACAAAAAAACAAACAAAAAAAACCCTGCAGCGTCTTGAAGTTGCGATTCGCCATTTTTTCCGACTGGCGTCCTCATCAAAACTGCTCAAAACAAGGCCCGGGTTGAAAAACGGCGAACGTACGCTGCTCGAGAAGCGGGTCGGAATCAAATCAATCGCGCACGTAGGTTTGCACACGTCGAGTCCAGTCCTGTTCGTTTATCCATCCCATCATCACAGCGCAGCCTCAAAGGGGTTTTCACAAGCCTTCGCACGTCAAAGTTTCAATAAGATAAACCGTCTGAAACTAGGTGTCGAGGCAGGTATGCGTGTTTGAAAATATGAAAATATCCGTACGTACGCAAGGTAAAAGCAGGTAAAAGCAGGCGAAAAGCGCAATACTTGATGAACCTTTTCCTGATTGGAATTCGTTACTGCAAGTTACTGCGTCAAAGCTCTGCTGAACGGCTGCGGCGTTGTCCTCTCAGGGGCCTTTGGCTTCCCTTCATGCTGACGACACTGAACACCTTCCCCGGGACGTGCATGGGGCCCGTCGGGTTCCCGTGAGGGGAACCTCGTCGTCCGCCGCCTTGGCTGCAACCTCCTTTCTTCCTCCAGGACTCTGAAGTCTGTATAATCTCGCAGGAGTTTATTATTTCAACTGCAGTCCTTCAGAGTTTGCATTTGTATCCGGGTCATTCTCCAAGTATGTTTCGTTAAGGTTCTCATGTCCTCCTTATTGGCATTTTTCTGAACCCCACAGAAATGTTGTAGGGGAGACTGAAATGTTCGGCTGACTGACACATGAATCAATATATATATATTATGCACACACACACACGGCAACATTAAGAACCACCACTAATAACCACTCATCTTGTGTTGCTTCTCCTGGTGCCGCCGAAACAGCTGTGACCCGTGGAGGTATGGACTCCACAAGACCTGTGAAGGTGTTCTGTGGTATCTGGCACCAAGACGTCAGCAGCAGATCCTTTAAGTCCTGGAAGTTGTTAGGTGGGGCCCCCATGGATCAGGCTTGTTGTTCCAGAACATTCCACAGATGTGGACCCTACCCCGGCCATCCACATGATGTCGAAGAAAACGTGATTCATCAGACCAGGCCACCTTCTTCCCTTGCTCCATGGTCCAGTTCTGACGCTCATGTGTCCATTGTAGGAGCTTTCAGGGGTGGACAGGGGTCAGCATGGACACTGTGACCGGTCTGCAGCTACACAGCTCCATACACATCAAGCTGTGATGCACTGTGTGTTCTACACCTTTCTATCATAGCAGCATTAACTTTTTTGCCAGTTTGTGCTTCAGAAGCTCTTCTGTGGGATCAAACCAGACGGGGTGGACTTCACTCCCCACGTGCATCAATGAACCATGGGTATCCATGACCCTTTGGCCGGTTCACCGGTTGTCCTTCATGGGACCACTTTTGGTTGGTAGTAACCACTGCATAGCGGGAACACCCCTCAAGACCTGTGGTTTTGGAGATGCTCTGACCCAGTCGTCCAGCATCACAATGTGCTCCTTGTCAAAGTGGCTCAGATCCTTACGCTTGACCATTTTTCCTGCTTCCAACAAATACTATCACAATGATTTTAAAGCTGTTATTTGATGGTTAAAAAGTTGCTTTAATGTTTTGAGGTTTTTTTGGTTAAACATTTGCCCCATTGGACTCCACTGTAACACAGCGAGAGGCTGGAGCAGAGCAGCTTCTCTTTAAGCGATGTTGCACACACACACTGCACATGTTTGATGGTGGTCGGTGAAATGGATCCTCTGCATTTGACCCATCCTGGCTTATCCTTCTCCGGGGGCACAGCCAGGAGCAGTGGGCAGCATGCGTGGACGCGCCCGGGGACCAAGTGATAAGTGTCCATCGCTGGTCAGACGATGATGGGTGCATGTTTTTGAGGGGGGTCCTTACTGACGTGAGGTGGAGGAAACCCCATGTGAGCACGGGGAGAACATGCAAACTCCACACAGAAAGGCTCCTGTTTTGGGAGATAACCCGCCGGAGCACGGTGCCAACAGCGCCCCAGGCGGGAATCGAACCCAGGACCTTCTTGCTGTGAGGCAGCAGTGCACCTGCGCCACCGTCCACACGTGCCAGAGACATAAATCTGAACATTAAAGTATGATTGCATCTGTAAACGTAACTTCAGCTGCGGCCTGCGTGCAGAAGGCTCCGGTCAGGCCCATTAACCAGGAGACCAAGTTTCCAATAAACAACTGACTCAGGACAAAAGACAGATTTTTCCGTGCTCTGTGGCTGCCGTCACATCACGGCCGACTTTTTCAGCTGTCGGGGAAGAGGGAATACGTTGTTGTGAGGTTGTGTCCTACTGCACAGTCGGTGTGAATTAAAAGCCTTTTAATGTTTTTGTGAAAATCCTACCATCGCTCCCAAGTTCTATGAGCAGCTCAGAGCTGAGATGGCTGCTTGGAAAAGCACCAGGGGGCAGGTGAAGGGGGCAGCTCCGTGTGTGACGTAACACAGCAGATCAATGGCAGGGTCAAACTGATGCCGATACGGCTGTGTGCGTGTGTGTGTGCGTGTGTGTGTGTGTGTGTGTGTGTGTGTGTGTGTGTGTGTGTGTGTGTGTGTGTGTGTGTGTGTGTGTGTGTGCGCCCACGTGCGTGCGTGCGTGTGTGTACACAGTGTGCTTTCATGCAAAAACAAGCTTTGAGGCTATCAAAATGGGAGGGGTTGTTCGGGAAGTTAGAGTGGGAGTGGAGGAAGAATGGAGTTGGAAGAGGATGGAGTAGGAGGGAGAGTAAGTACAATAAGGCAGCGCCACACACACACGCACACACACACACACACGCACGCACACACACACGCACAAACACACACCCTTGAGCTCGCTGCGGGCAGGGAAGGAGGCAGCAGGGCACCGGTCTCAGGTTGTCATAATCCACAAGGCTCCAGTTATATTTATGAGCACACACACTCCTCTTTTCTTTGAGGATGCTCGCCCGCCGTCCTTTCATTTCTCCTCTCTTCCCTCTGTTAACATTATTGAACCAGACAAGTTGGCAGGGGAGCATGTTCTTATAAATTTAAGGCCGTGGCCCATGGGGGAAGGAGGGGAGGGTATCGGGAGCGGTGGTTTGAGGCTCATTAAAAATAAATCATTAAAAATAAGAACTTTTTCTTCCAGTTAAAGCCCTTTTCCTGGACGCCCCTTGCGGTCTCAGTCCACTATGTTGATCACGATCCCGGACAAATTAAAAGCCTAAATTTGAACTTTCCAGAGACCACCTTCCTGTTGCTGTAGAGCCGGTGTTATCAGATATCGCACGTTGCAGCTTTAGCCGACGGGGTAAAAAAAAAAACACGCAGCTTCCCCTCAATTATTTGATAGATTGTTACGTGTCAGGTTTCTATTTAAAAATAGAACACATCCCAGCATGGCCACCATGAAAGTCCCTCATTCCCAAACTCTTGTGGTGCGGCCGCCGGGAAGTTACAGAATACGGACTGCCGGGAGCGAGAGGCGTGTGAAATGGACTTTTGTATAAAGGTAATTTCAACGGAGCTCCACTTGAAACGAGAAGCAGTTGAAAAGTAGGAAATCAGGAAAATCTGATTCTCACCTTCTTCTCCCTCGGTGTAAAAACCAAGGCGCATGTAAAATTGATTTGACAAGGAGCGACACACGGATTGAGATTTGGGTCAAGATAACAAACCCAGAAATTGAAAATGTGTGGAGGGATATGAGATGTCTGCACCTATTGCGTAATATTAATTTGGGTGTGTGCCGCAGAGCAATTTTGTCAAGTTTTAGCAAAGAGTTTATGTCAAAGCAAAATGGAAGTGTTTTGCCTCGAGGGTGCAGGGAAGTTCCATAAAGACAGAGACACTTTTTGGTTTTATGTGTTCTGGTTTAAACTAAAGCACTTAATGGAGGATGGAGATGTTTTGGGGCGATGCTGCATTCGGGAGGCAGGTCGCCGTCCTTTCCCTGAGATGATGCGCAGCTTGCGGACCCAGTTCTGTCAGACAACTTGACGGCGCCACAGCGCTTCCACGCCCTTATATGGGCCGGTCTCTTTAAGCATCCGGCCCCCCCTACCCTACCTGCTTGGCTGCCTCATTTTGCTTGCTGTGCTCCCTCCACCTCCCCTGCATCCACCTCCTTGGCTCTACACTTCCATCCAATGGTGGGATTCAAGCTCATCGCTCCTATATTTCCAGCTCGCTCAGTAAGCTCCATGTTTTCTGTGCACCTCGCCGGGAGTGATGAGCAGTGGAGCGCAGGCGTGCAAACTCAAACGATGCAAAATAAATAAACAACATTCAAAAGTAAATCTGTTTGTCCGTCAGAACTAATCTGAGGAAACACCTTAATAATTTAGTCTATACTTAAAAATTAACCCTAACCCTAAATACTGTTTCTCTAGAATTCTGACCTTTTTGGCGATACCAGCCAACGCTGGTCTGGCGGAAATTCTTGGTAGGGTTTGGTTCCACGTAGGTGTGAACACAGCTCTACCGTGGTCCAATCATCCGGACCGACAGCAGGAAATGCAGGCTTTCAAAGTCTTGGGAATCTTAACACAAATAATGTCATAAAACAACATATAGGCCTGGAACTTGAACCCTAAATACTGAAAAGTTAACCGTGGCCGTGGATGCGACTGTAGTGAGGACAAAGCAGGAACCTCAGAGAAACATGTGACGACGACATCAGAATCACTTTTGTTTGATAACTACATTTTCATATGAGGAATTGGTCGTGGTGAGGTTTGGTTTGTTTCTGCACAGACCACAAGCAGGAAAAAGCTCAATCGTCTGAATAAAAGCAAATGACAAAATAAACATAAAAATGCCAGTAATTCACCAAATATACAAATATTTACAAACTACACAAAACCATGCCTATGTGAACAGCGTCAAGGAAACGTTCAAGTTTGCGCGAGAGGATATTTGAATGAACCGGGGAACAATGTTTAGTAAAAGTAAAAACACGACACCAACAATATCTAAAATATAAAACATTCAGAGCTATTAAACACCCAGTGTGCATGGAACAACGCCTGCACAGAACAACACCTCTGTTGGTCAGTCTTCAATTGTGAAACAAATTGGACCAAAATGCCGGATCTTTCAATAATCATACTTTTTCTTTGCTTGTTTGTTTATCATCCCAGATGTGACATCAGATTACCGATAATGAGATTAAGAATTAAGGGAACGCAGAACAGGATATGTTTTGAAGCTTCACAGCTTTCAAAAATGCTCTAAAGCTTAAACATAAAGTGAAAAACAGACACGCACGCACGCACACACACACGCACAGTAAATGTTTAATGTCTGTCTTTGAGTGGGAGTTATGCAGATTAACTTCCTCCTTCGTTCCCTTTTGCAGCATTAATCACAAACTTTATATATATATATATATATATATATTCTTTGTTAAGAATTTGGTGAATTTTGTTTTTTTTTATTTTGTTTTGTACTTTTAATAGTCATTTCTCATTTTGTGTCCATTGTTTGTTCCACGTCTGAAATAAAATCCAACCAATCAATCTTTTACAAATGACACTAAAATTCAAGACAATTCACTCACACATGACAGAAGACGCAATATTTAAAACACTCACACGTGTCAATAAAACGTGTCCACAATGCAATAGTTGAGTGGGAGCACAAGGAGCTTTCACAATGAACCAATATCCCACCGTCATGATTCTAGTTTTTAACTCAGTTAAAGACGTTGGACCTGCAGCCACCCAGGTTTCGAATTGAGAGTACAGGCCTGATCAGTAGGGTGGAGCTGACGACGTAGAGGGGATGGGGGTTAATTACAGAATTGCGTCTTTTCTGTTTCCTTTGTAGGAAACACCTTCAACTTGCAGGCACTCTGGTGGGGCTGCTTTGGGACAAAAACAAATATAATTAAACTGAAAAACGGTTAAAACAAAACGTTTCATTTTGTTCGAGTCGTTTCAAATAGTTTGAACAATAAATTGCATTCGAGTCGTTCAAGATCAACACAACTCTTAAGGGATCTTCAATGGCGATACCGCTTGAACGTTTCAAAGGCAAATTGCTTGGACTGTGAAGGTTCAGGGAATGTTTAGGAGTCGGAAGTGTTTGAGAGAAAAAAATAGATTGTAAAATTGTCCTGCCGTGTCTTTAAAATGCCATTTTTGTGCATGTTCTCTTACAAGAGCTACTCTCAAGTACTCATTTTATTTGGGGGTAGTCAAATGACTTATCAAAATGTCCCGTGGGGTTGAAGGGCTTGTGAACGGATCAATACTGCTTTAAATCCAAAGCCCTCATGGTACAGTAGCAATAAAAAAATATTTCCGGCATGTTCCCCAAAAACTAACCGCGATGTGTTCCAAACCCTAAACTGTTTCAGTTCTTCGCCCGCTTTCCCCCCCTCACCACGGTCGCGGCGGGAAGGTGAGCGGCTCCTTCCAGGTGATAAACGAGCGGAGAAGCACGAAGGACGCTTAATGGGAGGCCAGTCCAACGCAGGGTCGCACACCCTTCACTCAGACGGGCAATTCAGGGTCTCCTCAGACCAACCTGCCATTTATTTGGAGGCGGGAGGAAGGCGGAGGACAACACGCAACGTGACCGACCCATGAACTCAATGAACGCCACAAAAACACCCAAAACGGGATTCAATTACGAGCCGTGTCCAAACGAGCGCTTCCTACCAACCGTGCAACCGTGCTGCAGGACACGTGAGTTGGTTTAACTAGACCCGTGTGAAACGGGGGGGCGTTTATTTAGAATTTTTTGTCAAAGTTGTCCGAGACGAATAATTGTTAAGGGGACAGTAGCTCAGGCGGTAGAGCTGGTGGTCTAGTGATCTAAAGGTTGCTGGTTCGATCCCAGGCTCCTCCTGTTAGCATGCTGTAGTGTCCTTGAGCAAGACACTTAACCCCTCATTGCTCCTGATGGCTGCGTCCATCGGTGTTTGAATAATTGTAAGTCGCTTTGGATAAAAGCGTCTGCTAAAATGACTAAATGTAAATGTTAAAAAGGAATAATCACCGCAAAAAACAAAAGCTAGAAAACATGGGTTTCAAGCTCCTCACAGGGAGTTGTTGAAGCGTTTCCTAGAATAGGAAAGACTGCATTTGCCATGATCTAGGCTTGTTTGACTCTGTAGTGGCACGTCCATTTGTTTTGAATGGAAACAGTGGCGAATTAGAAAAGCAAAAAAGCCTCCAGATGTTGGGGCGGGGACGGTAGCTCAGGAGGTAGAGCTGGTCGTCTAGTAATCTAATGGTTGCTGGTTGGATCCCAGGCTCCTCCTGCTAGCATGCTGTAGTGTCCTTGAGCAAGACACTTAACCCCTCATTGCTCCTGATGGCTGCGTCCGTCGGTGTTTGAATAATTGTAAGTCGCTTTGGATAAAAGCGTCTGCTAAATGACGTAATGTAGTGGTAAGTGACGAGGACTTTTTGTTTTGTGTTTTGTCATGCGAGCTCATGTTCTTCCAGCCTGTTTGGTGGAAACTGCCCTCAGTCAGACTTTGTGGAGCGTCTGATCCAGCGGCAAACAACCGATAAATGACGCTCAGCTTGCGGCGCTCGTCCTGTCAGACAACTCGACGGCGCCGCACGCTTCCACACCCTTATATGGGCCGGCCTGTTTAAGCAGCCGGTCCCTCCTGCCCCACCTGCTTGGCTTGCTGCGTTGCTGCGCTCCCTCCACCTCCCCTGCCTCCACCTGTGGGGCTCTACTCTTCTAACCAATGGTGGGATTCAATCTCATCACTCCCACATTTTTTATCTCATGAAGCAGGCCCACGTTTGCTCTGCACCGCAATGGAAGTGATGAGCAGTAGGGCCCAGATGCCCAAACTCAAACGATCCAAAGTGAATATAGATCGTTTAAAATTCCATCTAAGAGTTGTCAGTCAGAATTGCGATAGACAATTTATGATTCTGTCGGTTATTTTCATTTTGAGCCACGAAGGGAGCATAATAATACACATCCACCTGAGGAAGGTAATCCCTTAACATTGGAACATTATCTGAAAACACTTAATTTGTCTCGATCCGAACTCTTGAAAACGTTCTACTTATTAGGACATTTCCAGCCTTGGCTCAAAATCCCCATGGAATCCGGACAGAAACATATGATTTGAGAGTCTAACAATTTTCCCAAATGACCAGCGATTAGCTGGTCACATGATCATAACTCTTTAAATGTGACACGGGCTTTTTTTTTTTTTTAATCCCTCAAGAGCAATATTTAATGAACACCCCGTTTCCCTGTAGCTGCACGCCTCTAAATCTTTCCGGGAGGTCACGCACGGCAATTTCCACATCCACGGATGGAAAAGCCGTAACATTTAAATGTTAACGCCAACAAACAGATCTGGGAGAGGGAGTCTGGCCCCGGGGCCCCGGCCCCCGTTATGTCGCCTTGTTACCAGACCGTAGTGTGCTTATCTCAGCCGGGCTGCAGGCACGCGAGGCGCAACACACACACACACACACACACACACACACACACACACACACGTGTGTGTGTGTGTGTGTGTGTGAGGATCTGGCAGGATGAACCAAGCGCTCCGAAGGGAACCTCATGTCAGGTTCGATCTCCGTTTCAGAGGATCTTCTCAAACACGTTGCTGGTGGGGATTTACACAAAGCTCAAACATTGTTAAGTCAGCATCACAACCACATGTTACCACTACTACCACCACTACTACTACTACGACTACTACTGCCTCTACTACTGCTGCTCCACTGTGGGCTGAGGATATTCTCTCAAAGCTGTATTAATTCAAAATGCTCTGATTGGAATCGCTCGGAGCGACTCCCCGTGATCCGGAAGTAAGGTTCAAAGGTAAAACAACACCAGAGTTTTCCTCCGAGGCCCCGACGCCGCGTGTGCGGATATTTTGGAAAACGCAGCATTTTCCTCGTCCTTCCAGGGTGGAGTGTTTTTTTTCACAACTCCGTTTCTCCGTGTTTTGGTGGAGGAAGTGAAGCGCCCGGCCGCAGGAGCTCAGCCGCGAGCAACGTGGTGTAGTTCTCCGTGGTTCCACTCGGGCGTTAAAGGCCCCTTTTAGGGACGGCGTCCGCTCCGAGAGCGGACGTGACGTCGCCCCCTGCTGGCCTGCCGTGCTTACGTCAGCGTTTTGTATCGACTGGGTTCCCGCCCAGACGGAGAGCGTGGGCGCGGCCTCAGTCTTGCACCTTGTTCCTGCTCAACTTCACGCGGAAAACGTGCCGCACAACGGACGCTTCACTCCCATCTGACCAGCTGCCCTCTCTCTCTCTCCCTCTCTCTCCCTTCTTGTCTCTCTCCCGCTCTCTCCCCGTCCCTCTCCTTCTCCCATCCCCCTTCATCTTCCTCCTTTCATCCCTCCTTTCCACCCCCTTTTCCTTGACATCGCCTTGCCTGTCCAAACCCTCCCCCATTTTGTCTATCCACCCGTCCCTCCATCCATCTACCCCTCCCTCTATCAATCCATCCACCCGTCCCTCCATCCATCTACCCCTCCCTCTATCAATCCATCCACCCGTCCCTCCATCCATCTACCCCTCCCTCCATCAATCCATCCACCCGTCCCTCCATCCATCTACCCCTCCCTCTATCAATCCATCCACCCGTCCCTCCATCCATCTACCCCTCCCTCTATCAATCCATCCACCCGTCCCTCCATCCATCTACCCCTCCCTCCATCAATCCATCCACCCGTCCCTCCATCCATCTACCCCTCCCTCTATCAATCCATCCACCCGTCCCTCCATCCATGTCTTATTTTCTCCTCTTTACCCGCTTGTTTTTGCCATCTCCTTATCCGTCTTCTCTCTCCCTCCCTCCCTCCCCCGCTCTCTCTCTCTCTCTCCCTCTCCCCAGCAGGGGCGTGGCAGTGTGTGTGTGTGTTGGGGGGCTGTGGGCCCCCCTATGAGTCGGCCATCGAGGATTTCTGTTTGGCCAAGTTCAAGCTGGACATGGAGGAGCTGGACCAGGCCAAGTGGTGCAGCTGGGAGGACACCATGGAGTGAGTCACACGCACACGCACACACATGCACGCGCACACACACGCACACACACACGTCATTGCATCATTTCCAAAAAATTGTCCAACACAACATTTTTCGACTGGACGTGAAAGCCGGCACTGATTGAGGGATGAGCTGACCTGGAACACACCACTTCCAGGTCATTTCACTCTTTCATTGACGTTTCATCCATTTACTCATCCCTTCTGTTTTTCCTCAAAAAATAGAAAGAAAGGAGGAAAAAAGAAGGGAGAGAGGAGGAAGGAACAGACAGACATGCTGTGGAAACTTGCTTCTCCGTACTTTTTACCTCAATGTTTGGTTAGGAACAATGTTCTTTCTTTCTTTCTTTCTTTCTTCCTTTCTTTCTTTCCGTCCTCCATCCCTCTTATCTCACTCCCATCTCAGAACCTGTAGCGGCCTACGCATCTCCTCCTTCGCGCCTCCTCCGTCCCTCCTACGTCTCTCCTCCATCTCTCCTAAATCTCCACATCCTACATCTCTCAGATAATACTTGTTCACACACAACAAATCTTTTTATGCCGCAGCGCACTCTCTCTCTCTCTCTCGCTCTCTCTCTCTCTCTCTCTCTCTCTCCCTCTCTCTCTCTCTCTCTCTCTCTCTCTCTCTCTCTACTATTGGAAGGTGGCCAAAACTCGAATCATCTAAAAAGCACCGGCCAGTATAAAACATGAGTCACAAGCAGTTCATTGTTTACATATTCTCCAAGCTTCCGATTATAATAGTTATTAAATCAATAATTACAATTATAATAATTCATTTCAATTGCCCCGAATCAAAGATGGTGAGAAGAAAGAAAGACAAAGCAAGATCATATAAATGTGCTCTGACGCCAGAGTGTGTGTGTGTGTGCGTGCGTGCGTGCGTGCGTGCGTGCGTGCGTGCGTGTGTGTGTGTTTGTGTGTTTGTATGAGTGTGTGTGTGTGTGTGTTTGTGTGCTTGTATGAGTGTGTGTGTGTGTTTCTATTCCTAGAGCGTAATTTGGTTTGCGTTGTAACTGTCCTGTGGTAATATCTTCCTGCCTCATAACTGCATTGTGAGCACTGCTTTCAGTAAATTACATTCCTGCGTTGTTTTGAGCTTTAGTTGCTCTCCTGGCTCAGCTCTGTTGCTCAGTGTACGTCAATAAGTCAAACTATATATACACATACAGTATATGCACGCGTGCATGCGCGCGCACACACACACACACACACACACACACAGTATTATATTTTATATTTTGCTCAGAAAGCAGATTTCTTCGCCATGACATCATCGAGATATGTAAGTAGACAGATTTTTTTGCAATTCTGATTCACACATGGAATAATAATAATAATAATAATAATAATAATAATAATAATAATAATAATAATAATAATAATAATAATAAAAACTTCACATTAGACATTTTGAATGAGTGTGTGTGTGTGTTTGTGGGATGACAGTGAAGGAGGGCGAGCCAGAGAGAGAGAGAGAACGAGAGCCTTGAAAGAGTGGTTACTAACATTTTGGCTGTAAATAAGTTGCTTTCTCTCTCACTTCTCTCCTCCTCCCTCTCTGTCTGTCTCTCCCCACCTCTCCTCCTCCCCCCTCCTCTCTCTCTCTCTCTCTCTCCGATCAAACAGTGATTTTTTTGTTATTTGGGCATGAGCACTCGTTCACCTTTTTTAGTTTGTAATGTTAAAATGAAAAAGGAAAGAAAATAAACACTGAACTGGTTTTGCATTTAAATGGTAAAAACATCGCCTTACAGCGTGTGTGTGTGTGTGTGTGAATGTATGAATGTGTGCGTGTCTCTGTCTGTCTGTCTGTCTGTCTGTGTGTGTGTGTGTGTGTGTGTGTGTGTGTGTGTGTGTGTGTGTTACGGACCCAGGTCATTGGTCATTCAAGCGCAGGGCAACGACGAAGTGTGTTTTTGTGTGTGAAACCCAGAAAGTCAAACGACAGCCTTTCCTCGTTTGTTCGACGACATTTAAACCCATAAGTTATAGTCAAATATAAATCAAATTCATTAATTCATTTGTTATATGCAATTTATTTATTTGATATGATTTGCAATTGACTTTCTTTGGGGGAAAGGTGCCACTGCAGCATATCTAGTAAACACGTAAGGTATTGCAAATATGTGGTCACACTTTTATTTTCAATAATAAGAATAATTTGTAATAAGTTATTGTAACTACTACCCTAGTTCAAAAAGGTGTAATATATATATATATATATATATATATATATATATATATATATATATATGATTATTTTTCTTTTTTTTCTTTTTAGATGTACAGTATGTGAAAAGGAGATGGAGCCTCATTTTTCAGCAGGGTTTCCTGGTGTTATTCTAATTACTAACGCCACAGTAGGTCGGTCATACAAGGCATCATTGTAGTTTTCATGATGCAACAAGTGATATCAACAGATATGGTCACCTCTCAACCCCAATACACCTTTCAGTACCTGCAAGGCCAAGAAAAAATCTGAACGTTTAATATTTAACAAATAAGGTCATTAGGTCAGTTGGTACTGATGTCCACGCCTACTGGAACATGCCAATATACTGTAGGTGCCGCTATCACTGCAGAAAGATGAAATCAATGTACATTTCTTCTTGGTTCAAGTTCAAGTTCAAGAGATTATTTGTCACATACATACACATACGGTCGTACATATATGCAGTGAAATGTCATGACACCCGGTGATTACGCACAATAAGCTCTATAAGCTCTAAAAATACGAAAAATACTCGAATATGCGTAATTGACACACGGTGCTCACATAGGCGGCCACAAGGGGCAGCACCACAATCGCGAATCTGGGTTCTATAATTATATAATAGAATTAATTGTGATGCAGATTTTGACCAACGTGTAGGGTGGCCCTGCACGCACTGCAAGGTAAGGAAACAAATTCGAATAGACAAAAGACAAGAAAATCATGAAAACATCCTCACCAATTTGACAAGACAGGCGAAGCATTTAGAAAACGTCCTGCAAATCCAGACATGTTGAATGAACTGCATCCCAAAACGCTTTGGAAATAAAAGAAAATAAAACAAAAACACATTCAGGGAAAACACAAATGCAAAGGCCACATTACAGAAGTGAGCCACAGCAGATGCAACGATTTGTCTGCAATATAATATTTTAAACTAAATTATTTTGTTATAATATATATATATATATAATAATTGAGTTTCATATATAAGAATTTATACAGGTAATACCAGCCGCACCACGTGAGACACGTGCGTCCAAATCCTCCATCTGCTTCTTCCATGCAATTTATAAATAGAAAAAACAACTTTTATATCAATCCACGGTTTTTATTTAAACCATTGAAGTGGCATGTTCCAGAGGAAAACAGCTTCTAGCGGCTCCGTGGTCGCGTTGTGTCGTCCGCGAAGGAGAAACGACCACAGCGCTGAGACAGACATACACGTCTGGAACAGAAATGCCTTTTAACTCAAATGGTCAGCGCTTCACTCGTGGTTTCTTTGTTTTTTTTCCCCTTTAGCGTCTTCGAGCCTCCTCGCCATCCCTCGGTCATGTTGCGCCCGCTTATAACAAGACTCACTCCGCCAAACACCGATGGCCTCGTGCCCTTCCCCATGAACTACTGACGCCAGAGTAATTCATGTCCGTGTGTGTGTGTGTGTGTGTGTGTGCGTGCGCACGTGTGTGCTTTGACGCTCATCTGATCCGACCAAATGAGGTTCTCCCATGCAGCAGCACACGGAGAACATAGCATGAGGATAAAGCAGCCGCTGTTCATATCTCGTCCAGTTCCGAAAAGTGATTCATGGCGGTGTGTATAAGGAAAAAAAAAAAAAAAAAAGAGGTTCCAGAGATGCAGGACTTCTTCAGCTCCACAGAGGCCTCCTTCCCACACGGGGCGTTAGACTGTTGGAACTTGCGGGGCGATCGGGACGCGCGTCGCCGCTGTGGACATACGGTAATTAGACGTGCGTGAGTGCTCCTCCAGCGCCGCCAGCGCCCTCCTCTGATCCCGCCTGCCCCAACCACTCTGCAGCGCTGTTTGCCTTCCGCTGTGAGGAGCATGAATTATACATCCACAATTACAAGTCGACCTCGGTGTCTCCCTGGTCAGGTGCCAGCCTGGTCTGTTTTATCTTGTCACCAACAGTTGACATCGTAAAATAAAAAACAACTAAATATTCAAAATGGGGGTGTTGTGTAAAAAAAACCCCTAACTATATTATAACAATATATAATCACACAAAAAATCTGCATACAAAAGTAAAAAAAACCCTCAAATCCTTTTCCCCTGAGAAACATTGAATTAAATCTCAAGAGACATTATCAAGACATATCAAGAAGCCTTTCCTTTGTGTGTGTGTGTGTGTGTGTGTGTGTGTGTGTGTGTTTGTGTGTGTGTGTGTGTGTGCGTGCATGTGTTTATGTGTGTGTGTGTGTCTGTTCCTCCATTCTTCTGGGCAGTGACTCATTTCCTCCTTTCCTCAGCATCAGGATGACTAAGACGTCAAATGATGGATGTAGACCTCTAACCCTTACAACAGCGTGTGCGTGCTGCTACAAGCCTGCGTGTGCGTGCGCATCTGACTTTAATTTCTGCCTTCTTTGGCAGCAAAGATCAGGTGGGACTCAAATTAGGAAAATATGAAACCGAGGAAAAAATAAAACCGGCCATTGTGGAAGGGAATGATTAATGTTGGTCATTTAGCGACGCTGGGGAGCAGCCAAAACAGCAGCCGCTGGCTTGTGTCACGTGGTGGCAGTGTGTGCTTCTGTGTACATGTCCACGTCCAGCAAGGGGCTAACAAAGAAGTGGCGCGGCGGTGCCGCAGGTCGCGAGAAGCCCGCCCCGCGAGGCGTTCGAGCGGTTTTCCCCGCCCGGTCATGCGGGGAACACTTGCTCTGCTTTCCTCCCGCCAACGGACGGCGGCAGGTGAGGCGCGTGCGAGGCGTTGCACACTGCGGTTCAGCCGATGGCAGTGGGGCCGCAAAAACCTTTGGCTCAGTGGAAGTCGACAGAAGAAGAAGAAGAAGAAGAAGAACCTTCTCGCGCGAAACACAATAGTCAGTTACAAAGCTTCCGCAGGCCTCTCGCGTCTCAACATCCGGGTTTACTTCTTCCGCCGGGTGTCTGGGGTGTGATGAGGCCTAAAGACGTGAATATTTAACAGAGGTGCCTGGATGGACAGGTCCTCCGTTATCGTGCAGAAGCGAGGCGGGCGTGTCTCTCCCGGTGGCTCAAGGCTCCGCCCACACTCCGCCCAAAAACAATAAAGCTCTGGCTCCATCCCGAGAAGACTGTAGCCCGCGCGAAAGCCGGACCCAAGGCTTCGAATAGTCTTCGGAAATCCACGGCCGAGGTGAGAGGACACCGATGGACGGGGTGGACGTGGACGGTGAGGGGGGGTAGGGGGGGCTTGTGACCGTAATCGGCAGAGAGATGAAAAGTTTTCATTTTCTGGACGCTCTGGTTTTTCTTTGGGTTTTTTGTTTTTTTTCACCTCTCGCGTGGTGATCGGCCGCTGAGATCGCTGGAGGTGTTGACGAACATCTCCGTCATTTCATTCGGTTTGACCTCCAGTGGACCTTGCGTTCCGTGAACGTTGAGCGTCGGGCAAAATGCAAAACAGGACGTTGAAAAGACTTCCACCCTCATCGCTTTAGAAATATGTGGCAAGATGAAGCGCGTTCCCTGGGAGGGAAAAATTAAAAAATATTGAAAGACCTTTATCCTCATGCCTCAGTGGTTATAGAAAATAAGCACAGTATGCAAATTGCCTCTTTCAAAATACCGAAAATGAAAAGGAAGGGAAGCAAAGGGTCGTTCTTTATAATAGATGTTTTGCCGGCTACATCTAAGGGCTGTTATTATAAGTCCTTTTTTGGGCCAAATGAAACAGGTGAGGGGAATCGATGTGACACATTCTGCCAGATAAAGGTGTTTATCGGTGTGCCCGTCCAAACCAATCTTGGTTCAGGTGCAGGATGAAGCAGGCACATGAAGGAGGGAGGGTATCCGAACCACGCAGGTAGCTGTGGGTGGCCGCTCAGCCAAGCTCCATCGAAATACATTTTGTGCCAAAAAAAATATTTAAAAAAATATTGACAGTGACAAGAGACAATAAATGAATGTAAACTTGATTCATCGGTGACCTGCGGTGTGTGTTTAATTCGTCTTCTGATTTAAACGGAACTGTTGAAACAAGTTGAAGGAAGTCTCCTTCTCCCCGGCGCCAGTGCTCTCGGGCGGTCAGTCGCTTTGACCCGCCTGTTTATCTGCAATTGCTGAACCACCTTCACAGCCTGAGGTAGTTTAACTTTCTCTTCTTTTGTTGTGGTAGTGCCGGGGGCGGCGGAGCTCACTCGCCGGCATGCGTTGAAGCATTGAAGCGTTGAAGAGGTTAATTTGATCAGAAGGGGAAAGTCAGCAGGACATTCCTGAGCCCACACCTCCTAAACCCCCAGTCCCCCTGAACCCCCAGTCCTCCGAAACCCCCAGTCCTCAACTGAGCCCCCAGTCCCCCACTGAACCCCCAGTGCCCCACTGAACCCCCAGTCCCCCTCTATACTGTTACAGCCTTTATAGATGGAGCTCTGTTGGTTGAGCATGTTGTATATTCAGTTCTGCTCTGATGGCCTTTGTAATGCAGAATGTTGCAAAGTAAAATTGCCGCTGTTTTTTCAGTTTGTCTATGTTTGTTAATTTTTCTTCTTCTAAGTTTTTAGAAGTCCTTTTTGTCCGGGAAAAGAGGACCTACCCAAAATACAATTTCTGCCTACGCCACTGATCTGAACACTGAAAGCTTTTTGAAAAAAATTTTTTTGTGGCAGCGTTTTTGGTCCGTGGCAGTAACGTAACACTGTCTGCTCGCCCACCACTGACGATAGCTTGACGATAATTAAGTTTCGGCCAGTATTTTGTATTTGTTAAAACAATTCTGCATTTCCAAATGGAATAAACTATTTAAAATATGACAAATATAACTTCGGATCGGTAGGGGTAAGACCAGGTATGGATCAGACGTGGTCCAGGTAAGGTCAGGGAAGGTCCAAGTTGGTACCAAGAAGGACCAAGTGGGACCAAGTAGGACTGCTAAATTATTTTGCTGTAGATTTTATTCTGGTTTCCAATGGCTGCCCGCCAACAGGAAAGCTACAGGAAGGAGTGTTTACAAGTTCTAAAGGGGGTTTTCATTTTTCTAGGTTTTATCTACCTATCATCCGACTTTCATTGTAATTTAACATAGAAGCAGACTCATTGGCTGTTTACCAATCAAATGGACTGGTCAGAAAGCAAAACTGAGAAGCTTTTCTTTGTTATAAAATCAAACCAAAAGTCATCACTCCAAAAGTCCCAAAAGTCAAATCATCACTCTAGAATGCTACAACGCACTCTAGAAGTCATCACTCTAGAAGTCTATCACTCTAGAATTCACAAAAGTCAAATCATCCCTTTATACTGTAAATCGTACCTTGTGAAGTCGTCCCTCCAGAAGTGGTCACTCCAGAAGTGGTCACTATAGAAGTGGTCACTCCAGAAGTGGTCACTCCAGAAATAGTCACTCCAGAAGTGGTCACTCTAGAAGTGGTCACTCCAAAAGTGGTCACTCCAGAAGTGGTCACTCCAGAAGTGGTCTCTCTAGAAGTGGTCACTCCAGAAGTGGTCACTCTAGAAGTGGTCACTCTAGAAGCTGTCACTCCAGAAATAGTCACTCTAGAAGTCATCACTCCAGAAGTGGTCACTATAGAAGTGGTCACTCCAGAAGTGGTCACTCCAGAAGTGGTCACTCCAGAAGTGGTCACTCTAGAAGTGGTCACTCTAGAAGTCGTCACTCCAGAAATAGTCACTCTAGAAGTCATCACTCCAGAAGTGGTCACTCTCGAAGTCGTCACTCTAGAAGTCATCACTCCAGAAGTCGTCACTCTAGAAGTCGTCACTCCAGAAGTCATCACTCCAGAAGTCATCACTCCAGATGTGGTCACTCTCGAAGTCGTCACTCTAGAAGTCATCACTCCAGAAGTCGTCACTCTAGAAGTCGTCACTCTAGAAGTCGTCACTCCAGAAGTCATCACTCCAGAAGTCATCACTCCAGATGTGGTCACTCTAGAAGTCGTCACTCTAGAAGTCAACACTCCAGAAGTCGTCACTCTAGAAATAGTCATTCCAGAAGTGGTCACTCTCTAAGTCGTCACTCTAGAAGTCATCACTCCAGAGGTCCTCACTCTAGAAGTCATCACCCTAGAAGTCGTCACCCAAGATGTCGTCACTCTAGAAGTCATCACCCTAGAAGTCATCACTCCAGAAGTGGTCACTATAGAAGTGGTCACTCCAGAAGTGGTCACTCCAGAAATAGTCACTCCAGAAGTGGTCACTCCAGAAGTGGTCACTCTAGAAGTGGTCACTCCAGAAGTGGTCACTCCTGAAGTGGTCACTCTAGAAGTGGTCACTCTAGAAGTCGTCACTCCAGAAATAGTCACTCTAGAAGTCATCACTCCAGAAGTGGTCACTCTCGAAGTCGTCACTCTAGAAGTCATCACTCCAGAAGTCGTCACTCTAGAAGTCGTCACTCCAGAAGTCATCACTCCAGAAGTCATCACTCCAGATGTGGTCACTCTCGAAGTCGTCACTCTAGAAGTCATCACTCCAGAAGTCGTCACTCTAGAAGTCGTCACTCCAGAAGTCGTCACTCTAGAAGTCATCACTCCAGAGGTCCTCACTCTAGAAGTCATCACCCTAGAAGTCGTCACTCCAGAAGTCGTCACTCTAGAAGTCATCACCCTAGAAGTCATCACTCCAGAAGTCGTCACTCTAGAAGTCATCACCCTAGTAGTCGTCACTCTAGAAGTCGTCACTCTAGAAGTCGTCACTCTAGAAGTCATCACCCTAGAAGTCATCACTCCAGAAGTCATCACTCTAGAAGTCATCACCCTAAAAGTCGTCACTCTAGAAGTCGTCACTCTAGAAGTCGTCACTCTAGAAGTCATCACCCTAAAAGTCGTCACTCTAGAAGTCATCACTCCAGAAGTCGTCACTCTAGAAGTCATCACCCTAGAAGTCATCACTCCAGAAGTCGTCACTCTAGAAGTCGTCACTCTAGAAGTCGTCACTCTAGAAGTCATCACCCTAAAAGTCATCACCCTATAAGTCGTCACTCTAGAAGTCGTCACTCTGAGTGCCAGCTACTGTTTGCAATACAATCAAGGTGTATACATGCCACCAATATGACCAATCTTGATGGTGATCAGATATTACAAACATGGTCTACACAAGATGGTTGTTATATTTAAAAATAATGCCTATTTGGGATTAAAATGGATAATTTAGTGTAACAAACTAGTGCTACATACTGTATACAGGATCCATTTTACACAGCCAGTGCTGCAAGCTGCCATTAGAGTGGAGAGACTCCATCCCAGCTGTAGAAGTCTAATAGCACTGGGACCATAAAGCCATTATCTAACAGAAAACGCTCGGAAAGAAGGATAACGACGATGGGGAGAGTCAGCGTGGACTGTTTAAGTGGGCAGACAAGCAGAGAGAAGGAATTATTCAATTATTATTTGATCCATTAAGTCGTTGTTTTTTTTTTTCCATTAGAGATTAAAAAGCTGAAAATCCACACCCTTCCCCTGACATTCAATGCCAGAATATCATTTTTTATTTAAATAACGAAGTGCTTTTCAATACACACAGTGGGTATTAAGTACCACTTCGCTTCAATCAACCCATCTGCAAAACTCGCGAGCACACACACACAAGTTGCCGTGCGCGACGCGGCACAGGAAGCCCTGGACGTTCTTTCTTTTGTTCAGTTAGGAATTAAATACATCAATAAAAACACTGTTTTTATTTGTTTTCTTTGGAGAAAAGTTGAACAGGAACGTGCAGTGGATCGCTTTTATCCCTGTGTGCCCCTCCCATAGTGCTTGTGGCCCTATTCAACCGCATGGAGTGTTTGTGCCAGAGGGGCCCCAAGGACGGCCACCCTGATGCAATCGCTGGGGCCCTCCCCTTGCGAGTCCCACCCGATCCAAAGTTTATATTTGTGTTTTCCAGAAGCTCCGCTTGTTTCTCAGCAACTGTCCATTCCATCCTCGCCTCCAAAGTCTGAAAAGTCAACTTGACGAGGCAGTGTGCGTAGTTGGGAGTGCGTAGGGAAGGTGGAGCTGAACATTAACAAAACCGCCACGGAGCCCAGCTCACTGATCAACACCTGAGCGCCCCCCTATCAAATTTTATCAGCCACACTGTTCTCATTCAATCCATCAATGAGTTGTTGTGTTTTTTATTGAAAAATCAATTTATTAATTAAAAAATGGGACAAGAGGAAATAGAATTCACATTTATTTTGCACTCTGTGCTTGCTCATTTTTCACCTCATCTACTAATGGTCTGGCCGCCGGTCAGTTTTCAAAACTAAATGTGGCCCGTGAGCCAAAATATTTGCCCAGCGCTGCGTTACAGGGAAAGGATCTCACGTTCACCACGTGAACCAAGCAAGCGCGAGTGAGGAAATACATACGTAGAATTTAAATGAAAAAAAACAAACAATTTTACTCATTTTGGAATTCTCAGTGTGAGAAAAATGAGGCGTGGCATGTGAACTGGTTGATAGGTCTGAGTCTCAGGGTCAAAGCGTGAGAGTTGGCAGCTCTGTGCCACACACTCACACACACACACACATACACACACACACACACTTAGTAGTAAGAGCTTACTACGCCCAGTTTACTGGACCACCTCCACCAAAATGAACGTCCTGATGGATGGTGGTAGTGATGCACGACTCGGGAATGATTTCTTTACAGCGAAAATAAATCTTTTTTAAGTGACTCAGGAGTCGTGAGTCACTGCAGCAAGACAGTCTGAGGGTTGAATTGTAAATGTGGAGAAAAGGAGCTGAAGGCTATTTGGTACAATTCATATTGAATTTGACTGATTTACACTTTGCATTCCACCAAAATGAATTATTTCGAGCGAATTAAATGATTCTCCCGTTCACAACTCAGAGCTGAAGCGACTCCTCTTCCCGCTCTGCGGCGTCGGGATGAAGTGACTGTGGGGGCAGTTAAAGATGGCGCGGGGGCAAATCCTTTCATAGAGTAGGAGCAGGTTATCCTCCGGTGCGGTGCCTGTTTCTGCATTTCTTTCATCCTGCGGGCGGCACCATAGTGGTGCAGGCACATGCAGGCATTTTTTTACTCAATAAAGCGTGAATGGGCATCGAGATTTAATTGGAAATGGCCGTATTACACGGTACATGGACGAAAAGAGGCGTCGGTTGGAAGGGGCGGGGCTGATGGCAAAGGCAGAGCGGGGCGTAATTAATTTTTTTAATATATATTTTTTTTAATCGGAATAACAATTGCCAACTTTGGATAGAATAGAATAATTTTAGCACAAATATATATTTTAGCAACGCCACTGTGTGGTTTTTGTAGGGGAAAAATAGAGACTTTAACTCCTTTCAAGTTCAAGTTCAAGTTCAAGAGATTATTTGTCACATACCTACACATACGGTCGTAGATATATGCAGTGAAATGTCATGACACCCGGTGATTACGCACAAGCTCTATAAGCTCGAAAAATACGAAAAATGTGCGTAATCGACACGAGGCGCTCGCGCAGGCGGCCGCGAGGGGAGGCGCCACAATCACGATTCTGGGTTCTATAATTATATAATAGGATTAATTGTCTGTGTTGTATTAAATATACATCGAAATCCTCCTAAATGAAACAATAGATAGAAAATAAAAATAAAACTTAACAAACTAGAGCTAGTTACCAAAAAACCCAAAAAATAAAATAAACCTAAACATAAAAGAAATCCCCCCCAAAAATGACTTTTCTCCCGACATTATTTAATATAATCGCGGCAGGGGAATAACATGGCAACGATAGGGTTTTAATAAGTCGCATATTCCAGAGTAAATGACTTTATTTAGCCGACAGGAAAAAGGAGACGAGCTTGGAAGTTCCTGCGGGAGCGGATTTATTTTCTCGGTAAGATATGAATATTCATGACGTGAACGCGTCCTCATCGGTCGAGTCCAAACGAGTATTGATTGGTGGGGCCGGTGTCGGCTGAAGAGCTGCGGCACAACTGCACCGCGAAATCCAACAAGTCAGAGTCACTTGTGAGGAGCAGAACTCGCAAAAAGAGCCCGACTTTTTTCGTCACCAAAGATTTGAACCTTATCGGTCACGTCTCAATAACAGTCGATGTTAAAAACGCGAATGTAATGTACGCCTGGGTTACGGCGGGCCCTCGCGGGGACCTCGCCGCTTCCCGGGGCCCGTGGACCGAGTGCTCCCCGCCCGGTAGCCCCGCCGGGGAGAGAGGGGGCCCCTCTGCTACCAGGGCGGGGCTATCTGACAAACCCCGCGGGGGCAATGGCGGCGAGCCTAGGCGGGATCCCGGCCCGGCGGGGGGCCGGGGAGCGGGGAGGTGGAACGGCTGCCGGCAAGTTTATAATTCATGTTTTTCTCTGCGGTTTCGTACCCGAACACAGGAGTTACATAGCACAAAAACAGGCGTTCAGGGGGGCGGGTGGGAATAATTCCCATATTACAAGTCGATGTACCGTCGCAAATCCAAAGTGTTTGTTGGTCTTGTGAAGCGCTTTGGAGCTTTGCGTTGAACAGTGCTGTATAAACCAAGTTCAGCTTTATTATTATTATGACTATTACTGCATCACTCTCACTTTAACGTGTTAGAATGAGATGTCAGTGTTTTCAGCATTCGGCCTCCGCTCCCTTTTTTGTTCCAGCCGCACAAAATAAACACGAATCCCAACTTTTCGACGGGGAGCGAACACCTTCCCCGAAACCACGAGAGTGAAACCAGGTGAAAACAAGGTCAAAGGTCAAATAAAATGCAAATGGCATCGCCGGGAGCCTGAACGCCATCTGTACCGTGAACGCCGGGACCCGACCCGTGGCCTCCAGCTCCCAAAATAGCGACGGATGAAAAGTTAAAAACAAAACAAAAAAAAAACAAAAAAACGAGGAAACCCCTCCCACGTGGTGTTGTTTTTTGACAGGTTTTCCTCCGTCACCTTGGTTTCGGCATCAAAGACGCCGCTTTTCCGGCTTCCGTCCCTCGAGCAGCTCTCCCCTCACCGGGCCCAGATAACGATCACGCCGCGCTCTCCCCCGTTTAGCGCCAAAAATAGCTGCCGCTCCCGGCGTCTCCCACAGCTCCTCCGCTCGGCGACAGTCCCCTCGGCCATCCGTGCGCTAATCGTAATTCGGAGATTGCATTGTGCCCGTGAGGCGGCCGGCGGGGTTAGATGGGAGCCCGGGCCGCACGGATACAAACGAGCGCAATAGTGTGGAAAGTTAATTGGAACGCCCCCCACCACCCCCCTGCCGCCGCCGCCGCCGGCCCCCCGGTCCCTTCTCCGGGACCCCAGCGGCTAAAACGGATGATCGGTTTTAGTGATTAGAAATGGACTTTGCCGCGCGCCGCGTTTGGGAATCGGTTTGGGGACGGCCGGGTTCTCGGGGCGGCTGTTAAATATCGGAAAACATCAAAAAGAAAAAGAAAAGTGAAGAGGGCTCGGTCGGGACTGTGATCGTCCGCGGGCCATCGCTGTTACGCAACCTGTTTTCAGGGGAGAAGAGGAGAATGAGTCATTTGTTGAGGTGGATTGGTAGGAGGTGATTAAATTCCTCTGCTCTAAGGATATACAGTATGAGGCCTATAATATATAATGAGTTCCATATCGTCATACAGTACATGTATTAGTTATTGATTTATATGATGAATGTTGGAAGCATCACACATAAGATTAGGAAATATAACAGTACATCGGCCGGTGCGTTTGTCAAGCTTGCTTCTCACTATTAATCGATGAAAATGTAATGTTTTGTTTCTGTATTCATCATTGTCACCACAGATGTTTGTTTTTTATTGACTGTATATTTATTCTTCGTTATTTCTAACTAACTTTTGAGGTTTATTGTATATTGCCAGTTTCCCTGTTTGATATTAATTTTCCATTTTTTGCTAATTTTGTAAATGTTTTTATTTCTTGTGAATTTTTGGTTTTATTGCATAAAAATTTAGTATTTTTTTCTGTTTATATTACTTTGTCATTAATATTTTATTACAATAATAATAATTATTATTGCCTATTGTTTGGATGTGAGCTGTGCACTGCAATTTCTTCCTTTATTCATCTCTACATCCGTCCATCCATCTAGCTCTACATCATCCATCTACATCCACCCATCCATCTATCTCTACATCCATCCATCTATATCCATCCATCCGTCTATCTCTACATCCATCCATCTATGTCCACCCATCCATCTATCTCTACATCCATCCATCTATATCCACCCATCCATCTATCTCTACATCCATCCATCCATCTATCTCTACATCCATCAATTACATCCATCTATCTCTACATCCATCCATCTATCTCTACATCCATCCATCTATATCCACCCATCCATCTATCTCTACATCCATCCATCCATCCATCTCTACATCCATCCATCTACATCCATCTATCTCTACATCCATCCATCTATCTCTACATCCATCAATTTATCTCTACATCCATCTATCTCTACATCCATCCATCTATCTCTACATCCATCTACCTCTACATCCATCCATCTACCTCTACATCCATCCATCTATCTCTACATCCACCCATCTATCTATCTCTGCATCCATCTATCTATCTCTACATCCATCTATCTATCTCTACAGCCATCCATCTATCTCTACATCCATCCATCTATCTCTACATCCATCTATCTATCTCTTCATCCATCTATCTATCTCTACAGCCATCTATCTATCTCTACATCCATCTATCTATCTCTACAGCCATCCATCTATCTCTACATCCATCCATCTATCTCTACAGCCATCCATCTATCTCTACAGCCATCCATCTATCTCTACATCCATCCATCTATCTCTACAGCCATCCATCTATCTCTACAGCCATCCATCTATCTCTACATCCATCCATCTATCTCTACATCCATCCATCTATCTCTACAGCCATCCATCTATCTCGACATCCATCCATCTATCTCTACATCCATCAATTTATCTCTACATCCATCTATCTCTACAGCCATCCATCTACCTCTACATCCATCTACCTCTACATCCATCTATCTATCTCTACATCCATCCATCCATCTTTCTCTACATCCATCCATCCATCTATCTCTACATCCATCCATCTATCTCTACATCCATCTGTTTTTTTCCTTACATCCATCCATCCATCTATCTCTACATCCATCTGTTGTGGAGTAGATCTGCACTGTTACTTCATTTATGGAGTTCCAGTATCGCTGTGTCTTGGTGTTTATCAGGTTTTATTCTGGCTCAGTGGATCGACAGCGAACATTCACCTCAGTGACTGGCTGCATTCCCAGTGGGCTTCAGCTGGAGTGTGTGTGTGTGTGTGTGTGTGTGTGTGTGTGTGTGTGTGCGTGCGTGCGTGTCGGTCGGTCAGACGCACAGCTTAAGTTTGGCCTAAGGCACACTCGGTTTGACAAGTGCTAACAAATGTCACTATATGTGTGTAGCTGTGTAGGACAAGCGCGTACGTGGGTGTTATGGGAAATTACATTTTTTTGTAACGTGAATCGATCCATAAATCATATTATCTAAACAGTGACCAACCACCCGTTTAAGCTTGTGATTGGGGATTGTTGTTTTTGGTACATTTTTTTGGAAAACATGACCCTCCTCTTCACCTCTCCTGCAGATTTCCATTTGCTCATGCAGCCCTTTTTAAACAGTGACTCTCCCCACCCAACATATAATGTTTCTCTCCCATTTCCAAATTATTCACCAATTTATCATTAAATTGCTTGTCGGACTTCTTTAAAAACGACGGAATGCGCTGAACGGATGGACTGAGGTCACAAAGAAAGCTTTTTGGGAGCCAATGGCAATTTGTGTAAAGCACACAACCATTAGACAAAGGCGTCACATGTCTAAATACAGATATTATTATTATTATTATTATTATTATATTATGTTCTTTGTGTCTGAGCATTCAACAACATTTTGGTGTCGTTGAAACTGAAATCTAGAGGAAACACTGAACATGGATATGAACAGAGGATGAGCACAGCACACTGAAGAGAGACAGAGCGCCATGGAAGGGTGTCTGGAGCGTGATAACCCTCGGCGTGCCACACCTCGGGGGGCCCTCGGGAGACCCTCCGAGGACGCCCCGAGGCCCCGTTGTCGGGGGACCCGCCGAGAGTTGAGCCGTACGTCTGTCACCGTCTCCAATATATTCTCCATTCCTAAGCCTGGGATTGACCCGGTTCCAAACGGGGAGTTTCATTGCGGCAGATCGGGATCCTCACGCCGCCTCCGAGACTCTGAGGGGCCGGGAGGGAGGACGGAAGCAGCCGGTTGCGCCGTCTGCCGTCCGGCTCCCCCTGGCCTTCACGGACCCCCGCGGCGGGTCTTGATGCCAGGAGGTCCAGACTCAGGCTTTCGGTCGACGTCAGAGGAGCCGTTTGGCCTCCGCGGGGAAAAAACCCAAAGTCAGAGAGGGGTTTTGAGCGGGGCAGGCAGGGCCCCCGACGTCTGCCCCAAAGGCGGGCGCGACGCTCGGCGGTCGGAGAACATTTCTCTTTTTATTTTTAACTCGGACGTCCGATCGTTTCCGTGTTGTTTTACGGGTGTTTGTCGTTTTTCTGAAGTCTTCATATCACACTATTTATAAACCATTTTGCAATTCTAAGAAACGCACCTTGTTCAAATTTAATTCACTAACTAGGAAGATTCAGACACAGTCAGATTACTACTATAATGGGAACAAAGTGACGCAGAAGTTCTGTTGACCGGCACTTTGACGTGAGGGATTCACTTTTTGATCCAGCGATGAGCGCATGTTTCGAATCCCGACTGCATTTGTTTTCCAAAACGCAAAAAACACAACGATGAGTCAGGGATTAAAACGCAGCCTGTGGCTTCCCCCAAGCGGGTCCCCTGGACGGAGGCTCTCTCAACTCTCGGAGCCTCTTCAGCACGTTTGTATTTGTGGCGCTCTGCAACTGTTGGAAAATATTTGTGCGACTGAGTCACGAGTCTATTCCGTCCGGAGCGCACTATATGCAGGAGAGTTTGATGTTCGGTGGTGCTGAGCCTCCCTGCAGCGGCTCTGGTTTAAACTTGTGTGTAAAAACCAAGTGTGCGGCTGACTGACTGACCGACAGACGGCAGACATATTGGGTTGCTTTGAGTTTTACGGGACACTCCGTTTTTTGGGGGGAAATTTGGCCTTTGGGTCCATCTTCCCCAGATTCAGGCGAGAAGGTGGAGTCCAGCTTCATCCCTGTGTGTGCAGTACGGAGATGGCAACGGGGGGCATGCTAACCGTGTTAGCTCAATGCATGATAGCAGAGGGAAGCGACTAGCCTAGCTCCTGTGAAACTAGGGCAAATACCTTCCAGCATCTCAAAAGTTGAGTAATTATATTGTAATTTCATCATATATATATATATATATATATATATATATACACACACACACACATATATATGTATATATACACACATATATACATATGTATATTTACATATACATATGTATATATACATATACATACATAAATATACATATACATACATACATACATATATATACATATATACATATACATATATATATCTTTTTATATATATATATATATATATACATATACATATATATATCTTTTTATATATATATATATATATATATTATCAGTGATACATTTAGCGCCTTTAAGATGAGTAAAAAATAACATACAAACAAGATTGTTTTAAATGAAGCTATATTTCTAACTATTTTTGATGTCAAGTTATTCATCCATCCACTGAGTCACTGCTTCAAGTGGTTTGTCGTAAGAAAACCAAAATAATCTGGGTTAGTTAGACTAATCCCTTTAAAACCTACCTGTTACCAATGAACCAAATGTGTTTCATTATTTTTTATCGCTATTATATTATAATTGTTAAACAAAAATATAAGTATTTGCCCGTGAAGTCGACCTTAATAGAAATGTTTTTACTTGAATGAAATTACTTTTCATTTCAAGTCGCCCACCGAATGCAACAGTTTGTGACATTTCGGAATTAAAATAATGAAGAAAAAAACAAATCAAACGGCTAGAAGAGGGAGGCTTTTTGTAAACACAGTCAGGTTTTGGGCTCCCTTCAGCGCTGGTGTGAAACACTTACAACAAATAACTAAACGGAAAGGTTCAGAACGTCTAATTGTGCCACATCCATCGACCTGTTATTAATATTCACAGCTAGGATGTTGAAGATGAGAAATGTAAATATTAGGGCGTGACAGAAGGTGTGGGATAATGACCAACTATGATGCGGGATGTTTCTACGGCTGATGTATTTACATTTGATTAATATATTTTTAATAAAATGTAGGGAAATGTCATACCATATATCTATATTCATATATCTATGAACTAGGTCACAATTTAAATATAATCCATTTGGAGCAAGGCAAGGCACTTTGACCAGTAATGTCAGTTTTGAAGGTACAGTGAGAGATTTTTAATCAGCCCCAGTCTGTTGCTCATTGGCTTAAATGTGAGTTATAATACGTTAAATTGGTGTTGCTGCCTTCCAAAATCATACTAAAAGGAAAAAGAAAACTTAATTACTGTTGTCGCAAGAATTTTAGGACCTTACATCCAGAGTCACGGGCCTGATTCCATGCCTATCACTCTAAAACCCACACCAACACCTTCGGTTGAGTGTGATTCTTGGGTTAAAAGTGTGAATATATCTCATTTATTTCACATTTTAATTGGTGCTTTTTGGTGCATGTGGACACATCGTTAGCTCAAGGGAGACCGGGGCTTCTTGTCACATCGTTAGTATCTTCAGCATCAAAGGGTACTACTTTAAAGTCGAATACTAGTTTTGCGCATCTACTTGATCTGATGTCATATCCTGTCGGGGAAAAGCCAAGCATGTGTTATGCTCCTCACAGGAAAGAAACTCAGGGAAATGATATTGAAGTAACTTGGAGAGAATTGTTTTGTTTTTTGGGAGTGTATTTTGACTGGAGATTAACATGGAGAGAGCATATTAGAAATGTGGAGGGTGCCTTTATTAAAGTGATAAATGTTATGAGATTTCTGGCTGGAGTGGAACGGGGAGCTGATACTGCATCACTGAAATATACAGTACATATGAAGCTCTAATAAGAGGAAGGCTAGACTATGGGAGTGTGGTGTATGGATCAGCCGCAAAATCTGTGCTTGCGGGGCTGGATGTAACAGAGGTTGAGGCTTTGAGAGTGTGTTGAGGGGCAGTGAGAACATTGTTTGTGTGCGCACTTCAAGTTGGAGCAGGAGAAATGCCACTGTGTCTCCTTCTGAAACAGCTGCTTGTAAACTACTGGATAAATCGGAGGGGCCATGGAGATAGTCATCCAACCTAAAGAGTATTACAGGCCAGCTGGGAGAGGGAGAAGCACAAAAGATACGTTTTGGCTGGACAGGAGATGCAGCCGCAAGGGACTTGGGAGTGCATGAAAAGGAGTTTTGTCCAACCGTATGGCCTCAAATCCCTGAGTGGATACTACAAACTCTGGCGGTTGATTTGAAATTACTTCAAATCAAGGGCAGTGTGGTGTCGGGGTGGTGTGATTTAAGCAGCCGCACCGGTCTAGTTAATTTGGCCCAGGATCATGGGTGGCTGTACACCTGTTGCCCATTAGAGCAATCGATGAGCATGGGCTGAATCACCCATCCCACGAACACATGGAAGGGGAGCCCTCGTCTCGACACCTGCCGCCTCTGTGTCGGGGAGCCAGGGAAAAGCTACTTGGGTGGCATGTGCCAGTGGAACTGCCACAGCAAGAAATAAATGTGCAGATCTGGTGAGTGAGTTTTATGGTTATGAGGAAGTTAAGTATAAGGACTATGTGCAGGTTTTTACAAATGGATCGAAGGATCCAATTACAGCAAAAGCAGGTGTTGCAGTTGTAGTTCCTACCCATAGAGGTGAGATACACAGACAGACCTCAAATCACCTAAGTATATACTGTATACTGTTGAGCTGTATGCCATCTTGATGGCTTTAGAATTGGTTGAACAAAACAAACAGAACAAAGTCCTGGTTTATAGTGACGCAGGTCTCTGCTTTGTACAGTCTCATGTCACGTTCGTCCAGTCCGTCAGGATTTACTTACCCGGAATAACATCAATACATGGAGAGGAAGGAAACAAGGCGCTGAGGTCATATTCATTTGGGTTCCTGCTCATATAGGTATTGTGGGTAATGAAAGAGTGGACAAACTAGTCAAGCAAGATGTAAAAAAAGAAAACAGACACCTATTAGTCTGTCGAAATCTGAAGGAAAGGGCATTGTACAGCAGGAAATCAATAGAGTGGCAGGTGCGATCAGGGGATAAGATGAAGACATTTACAATTCAAAATAGAGTTGGTATTATGGTTTTGAGAAAAAGGAGTGGAGGTTTTTTTGCACTTTTTGGTCTTCCTGGAGGAAAATCAAGGAACGTTGGAGCCCCACGTTGGGCGCCAAGTTGTTAAAAAAAATAATTTTGCATAATGCCCTGTGTTCCAATTAACAGTGAAGAGAAAAGTGTTTTTGGTGAATTTATTATCTTGTACAAGAGCCGGTTGTACAAGGGTGAACCAGAGGTGTGCTTAAGAGCAGCTCTCTGGGATCAACGGTTCATTTTGGGGAGTCAGAGTCAGTCATATATGGTCAGTTTGGGGTCACAGATTTGTACGTGTTCAAGATGAGGCAAAACTCTGTGGCGGTCGAAGGAATGAATGAATGTACAGTTTATCTCTTTGGATAGTTCACAGTGCATACTGTCTGTGGGAATTAACACTGTGTGCTGACATGTGATTACATCAATTTAGATATATTGTTACACAGACAGCTTTATATGGTCATTGTTACATAACAGCAAAGAAATTAATAAAATTCCCATCAGGAGGGGAGGAAGTAGGAAAGAGGAGACATCCATGACTAGGTTAAGAACAGGACAGTAATCTGAACAGCACACATCACATTATAGGGAAGCATCCAACTGGTTTTAGTGGTCATTGTCAGGAAGCTGAAACTGTAGAGCATGTGCTTGTTACAGTAGTTGCAGGTGTGTAGCAGAGAGAAAGGACGTGGTAAATGAAAATATTAGGGTTAGCAGGAGGAGGATCCTGGAGTGTGGTGGAAGTGGGCAAGGCAGAAGACGCCATGCCATTCCGATGGCCCATTATTCCAATAACCCCATAGTCTGAAAATGTCCCATTGGATATGGACGAAACCCCAACGATGTCTAACCTTATACTTTCATTTAACCATTTCAAACCTTATACTTACATTTAACCATCTCTAACCTTATACTTACATTTAACCATGTCTAACCTTATACTTACATTTAACCATCTCTAACCTTATACTTACATTTAATCATTTCTAACCTTATACTTACATTTAACCATCTCTAACCTTATACTTACATTTAACCATGTCTAACCTTATACTTACATTTAACCATCTCTAACCTTATACTTACATTTAATCATTTCTAACCTTATACTTACATTTAACCATCTCTAACCTGATATTTACATTTAACCATCTCTAACCTTATACTTAAACTTAGCCATCTCTTTTTCGGGTTTTGAATAATGGGCCGTCAGAGCAATGCTGAAGATGCTCGGTCAGCTTCCTAATGAGGACAGGACTGATGAGGAAAATCTGACATACTGGACACTATAGGAGTTAACTAACTCCAGAAGAACATTTCAGATGCCAGCTGCTGCTAAATCCCAAAATAGAAGAGCACCGATTCACCATTTTTCACATTCTAAAGTAAAGAAAAATTACCTTGACATTTTTTGTAATCATGTTCGAGGTACAAATCTTGCACTTGGTATAGAAGACTTTAAAGTGTCTTGTTATACTTTCGCCAATAACTTTTAGATGTCAAACTTTAACAAACACGGCAGTTTGGGGAAACTTGTCTCCGTGAGACAGGTTGCCAGTGCACAGACACAGATCGTCTGCTTGTCAACTGTCATCTGTCATTTAGAATTTTGTGGACAGGTAAAGGAAGGCATGAAAGAGGAAAGGAAGAAGAGATGGTCAGGAATTATGAAAGAAAACCAGAGAATGGCGGCACACCAGCGGACGTGATGCCAAGGGCAGTGAGGGGGTCGGACTTGGCAAACAAATCAATCAGGAATACAGCGAGGGATTAGAACATTACAAACTATCGTGCGCTGGCTCGTCGGGTATCAATCTCCACGACAGGTTCTCAGCCCGGACTTGGATCTGTGGCTCGAGCAGTACCTTACGAGATCGGCTGACATCTATTTTCGTTTGCCACCAACTAAGGTGAGAAAGCCCGTGCAGGAATATTCCCTGGCACGGGAGCTGCAGCTTCCACCAGCCCGGGCTGTGCAAAGGAGGAGCCAGCAGCGAGTGGTTTACACGCTTCTTAAAGCCGCGCCCTACACACACTCTCTCTCAGAAGGCCAGAGGCAACTAGCCTGGCCAGGGCAAGTGCCTAAACAAGGAGAATGTCAAGGCTGCCTTTCCAGGCCCCCCGCACCAACAGCACTTCCAGGCCAACCCAATCTTGCCAGGCCCCGCCACGAACCCAGCCCTACCCATTAGCACCACCTCACCCCTGCCTAGTAATGCCAGCTCCACCCACAAGTTGACTCCAGAGGACATTTGGCCTTACCCAAAAGCCGGTCTAAGAGAACTAGCCCGCCAACCAATATTTGTAACGGTGACTCTCACTGACACACCAGTGAAGGAGGCACTTGCGGCTGAAAGGCAGACACAAGGTTAAAACAATCTATTCGAAAAGAAATGTGCGGTAACCAAATCTAATAACGCCAAAGAAAAAGAAAGCAGGTACGAAAAGAGACGATGAGTGTTCATCGGATGAGGATGAGCGCCTTGTTTGTGTGGAGCCATTTTTGAACAGCCGTCCAAGAGAATAAACAGTCCAGCGTGTGAAATGCAAACAGCGGGCTGATGAAGCGTGTACCACTGGCAATGGGTGTGTGCCAGAACTGCAATTCTGACGACGAGTCTGACTCAGCGGGGTTTGACACTTGTTTGAATTCTTGACATGTTTTGTTTGAGCGTTTGTTTGAAATGGTTCTCCAGTTATTGTAGCTGGGACGGATTTAAGGGCCAAGTTCTGGCATTGATTCAAGTTCGGCGACTTATAAATATATTTTTCTGTAGCTGGATTTAATTTTGAATTTGAAGTAAGAAAAAATGACCAAAAAATGACTATTAAATGCCTCAAACTATAAGGAAAAGGAATAAGATCAAAACATGAGACTTTGTTCTTTCATTGGTATGCAATTTTTAACAATATGATATATTGGTCCCAAGTTTTATAAAAGTGTGACAATATCCAAGAATAGTTATATTTAATTTTAAAATAAAGAAAAATTTAAATGAAGTTTTTATATAAAGTTTGTTGATATTTATTTAAATATAATGATTCATATTAAAATAAATCTACCACAATATAACTTTATTTTATTACTTTCAACTTTATTCCTTCACATTGACAGCAACCCTCCCTTCCTTCCTGCTTTCCTTATAAGCGATCGAACAGAGAATTAATTTGTCATTCATTACTTCATTCACTAATTCGTTCATTTATCATCAAAGTGCTTTCATCCGCCGCTCAAGGTCCCATCTTCCCGCTCATCTGAAGGAGAGGGGGATGAGAGTCTGTCCTCATCAGCGACTCAGAGAGAAAACTGGATGTGGCCCCATGCGACGTTTTATTTATTAATAAATCCACATTTCATTTATTCACATTGTGCGTAACAGTGAGTGGAGCTCTGGATGGGAAGTTACTGATCGCCAACATTAAATTTGTATAACGACACTAAATAGAGAAGAGAAATGGGACCCTCCTCCAGAGTCTGTTTGGCAGTTATTAAATATTAGAGCTGTAAAGCGGCTTCACTTCCCAATTATTTTCTTTTTCTGTTTGTGTTTGTTAGAATTTACTATATTTTTTGGTCAACCAATTAACTGAGGGGTTCCCAAGATGTTTTATGGAGAGCACCCGAGCCAGACCAGGCCCAGGATAAATGATTGCCGATAAGAAACTTTTGTTTTTATTCTAATGGTGTGGTGTGCAAAATTTGTCTACACAAATACAAGATCCATTTTAAACCTTGCTCATGGGTAAATCTTACATAAAAAATAAAGAAATGTATGCCCCCTAGGGGGCATGGTTCAATCGCACCCTATTCAAAAGATATACTATATATTTTTTATACTATTTATACACACTATATCTATATAAATCGATCAGCCCCAACATTAAAACCACCTGCCTAATATTGTGAAGCTCCCACTCTTGCCGCCAAAACAGCTCTGACTCCACAAGACCTGTGAAGGTGTTCTGTGGTATCTGGCACCAAGACGTTAGCAGCAGATCCTTTAAGTCCTGGAGGTTGTGAGGTGGGGCCCCCATGGATCGGGCTTGTTTGTCCTGCTGAAAGAGGCCACTGCCATCAGCGAATACCGTTGCCATGAAGTGGTGAATCTGGTCTGTAACAATGTTTAGGTAGGTGCTACGTGTCAAAGTAACATCCACATGAATACCAGGACCCAAGGTTTCCCAGCAGAACATTGCCCAGAGCATCACACTGCCTCCGGCTTGCCTTCTTGCCATAGTGCATCCTGGTGCCATCTCTTCCTCAGGTAAACAATGCACACGCACCCGGTCATCCACATGGTGTAGAAGAAAACCTGATTCATCAGACCAGGCCACCTTCTTCCATTGCTCCATGGTCCAGCTCTGACGCTCACGTGTCCATTGTAGGTGTTTTCGGCGGTGGACAGGGGTCAGCAGGGACACTCTGACCGCTCCCATACGCAGCAAGCCGTGATGCACTGTGCGTTCTGACACATTCACCATCAACTTCAAGAACTGACTGTTCACTTGCTGCCTCATATATCTCACCCCTTGACAGGTGCCATTGGTGCCATTGGAGTAGGCTTCAGCCAGGTATTCTCCCTGGCCTCAGTTTGTTGTTGGGGGCTATGTGGAGTGGGGATGGTGTGGTTTGAGCAGCCACACCTGACCTGGATCTCGGTAATTGGGGGTCCACGATCAGAGTGGCCTCATACCTGTTGGTTGGTGTAACAAGCAGGAGGTGAAACCCCCATCCCCACACTCACTCAGGGGGAGCCCTGTCATGACACATCTCTATCTGCTCCTGGGTTAATTCCAGCTGGCCCTCTCTCTACAATAAACTGTGTCTAGAACCCCGTCGTCTGTGCAGGAGGTCCCTGAACTCGCCACTTTGGTGGCGAGTAGTAGGCGAAACTGCCACAACGATATATTTCTCATCACTCTCAATATTTGGATTTTTACACCAATATTTGTCGCCTTGAATAATCCAAAGCCTCACAGCCTCCGCCGTTGTGATCTCTGGGGAATTACTGACCACTCTATCTATCCAAACATATATCTATCTATACATCTTCGTGTGTGCAGTGAGCGCTCTCAGCCCGTTGGGTAGTAAGATAAAGCCTGAGTCATTTAAATCTAAATCTCCTCCCGGCAGCAGCGTGTCCCGGTCACAATGCTTTCCACGCTCGATAGATCTCATTTTTCTATTATTTGGAGATAAAAAAAACTAACATTTAATATTGGTTGTAGACGCCAGCAGACAGCGCTCTGTCATCATAATGAAAATAACCAAATAGTGTCCCGTCATAGCAGAGGTCCTAAACAAAGCAGAAATTGCTTTAAAATGAGGATGAGATTAGGGTTTATTTGCACTCCGCAGTCACAGTGAGACTGAGACGGAGTTTCTCCCCTTAAGCCATAAGGACTGTCAACGATGAACTCACCAGGGGGCCTCACTGAGACACTCACACAGGCCTTACTGTACTGTGTGTAGCATACTGTACTGCATATTGTACCGTTACTGTACTGCTGTGCCATATTGTTTTATAACTGTACTATATATCTCAACACACGCTACCTCACTTTATTCACATGCCACTTTACTGCACATATCTGTAAATACATAATAGTCTATTCCTTTTATTTATATTTTGTATTCCCACTGAGTTTATCAATTTTTACTTTTTTTATTATATTTACTAACTGAAATACGTTTTAGGAATCTGTTAGTTTAGTTAGTTAGTCCGTTAGTACTTATTGTTCATAATCTCTGGGTGCGTTGCAATGACATTCTGTATATATGTTTGAACGTATGTTTATGTATGTGACAAATAAACATCTTGAATCACTGAAAGTTGGAAGGTTGTTTGAAGAAACGTACTGATCATAGGACACACACACACACACACACACAATGAATGTATCTCGGCCTTTTGCACACTGTCTACTAGACACTATATTTATGAACTAACTATATATGTTCTGTTTAACCTAAAATATCAGAAAAGAGAAACACATATACAGTATAGTGTGTATATATACAGTATATGCACAATATCCCAGACAGTCTAATGTAATCTGTCTAATGTTCTAATCTATTGTTATTTATAGATTATATTTGTTGTTTATCATTAGGTATACTGTTTATTTCCATTTTAATTGTGGTTAGCTTTATTGTATATTTTCCAATTTCTCCATATTTTGCCATTTTCTTTTTCATATTTTCGTTGCACTGCTTTATTATTTTGCTACTGTTTTGATTTGGGCTGTTAAGACAATGCAATTTCCCTCCGGGGATGAATACAGTATCTATCCATCTATGTAATGGTTTTACACATAATTGTTAAAATTGAGGTTTATTATTTTTTTTTTCTATTACTTTTATTATCATCGCCGATTGTGGACGTGCGCCGCTGTAACGGCTTAATTTCCCAGCAGGGATGAGAGTAAAGTATCTGTCTTTAAACAAACTTACTTGTAGTTCTAGGGTCATTGGGTGTAATACACACTCTGCAGCTTCACAACTCCAGCCACTCACCCGCCTCCGCCGGCACATTAAAGGATTATCTGCCTTGCTCAAGGGTGACAACCCTTTACCGCAGTGTGATAAAGTGGCGAAGCGTCGCTCGCTCCCCGTCTCCCGAACTTCACTCAGACATTCCCTCGTCACGACTTTAGGCCAGCGGCGCTCTGAGTCATCGCACGCCCGTCTCCTAAATATTTAGACAGCAGCTAATTGTTCCGTGTCGGAGGGAACAGTCGCCGCCGGCCTCCGTCATCCCTCCCTCCTCCAGCCCCGACGCCCTCCGACGGGGTTTCTCAACGGGGACGACGTCGCCCCCTCGAGGCAGTTGTGAGATTGCAGGGGGTGGACGCTGGGAGGATCAAACTCTGAAAGAAAGCGCGGGCGTTGGAGCGGTTGCTGTTATGGATGGTGATGGTCGTTTTTTTTTAAATAAATGTCACTTTACATTCATTAAATAATTCCAATTCAACAACTGATAGGACTCAAATCGATCCTTTCCATCCACAGTAATCTGGCTAGGGGGGCGTATGATACCATACTTGTTGCACCAACCCAACCCCCAAAAAATTCCTTATTTGTGAAAATGCAGTCGGCCAAATAAACAGATCCTGATGATAATTCAAATGAAGGTTGTTGCTGCCCTTGTATAAAACGGTGGAGAAAGAGGCGGCAATAGCACAGCAAAGGTCTCGGGAGTCAAATCGTTAAACCTTTGATGGACGTTGAACCTTTGAGGACATTTTCAATAATACGTTAACACGAGCGGGTAAAGGGTTGGAGAACCCTTGGCTTTCATAAAAAAAAATAAAATAAAAAAAAGCCTCATCCCACATCATCAACAGCTTTCTTAAACGCCACAGAAGGGTATTTAACGCTTGACAGGCTCTGGAACGGGTCAGCGGGGAGGACGCTGGGTAATTTATAGCCGTAAACATGGCAGGGTGTTATTATGGATCCATTTTCAGCCGCACGCCAATGTGGTGGTTGGCGTGTGTGCAGGGTTCAGGGTTATGTTTGTGTCGATCCACAGTGATCGCCGTGGGAGGTTAACCTCACCCTGAGCCCTGCTGCCTCCATGCAGATCATACGGCTTCATTTAGGATGGGGTGGAGGAATTTAATGGGGCAAGAGCGCCCGCGTGCTGTACAAATGAAGGTTATTGACTCCACACCATTGAACCTCTGGGAAAGGCGACGCAGCAGCTTATAGTGACAACTCCCCCCTCGTCTCAGATAAATTCACCAGTTATTTTAAAAAAAAGGAAAATATGTCAGAGGATGATAACGTTTCTTTTTCCTTCAGGGATGAGCTTCAGAATATTTTTTGGGACCTTTTTTTTTTTTTTTTTTCCGGTCTGACCTAAATAAAGCGAAATGAATGTTAAGTAAGGGAAGCGGAAGATTAGGCTTCTTAGGAATGACATATTTTTGGATAATATCTGACGGACTGATCTGTCTCTCACCATGTCCGTCTGATTTACTGACTCGCCTTGTCTGGGTTTTTCGTCTATAAAATATTTGATATATATATATCTCAACATATTTTTTAGATGAAAAACACATCGAGTCTCAGAATCAGCGTTTGACAAAACACCCAAACAAGGCAACAACAAGACAGAAATTAAACAAGAAAAATATACAATACACCTAAAAATTAACCAATAAAAACAAACCCAAAAAAGTAAGAACCGACCAATAAAATCAAACCTAAAAATAAACAAGGAAACTTTGGTAATAAAGAATAAAACTACAAAAATACACAACAAAAAAAAAAAACAACAAACCTCTGTTTCGATTCACATTCAGTCAGCGTCACACGCTATCAAAACCAAATACAATTTTAATTATATTATTATTAGATAATTATGTTTGTTCCCCACAGATCTTACGGCGAGCTGACCAACTGCACCTTCCTGGTGGCGAACAAGATGGACTGCTACTGGCCGAACCGCCTGGTGGACGAGTTCTTTATCCAGGTCCACCGGCACTACTTCCAGGACTGCTCGCTGTCGGGACGCCTGCTCCAGGACCCGCCCAACCGCATCCTGGGCCCCTTCATCGTGGTCCCCATCCTGGTCACGCTGCTCATGACCGCCCTGGTGGTGTGGAGGAGCAAGCGCAGCGAGGGCATCGTCTAGACCGGAGGGCGTGGGCGGCGGGGGTCGCGGGGCCGCGGGCGGAGGTGGACCAAAGGGGAGGGGTTCCGGGAGTGAGGCGGCGCAGGAGGCGGGGGCGGGGAAGTGCAAAATGGAATCGATGGAGATCCCAAGCGGTGGGGAACCTTCTCACAGAGGCGACGGGTCTCTGGCACGTGTATAGCCATGCCACAGCCTCATACAGTCAAACGAAAGCATTGTCCTTCTTCTCCAGCTTTTCACCTCCAATCCCCCTTTCCTGAGTGGAAGTGCCCGGAGTGAGAAGCCCCCCAAAAAAAAATTTAAAAAAAAAAGGGAAAAAACTCGCTCACTCGTCGCACGGTCCACTCTCACGGGTCGTTCGTCTCTTCGCATCCTCCATCTCACGCATGAATGTAAACATACTCTGCCATGCTGAGCGTGTACGGTTGTTCTCCGCCTCAGCGTGTCCCCTGCCTCCGCGCGGCCTCCTCGCGACTGACGCCAGGGTGGCTACAGGGAATCCGGCGCCGCCACTGGACCGGGGCCGAGCCCGACAGGCCCGACAGGCCCGACAGGGGCCCGGAGCCCGGAGCCCGAACCTCTCCGTCGGCCGGTCGTCCCTGACGCTTTGAAAACCAGAGCGGACAGCCACGTTTTTGGGGTTCCCTTCCGCTCCCCCCGCCAGGAGCGTCAGGCGCCGGCGCTTCACTCCGCTCCCCGGCAGGGGCCCGGGACGCGGGCGGGTTCCGTCTCGCGAAAAGAACGACTTTTCACGTTGCTGCAGGAGCACCGTGGGCACGCAGAAACCACGGAGCGAAGCAAACCTGTTTTGTACTCCACGGGAAAGAAAAGGGCGTCGGATCCGGTGGCCGGCGCACGACGCGGAAAAGTGGGCTCAGAACTTAACTCGATGAAACAGTGGCTGCCCGCCGTCGTTCGCTCCGGTGCACCTACGTCAATCGCGTCTCTTGTTTAAAAATAAAACGTGTCTTTTTTTTGGAAGAAGTGAGTGTCTTCAGATCGTTGCTTTCCTATGAGTTCGAAACAGGAAAATGATGTAAGCGGGGAAAAAAGGTCAGAAAATTGTCCTTTTGGTCAAAAAAATTCTTTTTTATTTATTTTTTAACCGCTTTGGCCGAGGCTGGTGCGGTGCTCTCCTGCTGTGGCTTGGCAGGGGCCCGGGGACGCCCGTCGGGATCTGTCTATGGACTCGTCTGTGTGACCCTTGGGTTTTCGAGTTTGTCGTTCTGTGAGCACATACCACCGCGTTTAAACCACACAGCACCGGTGTTTCTCTCATACCCCGTCACTTAAATGAGAACAAGCCTTTTCAACCCGTTTTGTTTTTGTTTTTTCTCCCCACGGCACGCTTTACTGTTGAATAATCCCACGGCACTAAACCACATTATTTTAACCACTAAAAATGTCAGAAACAAGCAGAACTGTGCTTATTATTATTATTATAATTATTATTATTATTATTATTATTATTACTAGTGATTCGAGACTCGCAAACAATTTGGTCGCAGCGAACAAATCCGCTAAATGACTCAGCGGTCCGAAGAGTGAATCTTCGACTCGCAAGTTGAAAATGATAACTCAGACGCCTCAATTACCGTCCCAGGCAAAGAAGGCGAACGCGAGGCCTCGGCACAGTTCTTGGGTGTGACTAAATTACACTTTCCACCAAAATAATGACTTCGACAGCGTCAAATGAATCCCGAGAGAATCCCCTTCACGACTCAGGGACGGCTCTTCTGTCGTTCATCGCTCGGCAGGCGCCCCCCCGTTACGCCGGCTGAACATAATCAACAGAGATTCCCAAAATTCAACGAATCTTTTCTTTAACCGAGTGACTCGTCGAGAACCGAATCCCAAGATGGAATCGAACCTTTCATCACTACTCACAGTCGTCACTTGCAGAGTGAAATTGTTTGGAACTGATGCATTAGAGCAGTTTTTCTCAGATGGGATGTGCTCGTATCCCTAGGGGTACTGCAGCGGGTACGCCGAGAGTAAGAAAAAGTGTTAAATAATACACACAAAATAATATATTAAATAATATAATACAGTGCATCATTTATGTTCATTTAATATTTTTTCTCCCAATGCCAGTGAAGGGGGCACTCAGCCGATGGAAGACATTAGAGGGGGCACGCTACTAACACAAGTTTGAGAACCACTGCATTAGATGAATGAATTGCAATTTGGATCTTGCAACACAAGAGCTAATTTTCCCTTTTCATTCTTAATATAAATTAATTAAAAAAAAAATGTTTAAATGGAAATGTAAAAATGTTCACTGTGCACTAGTGTGTACGGCGGTTGAAAAACACTGATGTGCAGAAACTACAGCTCAGTTAAAAGATCGTGTTTCATTATATTGTTTCGTTAAATCACATTAGACTTGGAGTCAAGGCTGGAATGTAGGATGTAGAATGTATGATGTAGTATGCAGAATGTAAGATGTAGAATGTATGATGTAGTATGCAGAATGTAGGATGTAGAATGTATGATGTAGTATGCAGAATGTAAAATTTAGAATGTCAGATTTAGAATGTCAGATTTAGGATGTAAAATGAATGATGTAGAATGTATGATGTAAGATGTAGGATGTTAAATGTTTGATGTAGAATTTAGAATGTAGGATGTAGAATGTAGAATGTAGGACGTAATATGTAGGATTTCGGATGTATCATGTAGAATGTAGGATGTAGGACGTAGAATGTAGGATGTAGGATGTAGAATGTATGATGTAGAATTTAGAATGTAGAATAAAGAATGGCGAATGTATGATGTAGAATGTATGATGAAGGATGTGGAATTTAGGATGTAGATGTAGAATTTAGGATGTAGAATATAGAGGTTGGATGTAGAATGTCGGATGTTGAGTGTTGGATGTCGAATGTTGGAAGTAGGATGTAGAATATAGAGCTTGGATGCAGAATGTCTGATGTTGAGTGTTGGATGTCGGATGTTGGAAGTAAGATGTAGAATTTAGGATGTAGGATGCTAGATGTAGGATGTTGAATGGGGAGTGTGTGATGTTGGATGTAGGAGGTAGAATGTTGGATGTATGATGTTGACAGTAGGATGTAGGCTGTAGTATGTAGGATGTAGGAAGTAGGATGCAGAATGTCCGATGTAGAATGTCGGATGTTGGATGTATAATGTCGGATGTAGGGTGCACAACGTAGAATGTGTCTTTTCCAATGCAGCTATGTCTACTCTGCTCATTTTGATCTACGTGGTCTATTATTTTACAGCTTGCCCACAGATCATAACACGGCAGGTACAGCGGCTGCATCCCATCTAGAAAATAAATACCCATCCCATAATAAACACTAAGCCAGCGGAGGAGGAGGAGAGTCGTGGAAGATGACGTGGTCACAGACGGGTGGAGCCGGTGGTGCAAACGTAAAGTGTCTCGCTAACCTGTGACTGTGTCAAGTCTTTTTGTTTTTTTTCATCGTGATGATAACGTCTTCTGATTTCTATCACCAGGGAAACACAAAAAAAAAAAAATAATAATAATAATAATAATAAATAAAAATCAAATAAAACATTGAACAAAAAAAAAATAATAACAATTATACAAATAAAAACCCAGGGAGAGGCTGGTGGAGGTACCACGGGAACCAGGGCCGTGGCAGAAATGATAAAATGGAATTCTGAATCCAGTCCGTGGGTTCATTCCAGCCGGTTATCATCGTCACACCTCACAGGTGAAGCAGCGCCGGCTTCAGACCGTAGCGGGAATATTAATATGAATATTTACATCCTGGGACCAGAGACGTGTCCCGGCGTCAAACCCTGCGCTCACGCCCCCGGTGCCGCGAGGCGCCGCCCCGACGACGAACCCCCCCCGGTTTCCATTCTACGGGTCAGGACGGTGAGTATGGGACACGGACGTTAATCCACAGTGGCGTGATCTTCCATGTGGAAGAGGTTGATTGTAGCGCGGGACAATGTGATGAGACTCTTTCACAATAAAAGCACGGTGTCTCAAAGTAAAAGCACGGTGTCTCAAAATAAAAGCACGGTGTTTCAACATAAAAGCACAGTGTTGCAAAATGAAAGCGCGGCATTGGAAATTTGGGCCAAAAATAAAAATGTTTGTACTATATTCCATTTTGATTTATAAACCCGCAGTCCAATCCAAATTGACCCACAACCTATGTTTTGGATCGGCAACCCCCCTGGTTTTTGTTTTCGGTATTTTAATTAAAATGTGTCATCAAATCAAAGCTATAGTTCTGCATGTATGTTAAATTGTTAATTATATTAAAAAAAATATATTTTCTTTGGGTCAGAAACGCATGCGTATTGTTGTATTTTGGGTTCCTCGAGGTCACTAATGAACAAAAAAAAAAAAGTTGGGAAACCCAAGTCGTGAACACTTCATCCTTTGAAAAGTGTCGGTGACGTCGCCCGTGTTGTAGCGTTACACCCTTTTCAGCGTTATTTTTTATTTTAAATTTTTTTTATTTGACATTTTATCCGCCGCCACTGCTGCGTGGTTTTCCCATCTCACCGCTCAAAAGTTGGAATATCTTGGCATTTACGTGAGATTTGGAAGGATCTGGGAGGTGTGATCCATTCCCCCTGTTATTGACGAGATATTTCTCCCTGACAACCTGACCTTCAATCCTTCACGTGGCTGAGCCATGACAATGCCTGATGAATTTTCTCTTTTTCTGTCCGTGACGTCGTCCATCGTCGGACCAAACTCCGTTGTGAAGTCGCCCTGGTTCCGTCTCCATCGCCCGAAAAAAGCGAAGTCTCTTGTGTCTCCATCGATTTTTTTTTTCACTTCCACTGCAGTGGAGTGCGCCATTTTAAACGTTTTTTCCTCGTTGACATTTAAAACACACAAAAAAAACCCAAAAAAACTAAAACAAACACCCACTGGTCCTGTGGAAGTGACGCTCACCCACGGAGCACGGAGCACAAGGACCAGTCACGTTGGTTTGATTTGGAAGATGAGATGATTCAAGCGCATTCAGTCATGATTTTAAATGATCAGTAAACACAACGTTGGTACGTCGACATCTTTCACCTCGGTTTCGATGTCAGCTCGGCTGTAAAAAGCCTCTTTAGAGCGGGGTGGTGTCTCAAAGTGGGGTCCGGGGTCCCCCAGGGGGTCTCTCGAGAGGTTAAAGGGGGTCCTCGGCATAAATATTAAAATATTAAACTTACACCGTTATTTAACTTAAAATATGTTTATTCACAACTTTAGAGAACGTACAATAACGAATGTTTTGATCCGAGTTTCATTGCCGTCTCCCGAAGAGACAGACAGACAGACAGACAGACAGGTAAAAAACACAGGTTTGGGTTTGTTGGTGTTTTTCTGTCTGTTTGACGAAAGCGGGAATCAAAATGAGAAAGAGGAGGAGAGAGGAAGAGGAGAGAGAAGAGAGAAGAGAGGAAGAGGAGAGAGAAGAGAGAAGAGAGGAAGAGGAGAGAGAAGAGAGGAGAGAAGAGAGAAGAGGAGAGGAGAGGAGAGGAGGAGAGAGGAAGGGAGAAGAGAAGGAAAGAGAGAAGGAAAGAGAGGAGTGGAGAAGAGAAGTGAGGAGGAGAGGAGAGGAGAGAAGAGAGAAGGAGAGGAGAGAGGAGGAGAGGGGAGGGAGGAGAGGAGGAGTGGACAGTGTGGAAGCTGCTTATGGTGCTCGCTGGAGGCATCAACAGGGTTGAACATGTTGATGTGGATCCTGTGGAGCAGCCATTACAACATGACACTTTACAGCATGATACTTTACAACATGACACTTTACAACACACAACATTACAACATGACACTTCACAACACGCCACTTCACAGCATGCCACTTTACAACATGACACTTTGAAACATGACACTACAACATGACACTTTGAAACATGACACTTTACAACATGCCACTTCACAACATGGTACTTCACAACATGACACTTTACGGCATGACACTTTACAGCTTGTCAGTTTAAAACATGGCACTTCACAGCATGTCACTTTACAACCTGCTACTTTACAACATGACACTTGACAACACGGCACTTGACAGCACAACACGAACATTTACAACACATCATGTTACAGTGTGGCAATTTACAATAAAACATGTTACAACATGACACTTTACAACATATCACTTTACAACACGACACTTGACAACATGGCGCTTGACAACACAACACTTGACAACGTCACAACATGACAACATGACACTTTACATTGTGATACTTTACAACATTACACTTGACAACATAACACTTTGCAACAAACCAGCTGTTCAGTTATTTCCATAATAACACATGTTTTGTGTATAAAATTATTCATTTCATCAGACTTATGTTGTTATTAATAATATATATCTTTATTATTAATGATTTTTTTAAATTATTACTATTACTATTATTATTAATTATTATAATTATCATTATATTTTGAAAGGAAATGTGTCTAGAAGTGAAATGCCAAAAGGGATATGCCGTTTATATCACATGGTAACAATGAACATAGAATTACCATCTGATGTTACATGACACACAGCAGGTGAAGACCAAGGGATGGGGCAGAGCGAGGTGAGGAAGAGCGAGGTGAGGAAGAGTGAGGTGAGGAAGAGCGAGGTGAGGAAGAGTGAGGTGAGGAAGAGAGGGGTGAGGAAAAGAGGGGTGAGACGGAGCGAGGTGAGGAAGAGCGGGGTGAAGAAGAGGGGGGTGAGGAAGAGCGAGGTGAGGAAGAGAGGGGTGAGGTGGGAGGGGGCAAGGTGAGGAAGAGAGGGGTGAGGAAGAGCGAGGTGAGGAAGAGAGGGGTGAGGAAGAGTGGGGTGAGGAAGAGCGAGGTGAGGAAGAGAGGGGTGAGGAAGAGCGAGGTGAGGAAGAGAGGGGTGAGGAAGAGTGGGGTGAGAGGGGGCAAGGTGAGGAAGAGAGGGGTGAGGAAGAGCGAGGTGAGGAAGAGAGGGGTGAGGTGAGAGGGAGCGAGGTGAGGAAGAGAGGGGTGAGGAAGAGCGAGGTGAGGAAGAGAGGGGTGAGGAAGAGTGGGGTGAGGAAGAGAGGGGTGAGGTGAGAGGGAGCGAGGTGAGGAAGAGAGGGGTGAGGAAGAGTGAAGTGAGGAAGAGAGGGGTGAGGAAGAGTGGGGTGAGGAAGAGTGGGGTGAGGAAGAGCGAGGTGAGGAAGAGTGAAGTGAGGAAGAGCAAGGTGAAAAAAAGAGGGGTGAGGAAGAGTGAGGTGAGGAAGAGAGGGGTGAGGAAGAGCGAGGTGAGGAAGAGTGGGGTGAGGAAGAGCGAGGTGAGGAAGAGCGAGGTGAGGAAGAGAGGGGTGAGGAAGAGTGAGGTGAGAGGGAGCGAGGTGAGGAAGAGGGAGGTGAGGAAGAGCAAGGTGAGGGGGAGCGAGGCTCAATTCTGTAAACAACATAAAACAAAGGATGTTCTGGGAAATAAATCCTCTCCCACAGCCTGCATCAAAGAGGACGGAGACCTGACGGAGAGACTCCTCCGAGGTGAGTGGGGGCAGAGAGCTGCACCCACCAAGGTCTGAGCTCCTAAAGGCCTCCGATGACGATCCAGAGAAAATGGAGAAACCATTGTGTGTGTGTGTGTGTGTGTGTGTGTGTGATTAAGTAGGTTGATGTTTCTGCCGGTGGCATGTTCTTGGCCTTTCCTTTGTTAGTGCTGTAGCCAGGGGAGTTTCTAGCTCCCTCCCTCGTCCTCCCTCGTCCTCCCTCGTCCTCCCTCGTCCTACCTCCCTCTCTCTCTCTCTCCTGATCTCTCTCTGGAGACAGACAACTGTGGGAGATCCAGCCGCGGAGCGTGAGACTGGCCTGATGAAAATGTTTACTGTGGCTTGGAGGATGAGATGGCACTACCACGCACACACACACACACACACACACACACACAGACACACACACACACACACACAGACACGCAGCCCTGCTGATAGCGGTGACACCTCTGGGCTGTGTTTGTCATTGCAATCGTCTGTAAACGTTTTAAAAAAGAGGACGAACGAGACACTTCCTACACACTTGGCTTGCGAGCAGCGCCTCTCTACCCACTCCCTCACAAGACAGACACTTCTTTTTTCGGCGCCCGTCGCCGGCTAATTGGAGGAGCCTCCTCCCCCGCCCCCGACCGGCGCTCGCTCGCTCGCTCGCTCTTGAATCTCGCTTTTCTCCTTAAAACGGGACATGATTGCAATCAGCCGCGCCGCAGGTGAGACCGTTCCCACGGGACGATTTGATTTGGCGGCAGCTGCACAAACCCTTCACGCCACGGCTCCGGCCGTGTTTCCCCTCCCTCGCGGCGTCTGAGGGCCGCGCTTCGCCGTCCGCTCCGCATCACGTCGAGGGTGGGGAATTTATTATTATTATTATTTAATTTATTTAATTGGAGCTTCTTGAAAATGCTGGCGCCACGACCACAACTTATACGCGTCAGGAACCTACAAGCGACGCGGACGCCCGTTGTGTCGTGTCCGTGGTGTTACCAGGGGCAACAGACACGTTTTTGCCGTAACTTATCATTAAGAAGTTAATGTTGAATACCCAGTGGCCCTTTATCAATCTGCGTTCTCGTCTGCACTTGTGTTCTTGTCTGTACTTGTGTTCTTGTCTGTACTACTTGTGTTCTTGTCTGTACTTGTGTTCTTGTCTGTACTTGTGTTCTTGTCTGTACTACTTGTGTTCTTGTCTGTACTTGTGTTCTTGTCGGTACTTGTGTACTTGTCTGTACTTGTGTTCTTGTCTGTACTACTTGTGTTCTTGTCTGTACTTGTGTTCTTGTCTGCACTTGTGTTCTTGTCTGTACTTGTGTTCTTGTCTGTACTACTTGTGTTCTTGTCTGTACTTGTGTTCTTGTCGGTACTTGTGTACTTGTCTGTACTTGTGTTCTTGTCGGTACTTGTGTTCTTGTCTGTACTTGTGTACTTGTCTGTACTTGTGTTCTTTTCTGCACTTGTGTTCTTGTCTGTACTTGTGTTCTTGTCTGTACTACTTGTGTTCTTGTCTCTACTACTTGTGTTCTTGTCTGTACTTGTGTACTTGTCTTTACTTGTGTTCTTGTCTGTACTTGTGTTCTTGTCGGTACTTGTGTTCTTGTCGGTACTTGTGTACTTGTCTGTACTTGTGTTCTTGTCGGTACTTGTGTACTTGTGTTCTTGTCTGTACTTGTGAAAGTCATCAGTCGCAGCCCATGTACCGTTCCAATTCAAAGTCCGCATCAAGCCAAGTCCAGTCCAAATGCCCGGATGTGGACTTGCTTGCTTGTTTGCGAACACTAACATTGCGGCGTTGGGGGAGAGTCTCAGTACGCTGCCTGCTCCTGATGTTCTTCTGTGGCGTCTGATGTCAAGTATTATGGGATGTTATCCCCCCCAGCTGTCCTGGGGTGCTTATGTTGGGTTTTAATTTGTTTTTGTCTTCTCACGTGTACGATTTTTATTTTTTTTAACAGAGGAGGGAGAAATGCATTTTCAGAAAAATACACATTTATGGAAAGGACCTCAAAACTAAATCTCGCCAACAAACATGACTGAGTAAAACATGGCAGACAGTGACTGGCCAGAAGCAGCGATGCCATCGCACGCACGATGCTTTTACGGAAAATACAAAGGAAAAAACAACAAAAACAATGGATGAAGTGACTGAGTCACCGTCACGGTTTCTGTTGTATTTCTAACTTCTTCCATCTCCGTCGGCTTGGCTCCCAAATCGGCTCCCGGTCTTTCCCATGGGGCAATCCATAGCCTGCATCCCCCCCCCTGCACCACCTGATATGGGATACCAAACATTGAATATTAGACTATTTATTTGATTTACTTTATTTATTTATATCCATACGTACATTTTTGCGATAGGTCCAGGACGGACTTGCGAGCGGATGGGAAGTAATAAATAAAATAAGATGAAAAAAAACGAAACCCGCTGGTAATATCCATCACACCACAGGATAATCTGGCACGATAATCCTTAAAACCGTCCAAAAAAATAATAATAATAAAAATAAAAAAATTGAAAAGCCATTCTCTTGTGGTGCGTACCCCTCTTGAGAGACAACTCCACGTTTGTCCTGACCGTGCCTGCATGTGTTCAGGACCTTGTTTTAATGTGGTTGCCATTTGATTTGTGGGAAATTAAAAAGTTGAACAGGTGAATCAGAGCCTCATTAAAGGGACTCATCCGTGAATGAGATTAAACGTCACGATAAAGTGTTTTTTTTGGGGGTTTTTTTTAATGAACATTTACACAATTATAGTGGCATTCAAGGATTTTTTTTTGTGTGCTGAATTCCTCAAGTGGTAATGGGTTTTTGGAGGCATGCAGGGGTTACGCCAACTCGAAACGTCTCCTCTTGATGAGAATCTATTACAGTAGCGTCAGACTAAATATTTACAACAAATCTTTTCAGTCGGTTTCCGGGCGAATGGGCAAGCTGCTCATAACAACCGAGCCTGATCAAGGCGATGAATGATGATCAAGGACCGGAGAGCGAGCCGTCAACTCCAGAGCCCGTCCAGCAACACGTGACTGTAAGATTCAAGATTCAAGATTCAAGATTTTTACTTGTCACATACATATACATACTTCCATACATATATGCAGTGAAATGTAATGCAACGCACCCGGTGATAGCACACAATATGTCCTAGGAAAAAATAAAAAAATAAAATAAAATAAAAAGTAGAAAATTCCTTTCTAATAGACCGACTAACTGACTCCTAAAACGTAATACAGTAAGTGGAATACGTATAGAATAAGATAAAAATATATAGAATAAAATACAATAAAAATGAATTGAAATAAGATGGAATAGATAGAAGGAATATGCCTATGTATATACAGATATGTGCATTTAAAGTGGCATGTGAATTAAAGTCGTTTATATAAACCAATACGACATTTAAGATGCTGTCCATTCCCGTCACGTAGTCACACAAGCCTGTGAAAGTGAAACCAAACAGGAGCAATTTAGAAAGCTTTAAATTTAATCGCACACCCACGCTTCGCATTTCCCGCTCCTCCACCGCCGGCGGACGAACGCGAGCAAACTCGTCGCAAAAAATGTTGTTTTCTTTCAGCTTGTGCTGGTTGCACGGAACGCGGCGTCGTTCAAACGCCGCCAGCTATCACAACGCCCAAAGGCGAGGTTCAGGCATGCGGTCAAAGTAGAAGAAAAGTAGGCACAGTGGTCTGCGGTGTCAGAACACGAAGAAAAGCGGGCGTGGCCAGCGGTGAGAGAAAAGGGAAAAAAGTAGAAACGGCGGCAGATGGTTTCCAAAAAACAAGGAAGCAGACAGCAAAAAAAAAATTATCACCGGAATTCTGGATTATTCTATTGACATTATAATACTTGACACTACATATATTTTTTGCCCATGCACATTTATAATACCTTTTGGACAATAATTCTGCATTATTATACATTATACTACATACAAATACCATTGTACTGAAGTGGGTCGGTACTCAGCCCGACTTTTTCTTGAGCTTTTTCTTTCTCTGTTCTGCCTCTCAAGTGGACAAATCAAGTGGAACTAATGTCCGGTGGATATATGTCCATGGCAGCACCGACTCAATAAAATGTGATATATTTTACAATATTATTGTGAAATTTTACAATTTTTATGTAAAATATATCATATTTTATTGGGTCAGCATTTTTCATCGATTTTTTTATTAGTCGTGGCTGCCATGACCTCTTTGACCAAACTGTACGTCATGATCTCTTCCACCAGTTGTGTTATACGGTCGGTAAAGGCTGCTGCCTGCAGGACAGCAGGAAGTGATGCTGCGCTCCACGGGAGTTGAGAAATCTGTCATTTGTGCTGGTAGTCCCCGTGTTGACATCATATCGAATCTGCAGAGTAGTTGAAAACCACGCTACACGTGTTAAAATAAATAACCCATGAAAAGGGAAGTCCGCCATGTTGCCGTGACGTCACACTTCACCTGCAGCTCATATACGACCTTGTGGTTTAATATTCAACTTAAACCTTGCGGAGGAAAAGTGCAATTCTTCAGCCTCACCATCATTAGTGAGGTGGGGTTGTACAATTTATGTGGAAATTATTTCAAGAATTTTATTTTGCTGCAGACTCCCTGCAATTAGTGCTGGGACACTTATGGAGCCACGGACCACAGTTTGGGAACCCCTGGTCTATGGTTACAGAATAAAAAAACAAACATTTGACTCACCGGGTTGTACCTCGTCTGGGCTGGATGCAGAATGTAGAACAGGTCAACAGACGATGTAAAAAGTGTAAATACTATGAACACGTGAACAGATTAAATAATAATAATAATAATAATAATAATAATAAAGTGTATTAATAAACCAAAACGTCGCAGCAGGTGAACAAACTGTGTCCAGATCAAGATTCCACTCGAAAACTGAAGCAGCTGCATTTCATCACTTCATCACATCACCAAACTTTTCTGGTAATATTATTTAAGCTTTATTGAACATAAACATGGCATATAAAGTAACATGATGCCCATAACACTGCAAAATAAAAAAAATATAATTTACCATATTAACAATAGAAAGTCAAAAACAAACGGTTTGAAAAAATAATAATTAAAACAAACAAACATGAATAAATAAATAGATTTTATAAATATATTCATAAAAATACTTCTCGATTTAGGGGAGTCAACATATTTTCATTTGTTATCCAATAATTCCTAATTATTTTTGTTGTTGATATGTTTTAAGGATTTAATATCCCCTGCATGACCAGACCAATTTAAAAATGTGTATTAGTCTGGAATCTCTCTGTTCATTTTCAGTTTCCAAGAGGCACAGACTAAAATGTCTCTGGAGGCCTACAACCAATCAGAGTGTTGGAAAGACCTACAACCGATCAGAGCATTGGAGAGACCTACAACCAATCAGAGCGTTGGATAGACCTACAACCGATCAGAGCGTTGGATAGACCTATAACCAATCAGAGCGTTGGATAGACCTACAACCGATCAGAGCGTTGGATAGACCTATAACCGATCAGAGCATTGGAGAGACCTACAACCAATCAGAGCATTGGAGAGACCTACAACCAATCAGAGCATTGGATAGACCTACAACCAATGTGGGGATGGTATCTCAGGAGGTAGAGCTGGTGGTCTAGTGATCTAAAGGTTGCTGGTTGGATCCCAGGCTCCTCCTGCTAGCATGCTGTAGTGTCCTTGAGCAAGACACTTAACCCCTAATTGCTCCTGATGGCTGCGTCCGTCGGTGATTGAACAATTGTAAGTCGCTTTGGATAAAAGCGTCTGGTAAATGTAATAATGTAATGTAATAATAACCAATCAGAGCATTGGATAGACCTACAACCGATCAGAGCGTGGGATAGACCTACAACCGATCAGAGCATTGGAGAGACCTACAACCGATCAGAGCGTGGGATAGACCTACAACCGATCAGAGCGTTGGATAGACCTACAACCGATCAGAGCGTGGGATAGGCCTACAACCGATCAGAGCGTGGGATAGGCCTACAACCGATCAGAGCGTGGGATAGACCTACAACCAATCAGAGCATTGGAGAGACCTACAACCGATCAGAGCATTGGAGAGACCTACAACCGATCAGAGCATTGGATAGACCTACAACCGATCAGAGCGTGGGATAGACCTACAACCGATCAGAGCGTTGGATAGACCTACAACCGATCAGAGCGTGGGATAGGCCTACAACCGATCAGAGCGTGGGATAGACCTACAACCAACTTTTACCAAATAATGTCAGAAGCAAACACATGTTTCTTATCAACCAAATCTTTTTATAAATAAACCGTCCAGTTGGTTTAATACTGTCATGTCAAGCTCTCCTGTGCAGTGTCATGGTATCACACCCGCCCCATAATAGATAACCTTATGTATATGTATGTGACAAATAACCTCTTGAACGTGAACTTGATAAAGGGTTGTGACCGTGTCAAGGTCGGGTGGAAATCCTTTTGAATGGGAGGGTGGAGGGGGTAGACGTGTCTGCCAGAACGAATGAAGCATGCGCTGCAGATTCCTTTGGATCCCAGGCTGGATTTAATAAGGAAATCTATCAGAATGAACATTATCAAGTTTAGGCTGGCATTTCTGCATGTCAGCGGAGCCTTGGACGGAATAGTCAGTAGTTATAGTTGCTCGAGGGGGATTGTTGGTAGGTATAATAATAATAATAATAATAATAATAATAATAATAATAATACATTATTGTGCTTTTCATACAAAAGAGCATGTGTGAAATTCATATTTAAACACTTTTAGTTCCGGTCTTTATAACAACTGATTATTATTGTCGGTCAGAATGTCCAGAGAGCTTTACATTCCCTGGACGGGAAAATATGGAACTAAAAAAACAATGTGAGGGAAATTTACATCATGAACGTTTCTTAGAAGTCTGAAAGTGAGTACTGTACCACAGTGGGAGTTATGGCACACGTTTACAGCATGTTTAACATTTAAAAGGACATATCAGCATTATGATCAATTTCCACTGACCATCTGACCCTCACCTCAACAGTAAAAGTATAACAGACATCATTTCACCAATCAGTGGAGCTGTCAGTGTGATCGGTCACCGTCGTTCTAACTGACGGCGACTGGGAAGAACCGGGGACCGTCCCACCCTTCTCCCCAAGTTGGAAGAGGGATTCTCTGGGGAACCCGCCAATCCGACTCCTTAATGCCCGTGACAGATGTCTTCCGTTGACGTGGAAACATTTTTTAATTCATTTTAGTCTTCAATCCGTGCGTCCAAATTTACTTTTTGCCTCGGTTCCCAAGTGGTTCTCGGGTATGGCTGCCTGGTTATTAGTATTTCCCAGTGGAGGATCAGACGAGCGTTCTGCCCGGGAGACCAGGACGTAAATGACTAAAGTCGATTTATTGGACCGGGTGCTTGTGTTGGCCGCACGTTCTGATTGTTTTGTTTTTTTAAATCTGCTCAAATCTTTATTTTACTGTTCATAGCAACAACGCTTTTACGAGTGAACACACCTACCACCCGGCTGCAGCTCCTCACTGTGCTTCACTGCAGTCCAATGGGGCAAACGTTTAAGCCTTTAAGAAAGAAGTCGAATCAAGAGGCGTCGCAATAGACACAGTTTTTGTAAGTTGTACTGGAAAATAAATTGTCCTCAACTTTGCATTTGATCATGTTTTTCCAGGCTTTCATTGACTCTTTTTTGGTGATTTTGCGTTAGCTTAAGAGACTAGTAACAGGAAGTTGCGTCGCTTCCTACTGACAACATGCTGTCGCCAATGTTATGCTCTGGATGTACTGGATCAATTACATAAAATAATTAAAAATTTAATATAATTTTACTGTTATTCAATCGTGCGTTTATAATGCGAGTTTTCCATTATGTTTAATGTAAGACACTAGAAACGGGAAGTTGTGGCGCTTCCTACTGACAACCTGCTGTAGCCAACGTTACGCTCCGGATGTGCTGTGGCATTTGCGAGAAGTCGCTTGGAACAAAATGTGATATTGCTGTTACTTAAAGAATGTTCAAAGAACACGGAATTCAAGTTTCTGTTTTTTTTTTTTTCCCCGAAAAAGGAGATCCAGCCTGAGTTCAAGGCTGAAGCGTTTGCCCCACCGGGCTGCACTGAGGCACAGGGAGGAGCTGCAGCAGAGCCCCACGCTTCTCAACCGCAAAGCCCCGAGTGAACCCACGTTTTAATGAGGCCCCGGGATGAGACGCAAACCTTCCCCAAATCCTTTAAGTGTTTTCCATCAATCCGGTCCCTTACTCTTTGGCCAAAAGCCTCAAATGAGCCTCCTCCAGAGAGCGAGAGATGAGAGCAAAAGAGGGGGGGGGGAGATGGGAGCGAGAGAGAAAGAGAGAGCGAGAGAGAGAGAGATGGAGGGAAGGAGGGAGGGAGAGAGAGCGAGAGAGAGAGAGAGAGAGAGAGAGCAATGGAGGGAGAGAGGGCAGGAGAGAGAGAGAGAGGGAGAGAGAGAGAGAGAGAGAGATGGGAGAGAGAGATGCAAGGGGGAGATGGTGGAATGGGGATGGATAAAACAAGCAGGATTAAGTGGAGGAGAAATCCCGGAATGATTTGCCTTTAAAGGCGCGGCCCCTCTGGTTTGAATCCGTTTGAACGCCCCACTCGCCCCAAACTCCAGCAATTGGAGAAGATTCCCAGACTTTGCCGCAGGAACTCAGACGGGGGAAGGTTGGGCTCGGGGGGCAGAACATTTTTGGATCTGACATTCCGGCCCCAGTGGGCGTGAGCAGTGGAGATCCAGCTCGTCCCACCAGACACGGAGATGGCACGACTGGTTTTTAAACTCTGGGTTCTGGTCAAGCAGCGGCCTTCGTGTTCATAGAATATGCATCATCTCCTAAATGCTCAATGTTTGAAATCAAAATTAAACAAGGTAGTAGTAGTAATAATAATAATAATAATAACAATAATCATCAGATGTCAGATGTACTGGCCCGTCTGTAATATTGATCAAAATTTGGTCGTTTCTTTGCCGATATCTGCTCCGTACGTGGATCGATTTGGATGAAGCTTCAACCACGAGGTGTTTGTGACGGCGCCGTTCAAACAAGACGTGACCTGTGTTTGTGTGTCCTGTCCAAGTTGGCGTTCCACATAGTTTTATACTTTAAAATTATGAGAATATTTGCCCGAACAATAACAACAATTCAAGAGCCAAAATAACTACAGGCTGGACCCCTAATAATAATTATAATAATAATAATAAACTATATTTGTATAGCACAATTCATACAGGTGACTCAAAGTGGTTCACAGAAAGTAAAATAAAAACGAAACAAGATGCTGTTCCCATTATTTGTGACAGCAACACGCACGCACACACGCAGACAGACAGACAGACAGACAGACAGACAGACAGACAGACAGACAGACAGTTCAGCGGTTGAGTCGAGTTTTTAACCCTTTGATTGAGGACATTTTGTGTGTCCGTGTGTGAAACCCGACTTGACATCATTGTTCTTGGGCAGCACAATGATAATATATCTATACACAGTATATATCATTTATCTTATAATGAGAGAACAATAGTTTATTAAAACGCAATAAAACAAGTGTGAATTATGAACTGTTCAATTGATGAAGATGTATTTTGTGGTTGAATCCTGAGTGAACGAGGCTCCGTGAGCAGAGATGGGTCCATTGTTTCCCGATCCTTTGTGTCTTTGTTTTAAGCTCTGCAGCTAAAAGCTTCGGCGTTCACCACCCGCCGGGCTAATCTGACAGAACGAGCTTCCCACAGGCAGAGCGGCCGAGTGGGCAGTGCTCGGAAGCACGTGCACACACACACACACACACACGCACGCACATACATGCACGCACATACATGCACGCACACGCACACACACACACACACTCTCACTTTCCCTCCTCGTGTGCAGTCGTTGGCTCTTATCAATCGAAGCTTTTAGACCCTCGGCGGCTGAAGCATCCCTCTCTCTGTCGTACTTTTGCAGCTCTTTATTCCGCAGGAATGTGAGCGGCACCGCACGTGCCCAGGAGCGCTTTCAGTCAAGGTTAGAAATGTGTCAGATTCGACGGAACTCACACTGGTGGTGAAAGTAATATAAAGGGATAAAAAGTGTTTCTCCCGGGGAACTTATTCAAACTATATCCAAACTATAACCCTAACCCTAACCCTAACCCGAATCCAAAAACGCATCGGACAGCCAACATGTCGGAGAAAATGGGAGAGCTGTTTTTTCACAGTAACAGTGGTTCCGCTGGACATGTACCGTGTTCCATGAAGGAGTTAAATCCGTAGATAGTAAATAGCGTGACATCCAATGGTCACGTTATTAAGGTTATTTTATTTACTTTGATTCTAACTGAGTCATTATTTCATTCACTTAGATTTATAGGGGACCTGTTGTGCTTTTCCACATTTTCCGTCACATATACAGTATAATGTTACACAGTGGGGTGTTCATATTAGACGTGGCCGAAGTGTCAAATAACGAGGTAGACGAAAGACAAAGTCATCGCTGTGAACAAAACGCTCAGGTTTCCGACCGCTCTGAACGCTCCGTTTCCAAAGGTTTTTTCTACTTTGCGCGACGATTTCTTGAGATGGTCATCTGCTCCATCCCATCCGCCGTGGGTTTCTCCAAACAAAACCACTAGAAATAGTGTTTTTATTGTAGATGAACTTATTTTATTTTGTTGTATTTCCGACGTTTACATGAAACAAAAAATCTGTGTCTCCCACAGGCTTGAAGCACGGCAACGAAAGTGGGAACAAGCTTGTAAATGAGGCCTCGTAGATCTAATATGAGTGAAGATTCAGCAACTGGATTGATTATTTCTCGCCTCAAATTGATGAAGTAACAGACTTTGGTGGACTGACGAGGTGAAATCAGTGAACGTTATGGAATAAATACAATGAGGCCCAGAAGCCATGCACAAACCCCATTGGCTCACGGACCTCGGGCCTCGGGAGGGTGGCTCCTCCCACTTAAACAACCAGTTTTAGAACAGGAGGCTTATAGAGGCATCTTAGAATGGCTAGAATGCATAATCGGAGTGGTATTTTTTAACAACAAACTTAAGGACATGTTTTGGGGAGCTCAAAGACCTACTGTTTATCAACTTGTGTTAAAAGGAGCATAATAGGTCCCCTTTAAACGCTTATTGCAGAGAGGCGGGGCTTATCACAGAGCATCACAGCTTTTTGCATCCTTTGAATCCTGCTCTCCACAGGAATTAATGGACTTTTACTTTGTCGTTGGTCGGATTCGGTGTAAAGCCGGCCTTAAGCTGCATTTGCTGTATTCTGCCAAAGCACTTTTAAAGCAGCGGTGGGTACCACTGATTTTCCAGAATCCATCAGGTTTCACCACAGTGTCAGAAACTCAGCAGCACTTCAGCTTTTTCCCTAGCTGTGATTGGCCTTTCAAGCCATCCCATCCCACGGCTTCGACTGACTGACTTTTCATTTAACAAAATAAATAAAATAAATAAATGAAAAAAAGTTTGAATCTAAACTGTACATTCGGATTTTGCTCAAACTTTCACGATCCCAGAAACATCTCCAGTGTCTGATATCTCATCTCATCTCATCAGATATTCAGGATCAAAATAAAAAATGTCAAATATATACAAATATCTACAAATTAGAAAACAGAATGTGAGATATTAAAGACATTCACATAAACAGATGCGATACCATGCACAGGATTAATTGTTCGTATAATATATAGTATATATAATATACATAATAATATATAATAATATATAATATAATAATATATAATATATAATATATATATATAATAGTTATGTTATAGGTTAAATTATAAAATAAATTATTACTATGGGCTTACTGTCTTATTACAGTATGTAATTGCATTATGCGTTATTGCACAAGATGTGTTTGCGTGGTTAAGTGAGAGAGAGTCAGTGGGGTGTGTGTGTGTGTGTGAGAGAGAGAGACAGAGAGAGAGAGAGAGAGAGACAGAGAGAGAGAGACGGGAGGGCAGAGGACCCGTTGGTGAGCCCCCAGTGCCAAACGGTAGAAACTGAGTCTCACAAAGGCGGTGGGTGCCCTGGGTGAGAATCCCGCCCGCATCCTGGTCCTGGAGGTGCGCGGGGTCCGGGAGGGATGGATGGCTGCAGGATCATCCTGATCTCTATCTCCCTTGAATGTTTGACCTTTGACCGTTGCCTGATACATTCACTGACTGGCTGGCATGTTGAGGGAATGATTACAACATGACCCACGTGGCTTCAGAAGGTAAAACGATTTCGGGCCAAAATGTCTCCGGTCCTTCTTCCTGCCGAGCCACAGACTGGACGCCGCCGGTCACCGTCTCGTGACGAACATAAACATCGTGTCACGAATCTGGAGCACGGAATTAAATGGTTAAATGTTGCCCCCACCCCTCTACTGCGGAGGAGGAGGAGGAGGTGTGGAAATCCATCTCTCCATCCGACTGACTGGAACCAAAACACCCACCAGGTCTCGCACGCAATGTCGCTGGTGAAAATAAAACCCATTCTGCTTAATGCCACTGCACTGGGTTGCCAGTCAGAACAAAGCCCGAAAAAATTGATTTATGTTTGTAATCGTCGATCAATAACCTGTATTAGTCCATTGGTCGGGCGTCCCACCCTGCAAAGTGGGCGCGTGTCAGCCTTGCAGCTCGTGATGGTTTTACTGGGAATGCATTCGATGGAAAAGGAAGGCGCCACCACAGCTCAAACAACACAAAAAAAAGGATCCAGCTGATGTGGCTTCCTGAGAACTCCTGTTTCTTCCTTTTCAGTTCATTTCCATCAATGAGTCTATTCCCCCTCAATGAGTCATAACCTGCTTGAGGTTCCAGTAAATCATAAAAAAATCTCCATCTACGCGTCCTTCTCTCCTTTTATTAGTCGCTGCTTCTTCACAGTAAAGCCGACGCGTATTTCTGCTCTGAAAAAGGAAATGAAGGACGAGACGATTTGTTCCTTCGACGACCCCGTCGACCGAACAACGCTGAATCAAAACGGGAAGGGCTCGAATTGTTGGTGAATCTGGGCAAGAAAGACAAGAAGCCAATTTCCCCCAAAAACGGGCCCTTTAAATGTACAGTATGTTAGAGCAAAACGGCGGAAAGGGCTGTGAGCGGGGCCAGAACCGGAAAAATAGGAAAAAGAGTCGTTCGTTGGTTTTGTTTGCAACTCGTTGACCTGAAAATAAATACTGGGGGTGAAATAAAAGTGGAGAGGAAGGTTGTGGTGCAGGGACGGGATGGTTAGAGCAGCCACACCTGACCTGGATCTAGGTGATCGGGTCAGGGTGGCTGCATACCTGTTGCTCGTTGGTTGGTCTAACAACAGCAGGTTAAAACCCCCATCCCCACACTCGCTCTCAGAAGAGGAGCCCCGTCATCTGCTCCTGGCTCCGAATTAAAGAGTGCTGAGTTGGCTCGGGGAAGGTGTGTGGTGCTGGGCCCGGGCCTTTCCTCCCGCTCGGCCGCTAATTGGCCCTCAGCGCCCGCCCACGGGTCGCCGGTGCAGCAGCGTAGCCGCAGGGCAGCGGTGTTTCCTGACAGCCGGGAGGATGACGGGAGACAAGGACGGCTGACAGCTGCTGGTTAATGCGTGTCATTCCAAACAATCAGATGGCACAGCATGCGAGTGGATGACGGCTGTCGGGGGAGATTTGGTCTGTTTCACATAACAACCCGCAGCCCCGCGCGCCGAGCTCTCAAAACACCGCACAATATCTTTTTCGTTCCATTATTTTATTGCAATTCTTTCCCGTCTTCGTGACGTACATTTTGCCTAATTTGTTTGGGTCAATTAGTGCTGCACTTAATTTGCATGCACAAAATGCACTCGTGTCTCCCCTTGCTATGGTTGGTGGTTATAAATTGTTAGGCACCCCTCCAGTCAAGCCGTGCTACGGGAGAGTGTGAAATGCATTAACAATCTCCCATTTGACCGTCTCAGCCTCAAATCATTGAACGAGGTTTAAACGATTGCCCCGTCGGGCGGCGTTGAGGCACAGCCAGAAGCTGCAGCAGAGTGGTACGTTTCTCGGAGGCAAAGCGGTGTGAGCGTTATAACTTTAACTGCGACCTAGAAGTCTTTCTCAGCCTTTTGTCTTCATGTCTTCTGCATTTGCACCAGAAACCATTGAACACACACGTTTCCTCTTTATTTTTTTTAACATATTCTTTAATATATCTTAAAAAAAAAAAAAAAAAGGATATACAATCTTAGAAAGAAAAGGTTGAAGAAAAGAAGAAATTAGCATTAAAGCCGCTCCCGCCGCCCGAAGACACAGCTAGTTCAGAGACCGAGACCGCCCCCCTCCCCCCAAAAAAAACAAAAAATAAAAACACAGGTAACTGCAAAAGCAATGGACGTAGACTAGATCACGGATAAAACCCGAAATGACCAAAGACAGATTCCACGAGTTGTTTTCGTTGCCGTGTCTCCATCAGCGCTCGCGCACAGAAATCACTTTATAACGTTAAGCGACGGAATAACATCTCGGCGACAAAAGCGGCAATTACTCAACATGGACGGCTTTGCGTCGATCGGTGTTTGCAGTGATCCCTAAAGTAAACAAATAATCACACACACACACGCCGCACAGAAAGCTACTCAGTTATACTTCCTGTCCTTCAGCAGTTTCCTGTATTTTGTGTTTTTTTATCTAATTTCTTTTCACTGTAACGAAGCTGATCTTCACATCGAGTTGTTGGCGAGACACAGAGCATGCGGACACACACACACACACACGGCACAAAGTCCAAAGCTACTTTAATTTGGGCGATGTGAGCGTCTTCTTGCGTTTTCTTTTGTTCCCCCTCAGGAAAGCCACGTTAAAATTGTGAGTTGTTTTTGTTCGATTTTGTGTTTATTAATATTATCACACCATGACGCATACGGGTCAAAAAATAAAAATAAAATATGTTAACGTTCCCAAACACTTCCGCTACAGAGGACAGATGTGTGCACATGCTAGATAATTTGCCTTCAGACCTGCACACACACACACACACACACACACACACACACACACACACACACACACACACACACACACACACACACACACACACACACACACACACACACACACACACACACACACACACACACACACACCTATCCCAATAAATCATCAAATGGACAATAAACATGTGAGCAAATAAAAATTGATTACACGCAGACCGTGAGCTTACACACACACACACAGTATTTTGCTCAGAAAGCAGATTTCTTCGCCATGACATCGAGATATGTAAGTAGACAGATTTTTTTGCAATTCTGATTTACACATGGAATAATAATAATAATAATAATAATAATAAAAAAGCTTCACATTAGACATTTTGATTTGTGTTCATGCACACATACACATTCACATTCACAGGGCCCGATTCAGTGTGTGTGTGTGTGTGTTTGTGGGATGACAGTGAAGGAGGGCGAGCCAGAGAGAGAGAGAGAGCGAGAGCCTTGAAAGAGTGGTTACTAACATTTTGGCTGTAAATAAGTTGCTTTCTCTCTCACTTCTCTCCTCCCTCTCTGTCTGTCTCTCCCCACCTCTCCTCCTCCCCCCTCCTCTTCTCTGTCTCTCTTTCTCGCCGATCAAAAAAGTGATTTTTTTTTTGTCGACCTTTTTTAGTTTGTAATGTTAAAATGAAAAAGGAAAGGAAATAACCACTGAGCTGGTTTTGCATTTAAATGGTAAAAACATCACCTTACAGCGTGTGTGTGTGTGTGTGTGTGTGTGTGTGTGTGTGTGAATGATTGAATGTGTGCGTGTCTCTGTGTGTGTGTGTGTGTGTGTGTGTAACGGACCCAGGTCATTGGTCATTCAAGTGCTGTCTCATGGGGTCGGGCGGGGTGCAGGGCAACGACGGAGTGTGTGTGTGTGTGTGTGTGTGTGTGTGTGTGTGTGTGTGTGTGTGTGTGTGTGTGTGTGTGTGTGTGTGTGTGTGTGTGTGTGTGTTCCACGGATTCTGCATCTTGAGCAACACGTACTTGGCAGGCACTGGAAAGTGAAGAAACACGAACAGACAGATTCAGTCTTTCCCGATGCCTTTCGGACTTTTTTTTTTTTTTTTTTTTTTTTTTTAATATATATTTTGGGTTCAGATCCCTCCCTCGTCGCTGTGGGGGAGCCTCGTCGTCGCTGCACGTAGTTACCATGGTGACCACGACTCATCCAATCAGGACAATTAAAGCATAAATTTCTTCCTCTTCTTCTGTTTCACACATAGTTTTTTTTTTTTTTTTTTAACGCCCTCTCTTCTATCCACGTTTGTTTTCCGGCGGCAGGTACATTTAATGCAGCCAGGTCGAGGGGGCCAGGGGCCAGGGGCCAGGGGCCAGGGGCAGGACTGGTCCAGGAGACAGGGAAGGGGGCGGGGTCAGAGGCAAGGCAGAGCTGATGGATCGGTCGGTTGGTGCAGGCCGAGGAAGGGAGCGCGACGCCTCCATCCTTCTATCATCTGGCGTAGTGCTTGATGTAATCCTGAACCTTGTTCCGGAAATCCTCCTGGAGGGAGGGAGGGAGGGAGAGAAAAGAAAACAGATGTGATGAGGGAAAAAGAGGAGATTTAGTTTGTCACTTTCAAGGGCAGAGTTTCTTCCACCGCGTGCATTTACATGTACGAGGAAAATACGGACAATTAAAGCAAAAAAAAAAAAAAAGCTTAACTGTCCGAGAAAAGAAATAATAATAAAAAATAAAATAGAATAAAAAGTGAAGTTTAAATATGATAAAAAAGAAAATTGCCAAATAGTTGAAAAACCCCCAGAGATAGTGAAATATATAAAAACATACAGAATATACAAATGTGATTCTCTGAGACTACAATTAAAGTGGTAATCCATAAGATTATTTTGTTAAAAAAAATCAGGTACTTGATGTATTTCTTTTTAGCTGGCGGGCATTAGGGGGGGGGGGTTGTCCCGTTCATTTAACCATTGCTGGTTCAACCCACTCTTAATGTATTGCTGTTACAATGTTGGTGGTGGGGTCTGCAATTCCCACCAAGAATGCAGATCGGAAATCCACAAAAAGTGAAAGGCAGCCACACTGCAGATGGTTGTTGTTAGGAAAACCGTTGATATGGATGAACATTCACAAAATAATAACCCAAAAATATCCACCGCCACCCCGAGTGACCAAGGGTAAAACAAAAACAACGGAAAAAAGAAAGAAAGTGACATCGTGGAGTGAAGACGAGGGTCAACCCTGATGTTGGGGAAAAGAAACAACAAAAAAACAAAACGTTGAGGTTTCCAATGGAACTCTGGGGCTTGAAGTGAAATCCACCAAACACAGACGATGTGATGGATTACAACCTTAATGTGGAAAGTACGATGTGATGTCACCGCTTTTAGAGCTTTTGAGCCTTTAGTCGGTTTTTCTCAGAGTTTCGTGTTCAAGTTCAAGTTCAAGAGATTATTTGTCACATACATACACATACGGTTCTGATCCAACAGGGATTTGGGGATTTTACCGCTGCATGTTAATTGGAAGTGAAGTCATCATTTTTTTTTCATTTTCTGTCTTATTGTTTTGTTTATTTTATTGTTTACTTCTTGATTTTATTGTACACTGCAAATGTATCCCTCTTCTAGTTTAGTGTTCGGGTTCATGTACATTGACTATTTTTCTCGTTTTTTTTTAGGTTCTTTTCCTTGTTTTGTGTTACTTTTACATAAGTTGTTTTGTTTATATTTATTGTTTATCATCAGTTTTTTGTATACTGCCGTAATCTTATTTGACTTTACTGTTCATTGTATATTTATCACACATTTTCGGTCTCTAGTGAACTTCCAGGTTTATTGTGTATCGCCATTTTCTTTTCTCTATTTTTACTCTATTTCTTGATTATTATCATTTCCTATTGTGATGTGAGGTGCGACGACACTGGATTTTCTTTCTGGGGATGAATTGAGTACCCACCGATCTATCTATCTATCTATTTTTATTATATTTTTAATCCATAAAATTAAAAAGTAATAAAAATGTAAGGTGTAAAAAATACAGCATGACATCATACCGTTTCATATTCATAGGTTTTCCAGACATTTCTGTCAAGGCAAACGATAAAACTCTCCATTAGTCACCAGGTGTCGCCTGAGGGAGGTTCTCTACTGTCTAATTTCCAGGATTAATCAATATCTTTTCTCCGTCAAACTGCTCCCGGGTCGTGAAGGTGTGCTATAAATTTAAGGTTAATTGATTTTCGGGAGTGATGTGGGAGCAGGACGGTGCCAACACCGCGAGACGCAGAAAAAACAGTTTCACAAATCCTGGTTCCAGCAAGAGCATCCGCAGATGATCATTTCAAAGACTTGATATAAGATGGATTCACACTCATTTATACATCCAGCGAGCCTAAAATACTGAAAGAAAATGTTCAATCTGAATATAAAGCAGCTGTACATGGTGTGAAATAGGAGATTTAATGTGGATGTGTGGAGGAACTTATAAAATAATAAAATAATAATAATAATAATAAATATTGTTATTGCTGCATTGTTGGGTCTAGGTTAGTTGCGTTAGTTATGAATTACAGTTGAGTTCCCATAGAACGCAGTATTACTTTCTACCAACACAAGCTACAATTTCCGAGTTCCCATGGAACGCAGCATTAATTCGTATCAACACGAGTTACAATTTTCAGAGTTCCCATGGAACGCAGCATTAGTTCGTACCAACACGAGTTACAATCTTCAGAGTTCCCATGGAACGCAGCATTACTTCCTACCAACACAAGTTACAATTTTCAGAGTTCCCATGGAAATCAGCATTACTTCCTACCAACACAAGTTACAATTTTCAGAGTTTCCATGGAACGCAGTATGGGCTCCTTCTCGTCTTGACGCAGATCCTGCGTCAAGAGACACGTGACAAGTGTAATATTAATACACTTTCAATAAACAGTGAACAGCGAGCCAGGAGGGGGCGTGGCTTCAGGGCTCTGTGACTGAGTCACAAAGACTGTCTTTCCCGGTGTGGGACTTTAACCGGCAGTTTCATTGGCCATGGTGGAACACTGGACTAAATCATTGACATTTTGTTAAACTGTGCCATTAAAATGTCTTTGTTAGTCTTACATTTTGAAAGGACCTGTATGAGTATATAACAAATTGAATGATGATGTCACAAAGCGCCCCGCTCCACCATCGTAGCCGGCTCCACCAGCGGATTCCACGCTCCGTGAAGCTAGATACGCGGCCGTGAATCTGGTCGGGCTCGACTCATTGCAAGGTAAAAACTCGGGTGTTTTGTTTTCAGGCGCAGCGAGGTGCATCGGATGTGTCACCCCAGTTCCATACTTCCTTTGTCCCCCTCCATCCCGTTCTTCTACAATGTCCCCCTGGGCTCTGACCCCAGCTCCTCATGAGCTCCCAGACGTCCTCCCTCCCTCCCTCAACCCTTTCAACTCTTCATCTCCTGTCCATCACCCGTCAACGCTGATCCCTCTCCATACATTTCTTCCCTCCCCTTGTTCTGATCCGTCAAGATCCACTTCTCGCCGTCGTTTCTCCACCTCCTCCTCTTTGTCTCTTACCTACTGTCCCTCGAGCCCTCGCATCTCTCTTCCCTCCGCCCCACCTCCCCCCGGGGGGCTGCTCTTTCAGTCCTCACTTCGTCTCATCCCTCCCTCCCCCCTTGCCGTCATCTCCGTCCATCACAGGAGCTCGTTTCTTCCCGGCGCCTTCACGTTCCGGCTCTCCCACAGGTCAAGGAGCTCAGCGGAGAGAAGCCGTCTGGCCTCGTCTCCCCTGTGGAGGGCTGAGGGGAGGCTGACGAGGCCGACTTGCAAAGGTCACGTCACGTCCCAGTGTCACTCGAGGTCCTTCTGGTCTCCGCTCCTCCTGTTGGTCTTGCAGACAGTATTTATATCTGCCTCCCTGTGGGAGGCGGGAGCTGCTCTGGGGACTCCAGTGGCTCAAATGTCGTTTTGGTTTCTGTGCCATTAGGAAAACAAAAAGTGGCTCCTTCGATGACCCGCTCATAACCCATTTATAAATGGCTCCTTATAACCCATTTATACTTTTCTTTGTCGTGATGAGGTTTTTTCTGACAGGTCCATTTCCACAAATGTAGAAAACAAAAAGGAATATAGTCAAACAGTATCCATAACACCAACAGTAAGAAGGCCCATTTATAATATCATAGCATACATAAGTGCTTTAAAAACAGGTACATATCCATAAAATTAAATGCTAAATGCAAGATTACCATAGTAAAAACATTAGCCATCAGACTAACAATAAATGGGCCTGTTCACTATCAAAAACAATTGATTGTTTTGACTGACAAACTGACTGAGCGATCTGATGCTGCGTTCAGAGGGAACTCGGAAAAGTGTAACTCGGATGTGAGCGAACTGATGCAGCGTTCAATGGGATCTCGGAAAACTAACTCTGGCGTGGCAACCTCTTGCGAGCCATAAAATTTTTCAAATGGGCCGTATCCGACCCGCGGGCAGGTAGCTGAATAGGCCTGCCTTACACCACCCAGTCTGCTAAAGGAATACACCTTACACCATCAAGTATGCCGTTTGAATACACCTTATATCACCCAGTCTGTGAACAGAGCACACCTTACAGCATCCAGTATGCTCTTGGAATACATCTTACACCATTCAATCTGCTAATGGAATATACCTTACACCGTCCAGTCTATTGTTGGAATTCACCTTACAGCATCCAGTATGCTCTTGGAATACATCCAGCATTCACCCTTATATCAAACGTTGTCCTCAGCGTTAGCTACTAAATCCTCTTTCCCCTGGTTTCGCTGCTTCCGTCCTCCATTGTTCGCCATTACCTTCAAAACCTTCTCCCTAGTCACCCTGCCTCTTCATACACCCTCTTCTTCCTCTCCTCCTCTCCCTCCCATTCCCTTTCCTCTGCTCTCCCTTGGGGGCCCAGGCCAATAAATCTAATCCTACTCCACATGTCATGCTATGCAACATGAACTTTCACATCCGAGACTCCCACTGACATCAGGGCTTTTATTTATACCAGAGCTCCAGTCCGTCTGTCACGCACTAAATTCCTGGGGGTTCATGTGTAGTCACTAGGGCATGAAGTATAACGAGCGAGAGAGAGAGAGAGAGAGAGAGAGAGGGAGGATTTGGAAATGGAAGCACTCTAAAAGGTTGCCAACACACACAACTCAACAAAAAAATCAACAAACAGTGACTTTACTGGTGATGACAACAGCTGTAATAACTGCACACAGAGGGCCAATGGGTTCCAGTTTGTGTAGCTTGGGGACTTTTCCTCTCATTACTTTTAGCCTTGGGGAGGTTACAACACATTAACCATGCACATAAGCACGTAAACAGGCAAATAAGCAAATTGACTAACCCACACACACACACACACACACACACACACACACACACACACACACACACACACACACACACACACACACACACACACACACACACACACACACACACACACACACACCCCTTCAGCCCAACTGTACACAGGAGGTAAAGGCTGAATTATCTGCTTTACTTCAAAAAAACTAAAAATGAAAACTAAGCATAACAGTCATACTCCTTACTCCATGGTCACAAGATAGAATGTAGAGGGTGTTTGTCAAGATAAAAGCAATATATTTGTATGCAACTGATTTTTATTCATAAAAGATAATTTAATAATAAAGCGTGGCTCTGCAGACGCGGTTTGTGTCAACAAAAATACATTTCAAGTACTATCATTTATACTTTTTTGATTTGCAGTGCCTTGAAAGCGATGTATGCATTCATGGATGTACTGTATTTATGCTACTATCGGCTGTGGCACCTTTGGTTGCCCTGATGAAGGACAACACAGTAGTTTTGGTTTAAACGTTGAGGTGGAGTTTTTCCAAAGCGCTTCCAGAGAAGTGTATACACTTGGACGCCATCTCAGTAACGTGGCAGAGAGTCTCCTTTAACTTTGTATACAGAGACATCACAAACTTAAGTTGGTGGCGCCATGTTCAGTGTTTACAATTCTGTCTTTTCTGTCCTTGACAATAATCTTTCTAATATAAAATTGTATAGTAATCAAAATAGGCATCCCCCCCCCCATCCTTTTTTTTTTTTTTTTTTTAATGATATTTAACCACCTTTGCAGAACAGGGAGGTTTTTCTTCTCAGAGCCCGACTTTCATTCTCAGGTGGTTTCCACTGCATCTGGAATCTCGTCACCTGAGGAGCCTCAAAGGCTGTAATTCTAGGGCCGTAGGCAGCCTTGGATAAGCACCCTGCTCGGAGGGAAAGACATCAGTGATAATTAGCCTGAGGGAGAGAGGACAGGTAGAGGGGAAGAACATCACGTTCACAAAAAGCTGTTACGGGTCCTTTCAAGTGAAGCTTTTAAGGGAGCCGTCTGTCAGCCTGCCAGGATGATGTAGGTTTCACGTTCAGGTCAAATTATTTCGGGGGAGTAATGTCGCCTCCTTTGAGATTATATATATGGTAATTATATGTATGGTGAAGTCCATGTCAAGGTTCTACGCTCCATATGCTGCTACTATTAAAGTGGGCCTCCATTTTCAGCAAGTTAATGGTCTCTGGGATCCCGAAAACATGTTCGAAAGTTGTTTAGCTGAAAACCAGAATACCACTCTAATTATGCATTCGAACCATTCTAACATGGGTCCAATCCGCCCTGTCTGAAAACGGGCTGTTTCCGTGGGAGGAGCCACCCTCCCAAGGCTCCTAGTTCTGTTAGCCAATGGGGTTTGAGCATGGCTTCCGGCTTCCGTGGTATTTACTCCGCAACTTCCACTGATTTCACCTCATCAGTCCACCAACATCTGAACACATTTGAGACGAGGAATAATCAATCCAGCTCCAGCTCCGTATCCAACTCATATTAGATCTACCAGGCCTCATTCAAAAGTTTGTTCCGACTTTCAGCGCGGTGTCTGGAGCAGCGGCGAGCTTGGAGCACCGTTGGATGCGGTGGGGGCTTGGAGCTTTTTTGTTTCATTCAATTATGGAAACAAAAAATAAAACAACTACATCTACTGTTTTGTTTGGAGAACACACACACACACACACACACACACACACACACACACACACACACACACACACACACACACACACACACACACACACACACACACACACACACACACACACACACACACACACACACACACACACACAGAGAGAGAGAGAGAGAGAGAGAGAGAGAGAGAGAGAGAGAGAGAGAAAGAAAAACACAGAATTATTATTTTTAAATATTTACATTGCTGGTCTCTGCAGCCAGCAGGGAACTTCCCATGATTATCTCTTAGCTTCGATGCTAGCTGGTCCGGTCGTGCTCCATCCGTGGGTGGAGTTACTCAGATGGAGGGCGATTAAATTAAGAATGCCTCTCAGTGCTACAGAAAGTAGGACCCAGCGACAAAGCTGAACGGCTTGTTTCGTGAGATATTTCAAGATTCAAGATTTTTATTTGTCACACGCATACAGGTAAGCAGTGAAATGCAAGTGGCAGTGCCTGCAGAGATTGTGCACATTTTTAGCAGCAATAAAAAATCCCAATATAATTATGTATAAAATAAAGAGTGTAAAAATATAAATATCATAGAAATGTGGCCTGTACAAACAAAAAAGAAAAAATATTCTGTGCAAAAATAGGTAAAAGTCAAAAGTCGAGTCAGTACATCCAAAGAAAGTGTGTAGGTGTGTAGTGTGCCCATTATAATGACAGTGTCAGTGTGTGGGTGTGTGTGTGTTTTCTGAAATATGACAGCACACAAAAAAATGACTGGGTTGTCTTATTTCACAGTGTGTGTGTGTGTTAGTAGAACCATCAGAGACACAAACATATGTGCACAAGCACTGAAAAGTGAGTTTTGCATAATGCTTTAATGCCTGCAGCGGTGCAGAAGTAGTTGATTATAGTGGTCAACAATTTTGTTCAGCTACCGTTTCCTTCACCAAGGATTGTTTTTTTTAGAAAGCAAAGTCAGTGTTTTTGATAAACAGCTAGGACAATTTGGCTTGGCTGTTGCTATGTAAATTCATCTTCCTGTAATCGTGTCTGTCCACACATCTGTTCTGTTAGAAGCCTTGTTGGCTTTCTGTTCCATGCAACTGCAAAAAATGGAAAGCATTTCCATTACAAACAAACGAGACACTCCATGCATTTAACAGAAGGGCAGAGGCAGAGTGTATGTACAGTAGTGTATCGGGTGCAGCGCATGGAAGAGAACAGCACCCATCACTATATTATGCAAAACTCACGTTTTCAGCGCTTTTGCACATACATTTGGGTCTCCGATGGGCCTACTAACATGCAAACTGTGAAATAAGACAACCTAGTCAGTTTTTTGCGATCTATCTGTTTCAGAATGTCCTAAAACGAGCCGTTCAGCTTTGCTGTCATAATGTACTTCATCGCAGCAATGTATGTCACTGCAATGGAATTAGAACTGCCCTCCATCTGAGTAACTCCACCTCAGCGACTGGAGCATGACCGGAGCATGAAAATTTTAAATTACTGTCGGCCTTGTTGGTTTGATATCAGCGAAGATTCAGTAACTTGATTGCTTATTTATTGCGCCAAATTTGTTCAGAAACAGATTTTAGTGAACTGATAAGGTCAAATTAGTGAAAGTTTACCCAGTAAATAAAACAAAAACCTGTAAGCCATGCTCAAAAGCCTTTGGCTCACAGAACTAGTGGCCTTGGAAGGGTGGCTCCTCTTTTTGGGACCTCGGAGACCATATACACCAACAGCCACAGCATTGAAACCAGTGACAGGTGACGTGAATAACATTGATCATCTGGTTCCAATGGCACCTGTCAAGGGGTGGGATATATTAGGCAGCAAGTGAAGAGTCAGTTGTTGAAGTTGATGTGTTGAAGCAGCGTAAGGATCTGTGCCACTTTGACAAGGTGACACATTGTGATGCTCGTCGACTGGGTCAGAGCATCTCCAAAACCACAGGTCTTGTGGGGTGTTGGTTAGTACCTACTAAAAGTGGGCCTCTTTCAGCAGGATAATGCACCCTGCCACACTGCAAAAAATGTTCAGGAATGGTTTGAGGAACATGACATAGAGTTCAAGGTGTTGACTTGGCTTCTAAATTCCCCAGATCTCAATCTGATGGATCATCTGTGGGATGTTTTGGAGCAACAAGTCTGATCCATGGGGGCCCCACCTCACAACCTCCAGGACTTAAAGGATCTGCTGCTGACGTCTTGGTGCCAGATACCACAGGACACCTTCACAGGTCTTGTGGAGCCCATGCCTCCACGGGTCACAACTCTTCTTGTTCTCGTGTATCATCCTCAGATGTCCAACTCAGTGTCTTGCGGCCACGCCCTCATCTCTGGTCCCACTTGGAAGAGGCCGATCTCTGATGGTGGTTTGTGCAGAGGACAGGTGGTAATTATGTGTTCGGCAGTCTGCTCTGGCTGGCCACATTCACATGCTGTGCTGTCTGCCAAGTCCCATTTCTTCAAAGATGTCTTGAAGCGGCCAACTCCGGTTCGCATGCGGTTCAGCAGGGTCCATTGCCGGCGTGGTAGATGTTCTCCTTCAACACCATCTCCTGGGTCCTGAATGCATACCATGATGCCACCAGCCATGCACTAGTTGACAAGTCCTCCGGGATGGAACGGAGCATCTGTTGTGCCGCCTTGTTGTAGGGGTGGCGGGACTTGAGTCTGTGTGGAGGCGCTGATTTAACGGTTGTGTCATGCAGGATATGCCAGCTGTGTGTCTGGGCCTCTCGTCGAAGTCCGGCCGGGGCAATTTCTGAAAGGACTGGCAGGTAGGACACAGGGGTAGGCTTCAGGCAGCCGGTTATTGTCCAGAGACAGCTGTTGATCACGGTGTCAACCTTTTTGACATGTCACAGCTGTTTTGGCGGCACAAGGGGGAGCTACACAATATTTATATATATATTAATTATACAATGGTTTTAATGTTGTGGCTGATCAGTGTATTAACTTGGTGAAGAGGAGCATAATAGGCCCACTTTAAACGCGACCCAATTAGAACGCCTCACACAAACAAAAGCAAGGGCAGAAACAGTTGACAGTAAAATGTTGGCTGAAATGCAATATGAGGACTCAATGAAGGTGTCCCATGGAAACTTTGCGAATCACAAAAAGTCCAATTAAAAGATGGAATATGGCAGCGCTATTTCATTTGAATTGATTGGACAAGCTATACAAGGTTTTCCACCCACATTAGAAAGCAATAATGAAGGATGGAATAACCCCTCCACCCCTACTCCCCCATAAAAACAAAAAAATACTTTCTATTAAGCTCATTTCTGTAATGCATTAGCCTCACACAAATTCACAAGATATAATTAAAAACGATCACCTTGTACTTTTTTCAAAAAAAGGGCAAAACAAAACTCGACAAAACTCACACCACTTAAAAAATGTCTGAGGCTGCAGTCTTGCACTTTGGTACTTAATTTGTTTGAAGAGTCAGCAAACTTTGCAGTTTGTCAAAAAATACTTTTTGTTTTTTTCTCTTTTTAAGACCGTAGCAAACACTCTCTTGACTCCGTAACTGCTCTTTTCCATCCATGCAAGGCAATTACCTCCACCCTCACCCAGTCATGTGTACAGGCAGGGGATGGCAATGCAAATTAAAACCCTGTGGGCGGAAGCATCTACTTTATAATCCCACGAGGGTGAAAGACCGTGCAGGTAAAGAGCGGGCAGGCAACAAGCGGAGAGGAGAGAGGGCAGAGGGACGGGAGCTAGAGACCAGGGTGAAAAGGGGGAACAGGGAGGGCAAGGGGAGGCAGGAGAAAGACACGTGGAGGGAAGCACGTTTCAAAACTAGGCTCCCATCATTTACTGTTGCAGTTAACGGCAGAAACAGACCACAGGCATAAGCATGTACACAAGCACGTTCATGCATGTGCACTCCCTCACAAATACTCCGGCAGGTCCGGTAAAAACGCTCCTCTGGCAAAACCTCTTCAGTCGCACTAAATATGACAATATGCCAATGGGGGGGAGAGAGAGAAAAGAACAGAACAAGGGTTTTTAAACAGCCCCCGCAGCTTTGCTTATTAAGCTCCCCATGATAAAATAAGAGAAACACAAGCCATTTGTTTTTTCGTTGCGGCCGAGCTGACTCTGCTTTCAGCTAATAGCCTCTTGATACACCTCCTTAGGCTGCAATGGCAAATGGAGGGGGGTGTATGATGAAACTAAATAAGACTGACAGGGAGGCTGACACCATTGCCGCATTCAAGATGGTACAGTACCATAATATTTAGCGCGGCAGGTAAATGCTTAGAATGTCCGAAACCATAGCATGCCCAAATAATGTGTGAAAAGCACCAGGATGACATCCCACAATGCACTGTGAGGGCAAGACGCCAGTAAAAGTTGTTCTGCTGTGTCAATTATATTTACTCGCATACCCAAGTACACTGAAGGAAAGTGCACACACACAGCATGTAGTATGCCATTGAGGATGGAGTACATGTTTGGCCGGATCGATGGTACAAGTCAGTGTCAACGAAGTCCATTAGAAGGAAGGACAACTGCTAATTAGGGAGACCAAAACTAAAAAAAATCATAATATAAGTTAATTAAGCAAACAATAATAGAACATTGAACTGTTGAGGATACATTAAAAGGTAAAAACTGGGTCAAGTACATGTGTAATGGATTTAGTTGACACTGGAATAGGACACTTGACCAAGGCAGTTTCTTGCTCTTTGTCTCTTTAATCATTTCTCTTCACTTTTCCCAACTTTAAAGGGGTTGCATACAGTTATACATCGGGTCCATTTGTGAAGCCACTCCTGAGTAGAGAAGCAATTGAGGGCTGTGCTGTTCTGGGTTTGGGTTTTTGGTTCAACGTGTCCTCTGTTCATTCTCACTCTGCAAAGTGCTTCTCTGTAGATTAATTTAAAATGTAGCGTGCGACTCAGTGGCTCCAATTTGACAATGTCAACGTAAAGGTTGTGTTGATTGTTCATTCATCTAATTTATTTGCTGTCATTTTTTCCCCTTTGTGGCAGCTGTTAACAAAACAACAAATCTAAATCAGTGGTAAGCCTTAGAAGAAAAAGCAATAAATAATTGCATAAATAAATATATTAAGACTAAGAAAGATTAAGAAAAAAATAAAACTGAGGCTATTTTTTCTATCATCATTATTAAAGTCAGACTCAAAGCTTGGGACACACGAGGGAAGACACGACGGAATCCCCGGTCGTTATCCAGGGATCGTTAGGCCCCTGACTGCTCGGCTCTGGTAAGGTCACCATGACGCGGCTCAGTCAGCGTCCTCGTCGGCCTGTGCCTGTAATGAGGTGACCACAGCTATATTTGGTCAGATTATTTATATGTTGATGCTATTGTTACTAAATCCGACAGGTCTGGTGATGTTTATTGGCCTCGACCAAAATTCCGAGCACCCTCATTCGCTGGTCATACGTAGCTCAGATTGGGAGCTGTGAGAGGATCTGGGAGTCTGGGAGAGGTATTGAAGAAAAATGATAAATTGATTTATTAAATAAACACAACGCATCGCTATGTCGCTAGTGACTGTTACAAATAAAGGACTGCGTACCGTCATCATTGCAGATCCCTCAGCGATTGGAAACGCCTTGATCCATAACTCTAGCTCGCAACGTTTAAGGGAAGTGATGAGATTTGGGTTATAAACGACTTTCCTCAATATGTCAGATCAGCCGAATCCGTTGAATCTTTTAAAAGTCGACTTAAAACACACTTTTAGTCTTTTGCGCATGTGAGTAATTATCCCACTCTTGTTTTATCACTTATCTTTTGTGTACCCATCTCTTATCTACAGGCACATTTTATATGTTCTGTTTGTAATATATACCGATCAGCCACAACAGTAAAACCACCTGCCTAATATTTTGTAGCTCCCCCTTGTGCCGCCAAAACAGCTCTGACCCGTGGAGGCATGGACTCCACAAGACCTCACTTCACTTCACTTGCTGCCAAATATATCCCACCCCTTGACAAGTGCCATTGTAATGAGATGAGCAATATTATTCACGTAGCCTGTCAATGGCTTTAATGTTGCGGCTGATCGGTGTATCTATGTGTATGCACCCTTTGAAGAACACATATCTTGTATGTTTTCTATTTTCAATTAGTTCCTTTTCGTTTTCTATTTCGAATATTTCCGGCCGCCTGGGTTCTGCACTTGCGGTTGCATCTTATGCCTGCGCATGGGGGTGGGTTTTATGTGTTTGTATGTATGTGGCATTTTGTGCTTTCTGGGACTGGTTGGTGCACCTCGGGGTTGTTTGTGGGTGTTGCTCTGTGAGTTCTCTGTGGGTTGAGGGTCTTCTGTGGTTGCAGTGCATTGTGCTCGGAGTGTTCTTGCGGTCGGGGTGGGGGTGTCTATACGGCTGCGGGGCCCATGGGAGGCTGCCAGGCCATTTCCACTACTTAATTCTGACCTCATTCACCAGAACTAATTGGGGACCAATCCCGTACGCTCGCTGGAGGACACATGACACGGAACATGACACGGACAGGTTATTGAGTTATTGTAAGCAGTGCTTAATGATTAATAAAGAGTTGCTTTGCAGGTTGAGAATTTTAACTCTGCTTGCAGATTGTCTTGGATGCAATGGCACAAATACCCTGTGTTGTATGTCCAGCCTGCTGACAGCACAGGTTAAAAACTTGAATATAATAATAAGTAATATAATAGTTAATTTGATTCCTGCCATCTTAGTACTTTCAATTTGTTTTGTTTTAATCCTGTTTTGTGCAAAGCACCTTGGGGCAACTTACTAAATTAAACTATTTTTTTTCTATACAAGTGCTATACATAAAATTGATTTGATTTGATGATAATGTATGCTATGACGTGTTATGTTACAGGTTTTGCGAGTGGGGGTCCCCGGCAAAGTGACAATTTGAGGGGGTCTATGGTAAGAGGAACATCAGGAATCTGTGGCACAAGGTACAACCCATAAAAAAGTTAGATTGCACGCAGGTCCGTTGCTGCCGTACAAACGGCGAGCACTAGGCTGTCGTGTCGGAAGTGTAGGAGGTAGGTTCTGCTCATGCTTTTGTTTGAACAGAAGTTTAAGCTGCCTCGGTTTAAAATAGCTGATGAGCAGGCAGAGCAGCGATTGATCACAAACAGTCAATGTGTCGGTTTGTCGCGTGGGACCCTGAGAACAACGCTCAGGCCCGAGGAAGATTGCTGCGCTTATGGCCACAGAGCAGAAAAGGTTAACGTGTGTGTGTATACAGTAGGTGATTGACTATTGATTGGACAAGCTGATCCTTCTCTGAGGGGACCGAGGGAGAAAGAATCCAGAGCGAGAGATGGAGAGAGATAAAGAGACAGTGGCAGCAGATGGGTGTCTCGCATTGGACTGGGATCGGATCGATGCTGATCTACGGACATTCATTACGATGTAAAGGAGGCTGGGGCTGACCAGAGCATGAGCTCCAAATCATGACAAAGGCCTCAGAGACATTGTGGATAGTGGCATATTTGTTGGACAACGTTAAACAGTCCGGATTATCCTCAAGGAGATGCAAATATTTGGGTTTTGCCTCAGTTGGTGAAATTAACGGATTGTGTGTTTATACCCGCCAATTGTCATCTTGCCCTGTTTGGAAACTGCACCATGGTCAATGACGCCTCCTCTTGTGTTTTTGACCGTAGTCCTATCGACTTATGGTTTTAATCTGCGTGGGCTCCATTGGTGAATAGTCAATGTATCTTCCATTTTTTATGTTTTCGGCCGAAACCCGAAAAATTCATCTATACATCGATTGTGGTGTGTTCTTTGCAATTGTGTGAGTGTGCTTCTAAATTTGGCAGTTGGTAAGATTATCTGACAGGGGTCAACCTGGGCGTTGAAAATTACCATTGCAGTTTCAGATGTAATGCTGGGACTTGTAGTGTAATCCACCCAACACAGAGAACCGATGGATTTGCGCTTTAATTGATGAGGTCAAAAAACTCCCAACAACAGTGAACACACATTTCAGTTTGAACGGACACAGCCCAGTTTAGTAAATCAGTCAAAGAGGAAAATGATCACCTCCTCACTGCTGCGCTCTACCACTACCACTCCAAAAAATACATATCAATTAGTTCAGCTGTTGCATTTTCATAAACTTAAAAACTGCATGTGTGACACAAATGACCGGAAGCCACACAGAGTTGACATTGACATGTCACTGCATATATGTATGAAAGTATGTATATGTATGTGACGAATAAACCTCTTGAATCTTGAATCTTGAAGAGTCTGACTCTACCAGTCAGTGTGGATAACGGCTCGCCTCCTCAGAACTCGTGTCTCAACACCATTTCAGATTTTAAGGTACAAGGAACATTGGGGACCTCTGTGATAGGAAACTAACATAATATCTCCCATTCTGGCCTACTCAGAACTGATGTCAGAACCTCTCTGTGCTGTACTGGACGTTATAGTTGGAAAATTACAGTCGGCCGGATGAGCTGCTAAAATACCCGCCTCCTGCTTTTCGCTTTATTATAAAATGTTATGAAATACATTACCCAAAACCTGAGGCTTTGACTGTTGAGAAAAGTTTAGCGTGTATGGCACTGTAGCCACAGTGGAATTCAAGCCTATATACCATGGACCTTCATTGTAAGGGAAATACAATTAAAAAAAAAGAATAAAAAAAAAAAAAATTAATTATTATGCTGGAAGCTCTTCCCACTAAGCCTGTTCAATTCTCTGGGTTCTCTCTCCTTATTATACTAGTGGACATAAACAAACACAAAAAACCCACTCAAAACTAACAAAAGCAGCAGCAGCGCTCTCCACGAGCCCAATTAACTACAAACACACATGCACACGAGCGCGCACACACTCCACCGCCCATGAGGATGCCTCCAATCATCCACTCTAGCCCCAAATAAATATATACTGCTAGAGAGGCTCCACTTGAAAAGCCCACACACACACACACACACACACACACACACACACACACACACACACACACACACACACACACACACACACACACACACACACACACACACACACACACACACACACACACACACACACGTGTATATGAATGCATGCGCACACACGAGTGCTAGTTGTGGAAGTCGACTGCTGCGGCTGTAACTCAGTGGGAGAAGGTCAGAGTGAGACGAGTCCATATGTACAGCAGGGAATCATCATCACTCCAGCGAGGGAAAGGGATGGAGGGAGAGAGGGAGGGGAGAGAGAGAGGAGTGGTGGCTTTTCACAGGAAGTTATTTACCGGTCATGTTGTTGATGCTGCTCCCTTTTATTCATTATTATGCAATCTGTTTGCAAAATCTTCCAAGGAAATACTTTATACAGAATTACAAAGGATTGAGCAGCACGTGTGACATCACAGTATTTATAATCATGATTCTCGTGCAATATTTTAACAATACAACAACTATTGTGTGACCCTTTGTCACAATATAAAGGTTTGTAAAAATAGTTTTTAACTCATTCCTACTCATTTTTCAGTAGTCCAGTCCATCACTGAGAATGACGCTGCTCAGATGAGCGGGTTACAGTGAAGCAAAGTCAAAGAAGAAAACAAGAGAAACTTGTTGAAGAGGTGCCCTGTGTATCAAGGCTCTCAAAATGAACGTCAACACAATCATTTATGCTTAAAATGCCAGCATGAGGCATTCACAAGCAGCCAAAAGAAACTAAACAAAAGAAAAAAAACACCTTGTGGCTGGTTATTGTGAAGCCCTATAGCTGCTGCTGTTGAAAGGTAGAACTAGAAAAGGTTACTTAAATAACAGAAATGTAAATTAGTCTTCCTGCTTTGTCAGTTTGTGTGTGCGTGGGTGTTTAAGGGTTTGTGAAGATGAAAAATGTCCATTGACTTTATTATTAACTGTTTCCTTGTCAGGCACACACACACACACACACACACACACACACACACACACACACACACACACACACACACACACACACACACACACCCCAAAGTGAGGTCCGAATAAATACAACTGGTAAGGGAGGTCCGTGTTCTTCTACACAAAAACAAAAGTAATTTTGGAGAAACCGATCCTTGCAATGGTATAGTAACACACACACACACACACACACACACACACACACACACACACACACACACACACACACACACACACACACACACACACACACACACACACACACACACACACACACACACACACACACACACACACACACACACAAAAAGATGCACCAATCACAAAAAAAGGCACCAAACAGTTACCAATACTGCCAACTGCAGGCCACAGCCCCCATGCATAACGAGGCATGCTGGGAAGCAGGGTCTGGCTAGTATTAAAGATCAAACAATACGCTCAGAAGATAAAGAAACCACCACGAGAACATTCTGCTCGACTCAGTTTGAGCTCTTAATGGCTGCTCCGGTCACGAGGCCCCCGGCAGAGTCCGGTTTGTCCAGTTGGAGCGCCACGAAAAGTCAAACAGAAGCAAGAAGCAAGAGAACAACACTCTGAAAAACCATCTGGCACGCTAGCAAACAGATGCGGGGGGGTAAAAGGAAAGGTGCAGACAAGTGCCATGAAGACATGGGCGAAGAGAGAGAGGGAGGAGAGAGAGAAAGAAGAAAGGGAAAGAGCCGTAGAGAACAGACGAAAAAGGAGAGGTGAACGGCCATGAGTGTGTCACCTATTGAGACTTGCTACTAAACCACAGTGCTGCCGGCCTCAGCCATCGTCATCGCCACACCTGTATGGATATTTCTGAAAAAGGTATTCCCTGTCCACGCGAGAAGGCAAAAACGATTCAAAAACGCCCACAAGAGCACGCCAGGCCGGTTGGGGGCGACAACGTGTCATAAAAGGTGACGTCAAACACCGGTAGACCAACATGGGGAGCGTGCAGCGCAGCGAGCGGCTCCTCTTTTCACTTTTCAACCTGTAGTTGAACCGAACTGTGCTGACCACGCCTCAAACAACCTGGGCGTCGGCCGTCCGTTCAATGCTGCCGCCCACACTCAAATTTGAGCTGTTAACGAGAACTCTAAGGGAGGGAAAGCAAATACCTCGTTCCTTGACGACTGCGGAGGAGTCTTTCTCCGGAATACTAAACGTAAAAATCATCATGGACTGAGAACGAGGGCTTGGAAGGCGCCGGGCGCTCCCGCCATCTGCGGTTATTGCCTATTGGCGATGGTTAGCAGTAAATCCTGATGTGCGATAGAAACGGGCGTTCAACTGGGATTTGGGAGCCGGGTGGTGGATGAAAGGTCAAAGATATGGATGCATGGATGATGCATGTTGGGCTTGGAGGAGTCTACCTCTCTATCTAATTAGTGATATCGATAGCACCATAATTACACTAATAGTCACGCACAAAAATGATGGCTGACGATGGCTCACTTGACCGCAGTGCAGTGAAGCCTCACGAGGAGTTCGATTGATGGTCGGAAGGACCAAACAGAAAAACATGACAACGTCGTCAAGGAAACCCCTTCAATTTCTTTCCTATTTATTAATTGGAGGGCGTCCACCACCAATGTAACCCCGGGAGAGAAAGTGTACAGATGACGTTTTTGTTTTTTTCCCCGTCCCTTCATTGAACGGAGGACAGAAAACCAAGTCAACAGCCTCAATTTGATGATAATTTGATTAGGCTACTTTTCCAGTGATAAGCCATCCCTGCACAGTAACACAAACCGCCTGTTGGGATATTTCTTAGTGATTGCCCAGACAGATTGCCGGGTTGACGAGGCTAGAAGCATTTACATATTTTACTTTTGCATTGAGTTTGAAAAAGAATAATTAACATGAAACAAATGGCACTATCCACCAAGGAAAGAAAGAAAAACACAAAAAACAGCAGACTGCCAAAAGTTCAAAAGATACGCATATACTTACTATCTGAACCTAGCCCACACATGCATGCATGAGAAACAAACACTCCGGCAAGGAGACTTTGTAAATTCAAGGGTTGGTTTTAGAACAGTCGATTTGACTTCCAAATGAGAAAACCTCCTGCTGGTTTGCAGCCGCACCGAAGAGGAAAGTTGTGTATCGTCAGTCATAACTGTGGGGGAAATCTGGAATAGGCTGCATGGTACCCATCCGGAATTGAACGCCGGAGACATTTTGATTCAGACCAAAAGGGGCGACTTACCCCTCGACTGAACCTTTTATAACGAGACGTTCTGCTTGGCTCTTAGACCGAATAAAAGAGCGAAACAAAGCAGAAGATGATAATAGGGATCTCAAAAAGGAAAAAGTAAAACATCTAAACAGAGTGTCTGCAGGTGGCAGAGTACTTTCTTTTTGATTTTATTTTATTATTTTTTTGCTTTCTCAGATGAATAAAAATCTCTTAGTCATTTCAAGTATTTCAGCTAAGTGCATAGGTTGAGTGCTTTATATGTGGTTCACAGCAGCAGCACACAGCTGAGTATTAGGTAGAAACCGGGTTACGGTCCTGAACTAGATGATTCTATGAACCGTTTTCCGTTCGATTTAATAGCAAGGCAAGTAATTACATTTAAAGGAGAACACTGCAGGCGCAGGTTAATATGAAGGGCGGTATTCGTTTCAGTGATTAGGGTTCCTCGAATTTCCTGAATCAGGATAATATCATCAGTGGGATGAATGCAATGAGATTAAATGTTGAAATTAAGACCTTGTCAATTGAAATCCAAGACTATTTAAAGACATTTAAGGACGAGGACGCGGCATAACGGTTCCTGCCCGAGGAAGAGTTGACACTCACGCACACGCATTGTGCAGCAGCCTGCATGCATATCCCGCCGATTTGTGTTTTGAGAGCCCATAATCATTTTACATTCCGTTCTCTAAAACCGCCCAGCATCGCTACCTGACATCCTCTCTTTTGGTAGATAGTACCACGCCTCACCAAAACCCAAGAGGAATCCTTTTTTTCTCCCCCAAAAAAGGAGTAATTCATGGGGGGTCAGTGCAAGCCCTGCTGCAGAGAATACACAACCTGGTGATCTTGTATGATTCCCAGGTTCCCTTCAGAGGGGAATGGCAACCAGTGTGGACACTGAGCGTAGATTAGGACCGGGTACCTATTTACCAGGATGTGACTTAAAAAAATCAAATAAGAAAGTAATCCTTGTAAATGTCCAAAAAACAGCTTTCAATGATATTAATTTCGATTGAGAGAGAAAAAAACAAAACCCCCAAAAAACAGGATTAAAGCGAGACTCCCCTTTCTCACAGACTAGTTGATCCCCTTAATGAAGCCTTGCATTAAGCCAACACGGTTAGCATGCAGCCCGTCACCGTTCTCAGTTCTGGACACACAGGGATGAAACTGGTTTGGACTTTTTCGCCAGAATCAGGGAAAGAGGAATTTCCTTGAAGGAAATGATCTCACACCTTCTGTGCGGGACTGGAGAAAGCACGGCTCACTTGTACTGTACCTTGTCTCTCAGGTGATGTTCTGCAGCGTCAATGTTCAGTGGGTCATCAAAGTTTAGAAGGTCCTGGATGAGAGACGGAGAGAGAGGAAGGTAAGAACAGACGGAGGGTTGGAGAAAAGACGCCGCTCGCTGAGGTTAACTCGCGACTCCACCTTCCAGACCCGAAACAAAAGGTGAGCGCACTTCTCGTCTTCTGTCCCCATTGACACTTTGGTCCATTATGTCATTGACAAACAAACGTGACTTACAATAAGTACATTTTGTCAGTAGTAGTCAAATCAACAGTCAGCGCCTGTTAAAGCTTCTGTAGGAATCATTAAGTTTAGTAGTTGTAGAATAAAAAAAAAAATATATATTTTAATTACACAACATTTTTTATAATTCTTTTTTTATTAATCATAAATATATTTATCAATCACATATATTTAGTTGTATAAATTGTATAAAAGAAAAATTCTGATTGTAGTTTGTATTAAATCTTTATAATTGAATTTTTTCCATAATTTATAGAATTGCATTTCTTTATATTTTCTTATTGTATTTTTTAAATATGTATCCAATTAACAGAGGTCATCACTATGAATTTACAACAACAAAAAAGCGTCAAAAAAACACTCTTATTTGTCAGTTCCATTCTGAGTCACTTTCCCTGGTTTACGGCTCACTCTTTGCAAGACTTTGTTGTTATATTTCACTCTGTTCTTGTGAAGCACAGTGACACTTCAGAAAAATACTTTATCAAGTTGTACTAACAAGAGAGAGAGAACGAGAGAGAGAGAGAGAGAGAGAGAGAGGGAAGAACAAGGGAGGTAGCATTGGTAGAAGAGGAAAGGGTGTTTCATTATAAGATAAATGACATCCCCACCGGGTGGAAAGCACCTGAGGTTAATGCTGTGCACAACGATTCATTTCCTCGTCTCAAACGCGGACTCTGGGGCATCTGGCCGTCGGCGGCGTCACCCTAGGTTTTTGTTCCCATCCCAACCACAACTGCGTAATTGCCCCGTTGCCTGAGAGATGCCACGTGCAGGCCAAGTGAGGCGGGACGTGAATTGTTATTAAAGTGGATAAAAATGGATGGCCCACAAGCTTGTTTCCTGATTAAGGGTTAGGCTTCAGAGCACGACCGGGCACCGAGGCTCATTATTATCCCCATTATCGTCATAGATACGGCGCTGTCTTCAAGGGAAGGAAGCTTACGTTGGAAATGCACCCGGGAATGGTATGCATTCATCCAATTAGCTGGGAGTCAGTGAAGCCATTTGCTTACTTTTAAGCCGCCGAGTTTGTTTGTCAGGAACAAATACATTTGTCCCTGACTTAAAGGTGCAATCAGTCAGATGTCTTCTAAACGGACAAGAAGGTATTCGGGCCACGTAAGCTAAAGTGAGCTCCCCTGATCCGAAAGAAAACTGTGTAAAATTGTAGGATGAAGCTCTGCATGGAGTGTTGGCCACCTTGTCCTTTTCGCTGCCCATCAAATAGTTATTCTGACTATGGCTCTTATGTCATTAACCTCTAGTGTGTTTTGTTTTTTTAGTTTTTGTTTTTTTAGTTTTTAAGTACGGAACCAGCGGCCAGTAATGACCGGGGGCCCAAGAAGAATTCTCCTTTGATGTTATGGTTAGGCGTGAGGTCGCCAACGAGCTTAATGCGTTTAATTTGAAGTCTTTATTCCTATTTCACCTTCGTTTCACCAGGGTAAGTTCCACTGAAATCCAGTCTCTATTTCCCAAGGCAGTCTTTGCACCAAATATGAACAAAAGATGAAGACCATTTGACGGGCCATTTGAGTCGGCCGTCGGTCCCATTCCGTGTTAAGCGAGACGACTTACACGGTGTCTTCTGACGGGTCTCCTGGTCAGCGTAAATGAGACTAATCACCCCTTGCGCCTCAGAGACACGGCTTCCGTGTGGATCCGATGTCGTTTGGCCGCATTAAATTCGCGGCGCTCGGCAAACCGAGGCCGCTGTAAATGTGAACGAGGGTGCCTCTCCCTTTCAGTCAATAAAACATTACCGGCGGCGTTTGCGATCAGATAACACGGTCCCCACTTCAGGGCATCCCTCCCTTCCCGGCCGTGGCTCCCCTCGCCACAAGCATGAATCACGACGACAGCGGCGCACAGCGAGCTGAAGGGAAGCAGCGGCCGCGAGGTGTAATCTCATTCTCTCTTATTATATGAGGGTATGGGACGTGTTCTTCATAATGAGAAAGGGGGATAATTTCCCCTCTGGAAAGAATTACAGCTTCATTACAGCTGTAAACCAGAGATAAACAATGGCCTCCGCTGCCCTGATCTGAGTTAGGACTGATGCCGCTGGACGGGGCTTTATATAAAGTTAAACACGACGCCTTGCGATAGCATCCTGAGCCTGTATCTCATTTTTCTTAATCACACATTTTACTTCGACATATTGCCCTGTGTCATGTTATATTTCTCAAGACACCGAGCCGCCAAAGATTATTATTTTTAGATGATGCTGGGTGTAGATTAGAGATACAGTATACCTTTTTAATGGAAATAAACAACGGAACTAATGGTGCCTTGTAATAGATTTAAAAACCCCGGATCTCGATTTACATAATTACACATATGACCTTGACGTTTCGCCTTGTGTCCTGTTTAGTTTTTAAAAACTGTGAGCAGTCAAGAGTTGATCATGTTTAGAGGACGCTGGTTGTAAATTTGAAATATATATATATATATTTTTTTTCTATTTTTTCATTTTATGACATTACATAACAGAACTAATGCTGGTCATGCAAGCATTGAACGTAGACGCAAAAAGGGAAAAAAAAAAATCAATACATTTAAAGATAAATAATTTATTCCACGAAGTCCATTACATTCAAAATATAATCTCAGGTAAATCAAGCAAAAGGTTTCACTCCACAGTTGAAAAATGTTAAACTTACGGTAAATAAGGAGTTCAGACCCCAGACCACGTCCTGGAAAACAAAGAGTGAGGCAGGGGTGAGGAAAATATACAAACAAAATAGTCACATTCAATACAGTTTTTATTTTATTTTATTCCAACCTTATATATACAGGGTAAGGTTGGCTTAGCAGGCATGCTCTTTTACAGCAACAAGATTTCAGATTTAAACTCTAAACTGTGAAAAAAATGTGGTAGGAAAAAAAGAGATTCATGCCGACGTATAAAAACACTTGTTCCAGCGATTCTATCCACCGGTGTGAGGAACAAGGACAAGTTGTTGTTGTAAGGTTTCAATGAAAATAGGAAACGACGGCGTTCCCGTCACGCTCAGAACCACACAGGGATAATTAAGATGAGATCCCATGAGATCCCATGACTGGGGATTAAAGCTCCGATTTGATCATCACTGCCGAGGAGAGGAGGGGATGGGGAACAAAAAAAGAATAATAAGAAATGTTGACTCACTCCTGAAAATGACACGACCCCAAATTCTCCAAATAATGTGTCGAGTACACGTGGTTTCGAGAAATGATTGGACGTTTTAAATGCGTCCATGGTTCCCACAGCCTACCTGGCTGAGCTGCTTACACAACACTCCAAGGAGGAGAAAAATCCCACAACATTTTGGCGGAGGAAACCAGGCTTTCATACAAAGTCATGGCTTATCGTTTAAGGGGACTGTGAATGGATCTCAGAGAACACCTGAGACTGAAAAGGGAGCTGAGAATTTGGCATAAATAGCACATTAGAAGAAAATGTTAAACTCTCGATGGGGCTTGGCAAAAGGAACCCAAAAGGAAGATGTGTTGTGCGTGCGTTTTCTAAAATGAACCTTTTCCATTATCAACTCTCAGCTCCGTAGCTCAGAAGTCATCATGTCGTTCTCTGCTTTCAAAAGTTAGATTTAAAAAAAAAAAAAAAAAACAATAAAAATCCCCTCTCCCTCCATCTTCTGATCCTCTTGTATTGCTCGCGTTTCTCGCTCACGTTGCGCTTCTCGGACCAGCAAATATTTAAACCAACAACTTAGTGAAGTTACATTTGGAAAAAGCCCAAATTCAAAGAGGAACCCTTCGGGCCGCGACGCTCCCGCCCTCAATGACGTTGTTGTTGTTGGTGCTCTAGGTTTAAACGATGGATTTTTTTAAGCTAGATCCGGACATACGTACGTACGTACGGCATCCATGAATCTCCAATCAGTCTCTAACAAGGCCTGCAGGGTCTTGTTAATGTGCCAGCGTTACTCATGAAGCAATTACAGAGCAACACTCAGGGCTGAGGTTGCAGGAGGCATGTGCACAGAGAACCCACACACACACGGGTGAAAACAATGGAAGATAAATAATTGCCTTTATCATTGCAGCTTCCTTAATTAATTATCCCCGCTAGGAGCAACGCAATGAAATCCAATTTCAGAGCTGGAGATAGCGACAGGGCGAGGGAATAAATGGGGAGACGAGGAGCCGCCCCGAAGAGCAGAAAGGGATGCGGTGCTTTTATTGGGCTCTAATGCGAAGGGAGTGTCACGCGGCGGCCTAGGCAACGGCTTCGATTCCCATTGAGACGGAAGACCTCTCTTTGTTACTTAATAATCTGTCTCTCTTCACATGAGTGTTTTATAATCATCATTATGAAACGGCAGAAAAAAGGACGGTGCCCGCCAAGAGAAGTGAAAGAACAAAAGGTTATAGATCAACAGGATACTAAACCTGGACGGCACGTTGCTCCCCCTGTTCCAGCTTCTGCACAACAATGTTACACAGATGACGAGATTAAAAAAAAAAAAAACACCTGAATATATGTGTACGTCCGACACTCGGACAACCCACGCAAGCTGTGCGTTCTGTGATCACGTTGACCAAAGTTAAACTTTTCAAACTTGTTTGAGTTTTTCGCGAAGGTGACTGTTAAAATATTTGTCTAAATCCCCTGAAAACAGGCTGGAAAGGTCGGCTCAGGATCCACCACGAACAGAGAGGAACAGCGAAGCCCAGTGCCTGCTCTTCCCAGACCACCTACAGTATATGCCTTCCACTGCACCTCTCTGCACCCCTTCCTTTGGGCAGCCAAGTGTTCCAAAACAATAATACTGTACCACTATTATTATTATTATTATTATTATTGTTATTATTTTATTTGGAATATTTTGAATAGGCTATAAACATAAACGTTTTTAGAACGTAAAAAAAAAAAGTAATACAATTAATAAACTAAGTAACCAAATTAAACTTTTTACTGTCGATACGGAGATCCCGTTGACAGTCGGTCGATTCGTTTTTAGGGGAGGAGCATGCTGTGATCTCGTGAGAACACGGAAGTGAGTACAGCTCTAACACGGTGGCGCCCAGCTGCACAAACTAAACACCGGCAATCTGCTCCAACTCAGACCAATAACAAAGCGAATTGCAAAAAAAAGAAAGGAAAAGAAGAAAAAACACACGATGCAAATCCAAAGTGGAGGACCTCAAGGATTATATTGATGATTATTATTATTATTATTATTATTATAACGAGTAGGTGATGAGGGAGATCCGGGACCGTAACAACCCAGCGAGGAAGAAGGCAGACTCAGCCACCGACACAGCCGATCAAATCATCCCCGCTGTAGAAGTCAGTGTCTTGTCGTGAGATTAACAGGAAGCGGGGTACGCTGGACACGCTTGGTCCGCTTCTCCAAGACATTACGGAGATTAAAGCCAGCTTTGATTTCCTGCACCGCAACAGTCGGCGAGATGCAAAACCATAACACGGAACCAAAAACCTCTGTGAAGCATCTCACAACGGGGGAAAGACAAGTATTTCCACGTCTTTATTGATCCCCTTGCGACGGCCATCTGTCGAAATATATCATTGGCATACAACTAGGAAACTGTCACACGTCCAGGTCCTGTGCCTGTGGCTGCCCCTTGCGCCTTCGTGGGGGTGGGTTATATGTGTGCGCCCAGGGGTGCAGGGTTTCCTCGCGCTCCCGGGGACTGGTATATGCTCTTTGGGGCCGTGCGTGGGTCCACAGGCTTCCGGCTTCTCTGGGGGCTGGGGGAGTCTTCTGTGGTTGAGGGGCAGGGTGCTTGGGGCTTTCCTCCACCACCACCACCACCACCACCACCTGCTTTGAACCCACCCTCAACACCCTCCTGGTTGCATCCCTCTCCTTTCCTCCCGCATTTACTGCCAGAACTATGACAGGAAGAGGCCACGTGCCCAATTGCTGTTCCAGTTTTCCTGGACTGAATGAACTTTGTTTTGTCGATTCACGTTGTCATCTGACATTTCTCTGTTCATGTTTTTCCATGTACGTGTTTTTGTGGAATTCTAGGTTTATTTGTCTCACCCGTGGGGATTCTCCCCCTCTCGAAAACGTTATGTAGTTCAATGACTTGAACTTCTGATATTCACATTTATTAAACTTCGTAATGAGATATTACATATAAATTCATGGACAAAATATGATATTTTATGTATGCCACAGTACCCTAATGGGTGTTCAATTATGGAAAATACAGAATTGGCTTAAAATGTATTTCACATTATAAACAATATACATATTTTAGTTATTTAGGCACAAATTGTTGGAATACACTTCCAGAAGATCTCAGACTTGCTTTAACGCTCAATACCATTAAATCCAGGTTCAAAATGTTTACATTTGTAACTGCTTTCAGTGAATAATTACCACTTTAACCTTCAACATATGTCTTATCTGTTTTGAATTGTACTTCAATGTATTTGTCTGGTTTTAACCATTTATTTCCATGCTTTTATTCTTCTTTGCTTTATTTCTAATGTATTTTTTGCCTTATGTAAAGCCCTTTGAATTTCCCTCGTGAATGGAATGTGCTGTACAACATACTTACCTTTGCGACTCCGCAGCACGTTGTATTTGATTCTTACCTGCTGGATATTTCTTCCAGCCTATTCCTACAGATAAACTGTATATAGTTAGCTGTAAAAGTTACTGGGGATGTACTCCACTTCTGTTCAGTGCGGCTTAATGAGATGAGTCAATGTTTGTGCATCTCCATGTTGCATGTTGGTCTAAGTGTATGCGTGTGAGGGAATGAATCAAGCCGTGTCAGCCAATGTTTACCTGTTGACGCATGCTCAGGACTTAGTGTCTAATTGTGAGTGTGAACAGTGTGCGTGTGGTGTGGCGCGTACGCTGTGTGGGTTGCAGCAGCGAAGAGAGCCGACCAGGGAGTCAGCAAGGAGTTACAGCACAAAAAAACAACACAGTTCCAGTCCCAGCCTCCTGTGAAGAGGGCCAGTACAATGTGCTCACTCTACAGCTAGGCTCTATGTGAATTAAACACAGACACCTACCATCACCCGGGATCATTTCTACAGCTATGAATTCAATCTGAGCAATACAAGTGTTGGACGATGTAAGTGGTGGTTACCTTTTCTCACTTAACATGTTTTCTTACATGTTTAATGTATGTGTGTTCTCTTCACGAGAGGAATTATGTTCTGTATACACAAATCAGCAAACGTGACAGCACATAAAAGCTAAAGGGGCCGGTACTGTTTTCTTTACTGTAAGTGTGGGTATGCCACTGTTGCCAATTATAACTACCGCATTAACACTACACACAAAACCGCAGTGAAGCAGCGTGGGTATTGTGGATATAATAAATACATTATACCTGTCGTACGTATATTAAATGGAAGCAGGTTTTCTTTGAGGGGCCTCCTTGGAAAGTAGTGGATATATACTCTCGGCTAGAATACATTAGTGGGATTAGGGACCTTCAGAAGAGCGCCGCAGTCGGCTTTGTAGATGCTCCGTATATACAGCGTGTCGGTGCATTGTATACAGTCCCATGTGATGCAGCGTGACACACTCAGCCGCATGCTCAAAGGTCACGTTTGTGATGGGAGGGGACTGCTGGTGTTCTAGATTCTGCAGAGAATATGTTACTCAGAGATACAGCATGCACTTGGGTAAATGGAAGATTGGAGAACAAAACATGGGCTTCCTTTTGTGTGCGTAATGACAGTTTTTTGTCAGGTACTTCATTTAGCCATATTTTGTATTTGTTATGTTGTTATGTCCATGTTAAAGCAATGACGCTCCTGCCATTTCAAACGTAATTAACGTATACAAAATAGGGTAAAGATAAGTAACTTTAATAACATAGCGATAAAACCTTGTTACCGTAGTTGTCAGCAGGACCAGGAGATGATTTTCAGGTTTTTTACCACCCAACACAATACTGAAGATGTAAAACGCTACTTGACAACAGTATGTTCCTTTAATGTAGTGACTAAAGCTCTAGGTAGGTAAGAAAACTAGAGAAATTGCAGAAAATATGAAAAGGCACATTGACGGCCACTGCATAGCTGCAGCGAAGGAGGGAGGGAGGGAGAGAGAGAAACACAGAGAAGAACGAGAGAAAGAGAGAAGGCAAGAGAGAGGGGGGGGATGTAAAGAGGTGTACAGTCGAAGCAGTATGGGTAAGGGGTAGGGCTGGGTATTGTTTAGAAAAATGACGATACCAGTACCAATACCTTAAAATGATACCGATTCTAACACAGTACTTCATTCAATACCTATTTTTTCTACTATAACATCATGTGAATGGAAGCATATGCCACCACTCGTAAAATGCCACCACCCCGCCCCATCCAAATTATTTTTACACTAATACATTTTGAAAGTGTTCAAATGATTGAAATATTTATTAAATGTAAATATTAAATATATTATCTACATAAAATATTAAATAACTGTACAAAAAAACTGTACAATGTATTATTTGGGCAGTGTCATTTTAAACAAATAGCCAGTAAAGGAAGAATGATGACAGCGAGGAAAAACCTCTTTCACTGTTGAAGACACTTGACTGTTGTTTAAAGGCGACTTGATAAATTATGAACATGTCCTTTAACAGACTGTTGTAGCTGCTGCTGCGGTAGTGAGCCAATCACACGTCGCGTAACATCCAAGAACGCTGACTGGCTGCGAGCAAAACCATAAAAAGTCATTTTTTTCTCGATCTGGGTACAAAAAGGATTCGTTTGAGGTATCGTTTGAGAGGAGAAGTTTCGATACTACTCTGTTATTTGGGTTCATACGCTGTCGATACTTTAAAGGTTTTTGATACCTTAAAGGTATTGAGTACCAATACTCAGCCCTAGTAGGAGGAAAGCAACACCCCTATTTCTAAACATTTAACATGCGAAGCCATCGTTTGTGTCGTGCCCCATCTTCTTCATTTTGGGACCACAACCTAATCAGCACAAAAATAACCAAGTGTGGATCTAATAAAGCGCTGGAACAACACAGACCTACAACAAAGGGCCCAATCAAATAAAACATTATCTCATCCTTCTTGGAGTTGTGCCCCATGTGTTGGGAGAACACATCGTCATTCATCTCGGAGAATGAATTGTGCTGAAGAGGCACTTACAATTTTGGATGCACCGCTTTCCAAAATTAGCCGGGATGTTAAGTTGAAGTCGTGAGCCCACTGGCAGAGATTTTGCGCCCAAGTATCTCCCGACGCCCGTCCACACTGCGTCTGGGAGACTTCTCCTCCAGGACCTTCATATCGATTTCAATAGCAACAGCAATCAACAAAAATAGTTGACTGAAAAGATAGAACAAAACTATCCATAGCTCACTGGCTCAATCTATTAACACCAGACACCAGAATAACAATCCTATCAAGGCTCAGGGTTTCCATTCCTGAAATACCACGAGAGTGCAGATTCCTCTCCATATAGGCCTCTTATAATGTTCCATAACTATGTAATACCCTACGGGTAAAGATCCCATCTCAATCCCCACCACTCCATATACCACAATGTGCAATGAACCATCATGTATTAAGATCACAGTCTGGTGACCCACCCACTGTTCCACTGTGGACTGTTTTAGTGATGTCTTGTACATTTTTATCAAGAACTTTGTTATGTCGATATTCAAAATAAATAAAATAAAGAACAGTACGTTGACCAGGGTTTCTGGAAAAGCCCCTGAGAGCTTCAACCCTTCACTGCAGCATTGTTCCCATTGAGCCGGAACTAAGCAGCTACTCGGGAAGTTCCAAACGACTAATTTCCCTGACGTTTAAACGGGAGTTTAAACATAGACTAGTTGACAAGTTTAAAGGTGTGAAAAAAAATGTGGCATATATTATAAAGGCCATTTAAAACCTTTAATCACACTCTTCAATAACCAAATCGCATTTTAAATGCCGCTGCCCAGGCATAGTTCACCATCTTTCGGGGCCCTGGGATCCCGGATGGGGAAGGCGCAGCGAGTAACCGAGTCCACGGCCCCGGGAAATGAGAGCAGGGGCTCCGCGAGGGGACGCTGACACCGGGAAAACGATCTTCCGTACGGCACATTTCAGTGCAAATGATGTCTATATGTAATTTAAATGTGATTAATGAGATTAACCGACTAGGATTTCTGGTGGCGACTAGTGAGGGTAGCAATGTTTAATCGATTAGTTGACTAATCACACGCATTCCTATTTTCTACAGAATAAACACAGATAAAATGCACAACCTAACTGAGAAATAGCTTTCTTCTCTTGACAGCTACTCCATCTCTTTCCTCAGTTCAAGGCTTATCTTTAATATCTTTCACCCGTGAGCCTGCTATGAGCCACTGACTTACTCTAATCCGCCGTTTTTGTTCTCCCTTTATCTTTTTATTTTTTTATTTCTTTCAACCGCTGCTGCTTTCTTCCTCTCGCAGTCCCTGTCCGCCCATCATCTGAATCTGCTCTCTTAATTAAGCGATTTGGGTCATGGGAGGAAGTCTTGTTCAGTGTCGACAATTATTAAATGGGCAGGAGGGACAATTGCATTGCCAAATCAGGTGGATGTCAAAATGAAAGAATGCAGAGATAACTCGAGTACATGGGCCAGAGATCACCGGTTTCAAGTGCTGGGTGTCATATGAATTTTAGCTCACATTTCCCAGATTGCGTAGATAAAGGCAAGCTTGCCTTAAAGGACCGTACTGGGGTCCAATAGAGTTTTAGCCCCTTTACTACTCACCACACACCTTTTGCAATCGCCCCGATCTTTATCCTGTTGATTGTTCACAATTTGAGATCTTTTACTGCTGTTTCTATTTTTTTGCACAGATGTGCGGAAGGGATGGCCTGCTCACAGCATGGATAGCCTCACATCATTGTCAGCCTTCAACAGCTATATAGGACATTTTGACAACATTCTACTCTGACAGGCCTTGCCGTTATTCTCTTCCACACCAGAAACAAGGTGTGATGAGGGACAACGGCTGACATATGAGGGAGGATAGGAGGTAATTCAAATGCTCTTCAGCAGCAGTGAGTGGTGTCTTCCATCAGAAATTATAACAGGCCTGTTGGCTCCTAGCACATCAGTTGTAGACATCTTAAAGAGGCGGTGTTTCAGGGTTAAACATCCCGTTTGATTGGGCACCGAAACCCGGTGCCACTATGCCACCGATCCCTATACGATCGATCTACCGGACCGAATCGCAACGCAGCTTTTGGTGCTTTCCTGAGCTGCCAATTGAAATATTCGTCCTCTGGTTCTCCGAAGCTGCTACACGTGCCTTCACTAAACATTACAGTTTGGAGTGCAGGGCTTGAAATCCTCTGTATTCAAATGTATAACACACTGCCAATAAATGGTCGCTTAGCAACTCAGATAAAAGAGGCGAGTCCTAAAAGTCTTCTCTATCGATAATGTCCGGTTCATACAAACTGTCAGTTATTTGTTAACATGTGAAAAGTATGTGAAAAAAATCTCATATCTCATCATATCTATCTCAAATCTCATATCTAAAATAGCCCCAATCAAATATATATATATATTTTTTTTAATTTTACGAAAAAATAATTGTCGTGTCATTCCGATCAATCATTATAGCCCTCAAAAATAATATGATATAGTTGACCAAAAAACACCAGTGAACCGATCCCTTTTTATCATTAAACAGCTGCAAAGCTGCACTGGAGATAACCGGTTCGTCCCTTTCATCAGGGACTCAGAGGAAGGGAGGCAAAGAAGAAAGAGGGGAAGGAAAGACAAGAAAGAAAGGGACAAAAAAAAAAAAAAGAGAAAACAGTGAGGCGATGAAACCACGTCGCTACGAGCTCAGCTCTCCATAAGCTGGTATGATGAGGACGTGAAGAGCAAGATTAAGAGGAATCGCAAATTTAAGTAAACTGTCAATTTTATTTGACAAGGACCCTAACGGGAATTTTAATATGGAAACTCTATTCCGAAAAGGCTTAGACTTTGATGAGTGTCACCGAGTCACCGACCGTAGCCACATAACTACCTATCTATTTGAGAAGGCATTACCCTTCACCTCTGAAGACATGGCTCCTCTATATGAAATTATATTTGCATAATTTCTTCATCAAAAGTCCACTCAAGCGCTTTCATCGGTTTTCTGATCTTTATTTTCCTCCCTGAAGAACAGGCTCCCATTTTAAGAAAAGGAATAAATATGGCGCTTCCAATTTGATGTGATAATGGTGAAGTTAAACTAAGCATTGAGCTCAGCGCTCCAAAATTTGATCACATTACTTTACCCACATACTTTAACTTATTTAAACTTCATGCTGCTCAAAGCAACAGAAATGAGGCGCTGTTATAGTTCTTTTCATACTCGACCAAGCCATAGAACTCTGATAAAAGGTAAATTACTCACGTGCAGCCAATAGTTTAACGAAAAAATTATTGAACATTTAAAGTCCCTGTAACGTGAATTCAGTGACTTTTTTTCTAAATACATTATAGCGTACTGTACATGTTATGTGTACAATAAAATTATCTCTGAAAACATGGGGAAAGACTGAACGATGTAGTACTGAACTGTGGAGTTGGACCGTTAAATTGTTTCTCACCATATTTGCGGCCCGGATTGTCTGGGCGGGCCTAAATCATGACTCGATGACTTGGAGCGGCCCCTTCCCGAACACTTTGTACACACACCAGGTCGGACCGTCGAAAACAAAGAATCTGTGGGGAAATAAGCTAAGCTAAAAGCCCGGAGTTTGGGATAAAACGCTGTTTTGGGAATAAACACCCGGAGTAAAAGGCGTCTATTCAGGGAGACCGTGAACTCATGCCACCCGCCGGACGCCCGGTGCCAACAAAGAACAGTCCCATGCTAGCAGCGGCCACGGAGCCCCGAGCTGTCCGGGGGAGGAGCCAGCAGGTGACACCGGAGAGCGGGGGTCAGGCAGCCAGGCAGCGGCGCTTTGAGGTGAGCAACTAGAAACACTGAGTTCAGCCTCTTCAGAGGACACGCCCCACTTACCGAGACGCTGAACAGCGCTGAACAATCGATCGTTTCCTTTAAAGCGAGCATCCAGGTGAAGATCATTCATCCATATTCCATGTGATGTGAAGTCATAATGTGAAACCGTTTTGATAGAGTTCAACCTTTAAATCGTACTACTTTCACACCCACACGGAGACATTGTTGTGGAGGGGGCGTATACCAATGTGTACCACCGAAGAAGAAACGCTGACATCACAACATACACACGTCGAGGCTCCTTCGGTTTCACTTGTCTGTGAAAACTTTCATCTCTGTGTTGTTATGGATTACGAGAAGCGGGTGGCGGAAGATCGAAATCATATCGTGGACCTTAATCTGACCAGTGCAATAGATCCAAGTCAGTGTAAGCAGCGTGAACTGGACTTTACGCTGCGTTCCAAATTATTATGCAAATTGGAATAAAGTGTCATAAACATTTAATTTTTTGTTTATCAATTAAACTCATGGATGGTATTGTGTCTCAGGTTTCTTTGGATCAGTGAAACACCTGTGATAATCAGTTTGCCAGGTGAGCCCAATTCAAGGAAAACTACTTAAGAAGGACGTTCCACATTATTAAGCAGCCACAGGTTTCAAGCAACATGGGAAAGAAAAAGGATCTCTCTGCTGCCGAAAAGCCTCAAACAGTGCAATGCCTTGGACAGGGCATGAACAAATTAGATATTTCACGAAAACTTAAGCGTGATCATCGTACTGTGAAGAGGTTTGCGGCTGATTCAGAGCGATGGGTGACATTTTATATACTTATTTAGGATGCTCACCATCGTGGGTCTGCTGACTATGGTTTAACTGTACTGAGCAGAAACAGTCAAACATATTGATTAAACCAAATCTATTCCAGCAAAGCCTTGGGCCAACTAAGCATCTCAGCAGGAGACTAAAGGTAGAATGTGCTGTTCTTAAAATATAGACGCCAGTATTTACCTTGAGTGCTCTGGTGGGAGCCCAGCCTGTGCCGTCGATAGAGTGTTCCCGCAACAAGCTGCAGAGAAACACAAGCACACTTCATTATTCATTCATCCTCATGTTCTCTGAGATACTTCACTGTATATTCTTGGATGTAATTATTCGAAGAAAACAGCCACTTTCTAAATCTATTTCTTGGAAAGCAAAGAAAGTGTTTCTCATAAATGAATTAAACTTAAATTCTACATGTGATCATCCGTCTAAATGGCTTCTGTTCAGGTCTTGAGTTATATCCTGCTGTGAATTGGCAAAAGAAAAAAGGTTTTGCCTTTCAGAGTGGAAGGGTAAACATCACGTTTAAAAACACTCACAACGTGAAGGATAGAGCTGCAATCTTAAGGTCGCAGTTGTATTGTTATTCTTATTCAAAATGGACGTTTGCCAGTGAGTCACTGCTTCTAAAACATCATTAATGATAGTGAGCTAGTCAATTGAAATAAACACACTCCGCAACCCCAGAGAAAAGCTGTAGCTATGATCTATAAGAGCTATGAGCTAGTATTGGACTCCATCAAATATTGAGGGTTTTTGGGGCGAGATTTTAGGCGTTATCCACGATTTGGGATATTTTTTTCAGCTTTCACATTAAGCCAAGTTAGATAATTCAAGACAGTTCAGCCAAGTGTTTTGTTGTTGGCAAATAAAACAATGTCATGATTCAACCAGCGTCACATTTTCCCATCCGGCGCTGGTGTGAGTATGTGAATTAAGTGGGGCCGCTGAGTGGGGTGACAGGATAGGTGAGCAGCGACAACAACTAAACAAAAACAAGTGGGCTCCAAAACAAGAAAAAGAGAACATGGCTGCCTGAGCCTACTCGCATAAAACATCTAAAGAGAGTTTTAGCCTTTCTTTTATCCACTCAGACAAAACATTGCTTTCGGAAAATTTATTAAATTATATCGGCAAAATAAACCTTAACCGTGAGTGTTGTCACTTAATTTTTAGACCGCTGCAAATAACATATTCAGGGAAAAATTATAATAGTTAATGTTAATAATGGGCCGGAAAAGGCGGATCCCGCCACCAACAACAGAAACAGCATGTAGAGGGGCACATGCATAACGCAAATACATTGAATGGGAGTACCAGCCAAAAAGTATCAATACGGGATTTTTTTTTTTTTAACTAAATAATATTACTGATTACCACTTTAAGATACGAACATGGAGTCCCCTTGATGTAGCCACTCAACATGTTTATGTCTTAAAAAGATAATTTGTTTTTCCCCCATGACCTGCTCATACTTTTTCATTCCTTCAGCGGTAATGTCATTTAGCACAACAGTAATGAGGGTTATGGTTTTCCTTGTGCAGTAAATTAGATACCCAATTCCAGCACTACTCCGTCACTATGGTAACCAGTCATAGCACGTCCACAGGGATTGATTTAAGGGGAGCAGCAGTGGAGAAAAAACGGTTGTAAAATACTTAAAACAAGTATAAAAACGTACTAAAAAGAGCTGTTAAGAGTATAAACACAATGCACCTAAGTACAAACCTTAGTTTGGGTAGTTTATCCCATTAAGTATTTAACTTAAGATAAACATTTAGGATGTTTTCTGCAGGCTGCTTGATGCCATCTCATGAAGTGGTTCATGGTTGCGTTACCTCAGACAGATTTCTCCGGTTTCCGCGATGTTGGGATGCCATATTCTGGTCAGGCATTTCACTTTGGGAGGCTGGAGAGGGATGGAGACGATACAGCGAGATGAGGGACACGCGGGTGAGGAGGGGCGGTTGGGAATAAGAAAGAGTAAGAGAACCAACATTATCGATATCTTGATATGTAACGAGAGATGGTCTGGGATTTTGGTTATCAGAATATGGTGAAACGGGTAAATATAGTCTTTAAATCTGCATTAGAGGAAAGTGACGACAGTTTCCGAACTTCATAGACTGCTCTAGCTAATGGTCATAATATCCACATTACTTATAGTTGTTTGTTCCTCTTGTGTGTGAATATCTTCTGAGAGCATCCCCAAAATATCATCTAAATTATTGATGGAGATAGAGGTATTCGATCACAAACATTGTAAAGTATCTGTAACATTGTAAAGACTTAACACACCTATACCCTATACACAGAAACACAAAAACAGCATATCTTTTTTTTTAATGTTTACATTCACTCTTCCCGAAATGGCCATGTACGGATGTAGGAAATGGTCGATTTTTTTGGCGCTCCAGACTTGTCGACATTCAAATCCCTGTGCTGATTATTTAAATGTGGTGATCATTCGAGGGCACGTAGAGAACCGTTCATTGAGGCTGTGGTATAATTTGCAGCGACAGCTTTTACGAGCCACCGACGATGGCTCGCAAAGGGCATCGAGCTCCGTGTTTACGGCGCTCCCCGTCGAAGAGCAGCTGCCGCGTGTCGGCGTGTGCACGCACTGGGGTTTTTTTGTGCGCTTGCGTACTTCGGCGTTTTGTGTGGGAGAAAAGGCTCAATACACAGAGACACACACGGACGCAATCACACCCACGTGCACAAACACCGACGGTGCTGACAGCACACGAGACCTGCACGGATAAGACAACATCCGTTCCCGTTGTGCATGAACACTGACAAATAATTAGGGTAGGAACATCACAAACAGAACACGGACACACTGAGCTCAGATGTACAGACGTGGGCAAATTTGTTGGTACCCTTACAGCTCATTGAAACAATATTCCTCCTGTAAAGTGATGAAATTAAAATCTATTTTCTCATGTTTACCTGCATGCCTTTGGTATGTCAGAGTAAAGCAAAGAAACTGTGAAGAGAGATAAATTATTGCTAAAGAGATCAATTATATTCTAAAATGACCTGGACAGATTTGTTGGTACCCTTCGACGAAAAAAGAAGAACCCACAATTTTATCTGAAATAACTTGAATTTCACAAAAATAACTGGCATCCATCATTATTTATTCCATATATAATAGAAATCTGCTTTTGATTTTTGATATTTTACATAATTAAACAAATGAAAATGGCAATCGACAAAAATGATGGGACCCTGAACCTAATATTTTGTTGCACAACATTTAGAGGCATCACTGCAATCAAGCGATTTCTGGAGCTCTCGATGAGACTTCTGCACCTGTCACCGGGTAGTGTGGCCCACTCTCCCTGAGCAAACTGCTCCAGCTGTCTCAGGTTTGAAGGTTTGAAGGGTGCCTTCTCCAGACTACATGTTTCAGCTCTTTCCACAGATGTACGGTAGGATTCAGATCAGGGCTCACAGAAGGCCACCTCAGAACAGTACAGTTTTGTTCTTATCCACTCTTGGTGCTTTTAGCTGTGCGTTTTGGGTCATTATCCTGTTGGAGGACCCATGACCTGCGACTGAGACAGAGCTTTCTGACACTGGGCAGTACGTTTCAGTCCAGAATGCCTTGATAGTCTTGAGAATTCATTGTGCCCTGCACAGATTCAAGGCACCCCGTGTCTCCTCCATGTTTCACAGTAGGTATGGTGCTAATTTCTTTGAAAGCTTCATTTTTTCGTCTGTGAACTTTGAGCTGATGTGACTTGCCAAAAGGTTCCAGTTTTGACTCATCTGTCCAAAGGACTTTCTCCCAGAAGCATTGAGGCTCGTCAATATGCATTTTAGCAAATTCCAGTCTGGTTGTTTTATGTTTTCCTTTCAAAAGTGGAGTCCTCCTGGGTCATCTTCCATGGAGCCCGCTGTCACTCAAAAAGCGACGGATGGTGCGATCACACACTGATGTACCTTGACCTTGGAGTTCAGCCTGTGCCTCTTTGGACGTTGTCCTTGGCTCTTTTCCTACCATTCACACTATCCTTCTGTTCAATCTGGGGTCGATTTTCCTTTCTCTGGTCCATGTTCAGTGTGGTGCACACGATGACACCAAACGGCAGAGTGACTACTTTTCTCTATTTAAATAGGCTGAATGACTGATTATAAGATTGAAGACGTGTGATACCAATTAAAGAAAACAGTTAGTTCTAAATATCACTATAATCCAATAATTTATGTTTTCTAAGGGGTACCAACAAATCTGTCCAGGCCATTTTAGAATATAATTGATCTCTTCAGTAATAATTTATCTTTTTTCCACAGTTTCTTTGCGTTACTCTATGACGTACCAAAGCAGGTATACATGACAAAATTGCTTTTGATTTCATCACTTTTAAGGAGCAATGAGGCATTGGTTCAATGAGCTGTAAGGGTACCAACAAATTTGTCCACATGTAATATTTTTTATACAAGTATTTAGTATTAAGTGGAGTATTTGCAAATTACAGTATACAAAAGTTATGCAGAACTCCATAGTATGACCATTTAGTCACATTTTGAGACCATTTTTGGAGACAGTGCTACTAAATTTAACATAACTAGGAGCACAAGCCCGACTTGCAAATATGCCGACACTGTTTTTTTGTTTCTTTTTTAATCATCGTATATCATGTGAAACACTAGGAGGAAAATGGTGTGCGAGTGAGACAAAGAGATGGAGAGCTGTGTCACACCCATGACCCGTCTGTGAACAGCCCCTCCTCTCTTTGCACACCCTGACCCAAAACATGATAATGCACGGCATGTTTATCGGGCTGGGTACCGAAACCCGCTTCCGCTATGGCACCAATTCATTTATGAGTAATACGGTTAAGATGGAAAAAATATGAATGTGCACGTTGCATATTGATTTGAGTGGTGCTCCTAAAATTTTAAGTAGGGAGGACCGGTGCTACTAGTGGAAAAATTGAGTCTGGAGCCCTGTCATGGCCGAAACTCCTCACTACTAGGACTTGGTGTTGGGCAGGATCTCACCATTCGATTTAAATACAGTAAGGATCTGCAATTGGATATTTAAGAGATGGCTCACGATACAATTCTTTATCAATCGATATATTGATACATTCTGAGAACGGGGTTCATTGTGAAATTACAAGAAAAGATTCCAGGACCTTCAAGTACTTCCGTTAAGCACAATTCTTTCATTTTCAAGGACTTCCGAGAAAACAAATGTAATCAATTTTAAATGTGATCTTTATTCATTTAGATAGAATATAATCCTAGTGTTATTGTATATTATTTATATATATATAGCTATATATATATAGATATATATATATACACACACTGTATATATTTATTTTTTTACCTTTTTTTTATTTAATGAGCATAAAGCAGTCCCTGAGCAAATGGCGGCGCTCTGTGTATGTGGACGTATGCGTGCAACATTTTTTATAAAAAATAACACATTTCTGCTGAAACGCTGCATATTTTTTGAATGTTAATTTTTAGATTCCAACAATTACAAGGCCTTGAAGTTAAATCAATCAGTCAATATTCTGCTGCGATTGAAGGTTTTTCTTTTTACAATTCAATAATAAATAAAGTGTTACAATTCCTGCATCAATTCATCTCATGTCATCACAACACGTAGGCCTGGTCTATAGGAAAGAGCAGTTTATGTGTTGACTGTATCCAATGTTGTGTTGCTCATACTATAGAATGATTTAGTAATTGTGTTTAGTGAATAATACAGAAGATAGGGAACTTTCACAAAAAGAAATCTCATACTAAATCACAATCCCAATATTGGTCTAAAAAAGATGTGTAAAAAAAAATTAAAATAAAACCCGCAATTGGACTGTTTTTCCAAATCGTTCAGCCATACAGACGCAATCTAACAAGCACTGACAGGACCAGTCACCACTACGAAGTCCACTTGAGTTTTTAGGGTTGTTTACCTCATTGAGCAAACAAGGCAAGAGAAAAAAAACAAAAAAAAAAAAACAGCCACACACACACACACACACACACACACACACACACACACACACACACACACACACACACACACACACACACACACACACACACACACACACACACACACACACACACACACACACACACACACACAGTCAGAGAGAGAGAGAGAGATTTGGTGACAGGGGACACTCACCACCATGTTGTAGGCTTCAGGGACGTTTATCTCAAACTGGAACCTTCCGCTCTGGTAATACCCCTCGTCTGGAGAGGAAGAGGCAGAAGAAGAAATTATTTTAGCACTATAAATGAGAATGTGTCCTGGGCCACATGGCCGCCTACTCAACTGACATCGTACGTAGGGCGTCATATTGAAGTCTGGTCGGGAAAGTCTGCCCGTCACAGAAGTGCAGGATTCATTATTCACAAGTATTTACACAAAAACAGTCCCGTAACAACAGAAAGTAACAGGCACACAGGTTTTTTGTTTCGTTCATTCCATTACGCGGTGAACAGGACGGTCACGTTTGAAAATTTAATTCCATACAAGTAGGAAACTAACGGAAATAAATAAATCAAAAATACAAACTTTTTTATTTTTTTATTTGTTTTGGCCAGAGACACAGGAACACAGGAAGAGGCGTGTTAATGGCAGGAGTAAACAGGGCCTACGTTGATGGCGAGCGGCAGAATAAAGCTCCCGCAGCCGTCTGAGAAGAGGACACTCTTCAGATGTCACATACGAAATAAATGAAAGGAAATAAAATTAAATATTGATTCTTTTTGTTTCCTATAATCCATCGTATTTAGGCTGAAGGGGATAACTCGGTACTTTGGCAGAGCCTTGTTTTAATAAAGTGCGGTTTTCAAAGACATCAAGAAAAGGAATTCAGCATGTGTCATGATCTCTAAATCCCTTCCATTGCTCGAATCTGGCACCAATAACCACATGAGGATCTGAAACCGGAACTTTAATATTCCCTTTTGTCTTTAATGCTTTCAGCAAGCAGAACTCCCTACAAGTGTATTATCAAGTACACCAACTCTCCGACTAGGCAAATAAAAAAAATTGGCTATGGTTTCATAACAAATATCAATAGCGACCGAAATTTAAAGTGACTCTTTACTTTTTTACCTTTAAATCACAGCTTCATAACCATTTTGATGGTACACTGACTTGTAATGTGGAGAATGGCGCCTCTTTCATTCTCACCCACTCAGCCGAACGCCTGTTCTTGCACTATGTCACTTTGGTGTTCGGGTACGAAACCTTGGGTAAAGTGCGTTATGCTTTACGGCACTTACTTGATGTTTGTCTCCGGTAATTACCATTATTTTGATTGCTTCAGAAAGCAGGCGAGGGCAGGCCGAGACGAGGGTTAAAGAAAGACGCGCAGCATGTCCTCCAGGTTCAAAATAAATCCAACACTCGCCCTCTTCCTTTTGCTCTACCTCCCATGTCCATCAAACATTGTGGTATCAGAGCAGCGTGGGTTTGGAAGAGAGAGAGATGTTTCGAATGCTCGCGTCGCCAGAAAGGAGGGAATATCAAAAGAGCCGGAGTTCATACGTGTTGGTTTTCTGCCATCACAGTTCCCGTGTGTTTTCGTGCTTCATCGACAAAATTGCTCCGCGTAAGCTGCATCCATACAGACTCTCTAGCTTCCAGCACACAATCAATCACCTTGCTATCGATACATGTTTTTGTGACTCTATGTTCTATCAAAAAAAAAAAAAAAAAAAAAAAAAAAAGGGTACCAGTACCGACACTACGATCCAGCCTTGCTCTTAACAACTACAGTTCCCATGGGCTGCAGAGGGTCTCCTAACAGCAAATTGGATATTCAATCATCCCCACATGGCGGCTCCAACGCCTCCACCCGGCCCCTGTGAGCCGCTGGATTTAGTGTCACCAGCGACCACAGGAACACAAAGAACCCGAGTTTAAGGGAGGAAATTAGGAGTCTAAAAGGCTTGCACAAGTCGGGCCAAATCGACCACCGGAGCCGGGTTGCATCCGTCTGTGGGGCGGACGCAAAGGTGACGACCAAGCGGACACATTGAAATTCCGTCTTGGAGCCGCGCCGCGTCGGGGGGGGGGGCCTACCGTGACCCACCTGCAAACACAGAGGCTGCCTAATCTTTTCACTCAATCGCACGCGGCCTATGAGACAAATATGCCGGACATGTGAATGCACAAGCACGCAAGCTAATTTTCTTCCTTCCCGGACCCTACATCCACCTGGGACCGGGAACATATATACAGAGGGCTAGCAGTGTGTGTGTGTGTGTGTGTGTGTGTGTGTGTGTGTGTGTGTGTGTGTGTGTGTGTGTGTGTGTGTGTGTGTGCACGCATGCAGAAAGCATGTACGCTCACCTTTCTCACTCTCTTTTTCCTCTCTCCGTCACGCACGCACGCACACTTTTCAGTCGATTGACGTGACCTTTTCAGTGGCTCTCCATCCATCTACTACTTCTGCCCGTCAGGCAATCACACACCCTCGCACTCTCACCTTTCCATATGTAGCCTTTACGGCCAATTAGTGGCTTGATCCAGGACACGAGGCCTCTAAATTGGCCTTTTTAATGAGTCTAATAGCATTTGAGCCCTCTGCCGGGAGACTGCGTATTTATAGTAGAGCTGGAGCAGCACTTGGGTCCTTTGATGGACGGAGAGAGATAGATGAATGAGAGACAGCGAGACTGAAAGGGAGAATAAGGTATCATTTTCTCCTGTCAGTTTGATGATAGGGTGCACTAAAACTCACAGACGGGCTTTAACAACAAGACCGACACCTTGGACCTCTTGTTGCACTCAGGAAAAAAATAAAAAATAAATAAAAATAGGACAATGAAGTTGAACGCGAGGTCACGGGAAAAAGACAGCCCCTCTAATCGTTTTTAAATCGGCACGCTGGGCTGAAACGCAGAATCTGAAAATGGAGAGCCATGTCCTGTTTGTTGTGTGTGCGAGGATAATTAGATGCTTTTCAAAACCTTTCATGAATCTCTAGAAAATGACACCCTGTACACAAATGGCACACGATCACAAGTGAAAATAAGCTATTTCCACTTGTGATCAGTCCAAGCACGGTCAATACGGCGGTCAATGTGGCAGAGACTCCCACAGGTGGCGCCTGAGCAGAGACCCGGGAGGGGCAGGGCGCCGAGTGAAAGCCCCCCCGGGAGTCTTTCTGTGGTCCGCAGCCGGTGCTTGACGACGGCCCTTTGTCCGCCACATTTATATTTTGAATTTTATTTTCAAAATTGTGATTTCTCTTACCTGTTTTACTTTTAAATGACACAGAAGAATAATTTATTACTTGTTAATTGTGATGAAAATTTTTTGCTCAAAATTGTCTGCGAGCCGTATAGCGTCATCGAAAGAGCCATAATTGGCTCGCGAGTCATCGGTTCCCGACCCCTGACTTAAAGTAATCTAATCTAATAATTTCTACCTCTCTGAAAAACAAAAAAACAAAAAAAAAACATGCCATCTGCAATGGATTAACTGGAGGACAGCCTCTCCTTCTCTCCCTGTTTGTTTTTATTCACAGCATGTTATGACTTCACGGAGCCCGTTCTGAAAGGAAACAGAAAGGGATACCAGCATGGACTTTGTGGAGTTTTTGCAAGTGTTTCATCACCGTATTTGGAGCGGACAAGGCATTCTCCTTCCCCGACTGTTGCATAATAATTCGGACTTTTGTAAATGCAAAGAGAAATTCAACCGTTTACCTGATGATAGCTCACTTTTTTTATTAATTTTTTTATTATCCTTTCTATTTTCTGGTTTGGGAAAATTTGAATGGAATATTGAGAAACTTCCTGAACAATATCTCCTGATCCTGCAATCTTCATTTCTGGAAAGCAAGGGCATTCCCGCCTTTTCAAATGGAACAAATACAAAATTAAGTGGTAATGTAAAATGCCAGTGCTGACTTTCAAACGGCTAAAATTCAATTTCACACTGGTATGGTCCATTAAGTTTTCCCCAAAATTGCCTGAGAGTATTGTAAGATAGGTTTGTCCTTAAATAAACGGCAATTCAACCCTTACCTGACAACATTCACAATGACAGAGTGACAATGTAATCAGACCAGCCAAACAGACACTTTTGAATTATGTATGAAAAGACAGAAAGATAGAAAAGAGCGATAAAGCGACAGAAAGAGAGAGGGAGAGACGGCCAAGTGAGATTGACGCGGCGTCTCACAGCTAATAGTTCCAGTTCCAAGGCTGTGAATAAGTCATGACTTTCAGTACACAGGAACAGTCAGTCCCAAAAGCAGTGGACACACACACACACACACACACACACACACACACACACACACACACACACACACACACACACACACACACACACACACACACACACACACACACACACACACACACACACACACACACACACACACACACACCTGATGCAAATGTTTTGTGCAAATTAATTATACATTACATACATACATTAACACATTAAAAAGGTCTCTAACTCCATGAGCCACCTGCAAGCAACACATTATTAAAAAGGGCAAGATCAACATCCATACTGTGATTGTTTGCGGTATCAAGAGGAGCAGGAGAATTCTGAAGGAGCCAGAAGAATGGTGACGTACGGGAAGATGATTCACCTTTCCAAAAATACCGCAAACAAGTTATATAGTGCAGCCAAGTGCAGTCCAACACGCAGGTGAGAGTTCCACCCAACAATCCTTGTGCCTTCCTTTTCCTGAATTTGAGAGTTATCCTATATTAAACTATGATTGGCTCCCTGCCACGTCAGACATCTTTAATCAGGGAGTGCACTCGAAAAGTAAATCCAACTTTGGGTTTAAATCGGATTCAGCACATTCAGAAACCTGTGGGATGAATGCAAATGTTGCGGTAATCAAATATTCCTCCTGCAGAAAGAAAAATGGGACACCTTTTACACAAGCGCACAGCAGGAGGACACAGAACCGTATCTAAAAAGTTATCCATCTTTCATGCCACTGTCAAAATGTGACGCATCAACTTCTCAAACACCGGCTTCTGTCCTCATTGTACCTCAAGTATTGACTATGACTCTGTGGCCACACGTCCACAGTAAAAACACGCTCGTATTCGTACAAGAATTTCCAGGAAATCCAGGTGTAAATTAAGTCTTTGTAGGGAACAAATTGCTTGGAGGGAGTGAGAGGCAACATTGCCAAGACGAATCAGTCTCGTCCTAACGTCCCCTGCAATCCCGGTCACCGCTGAAGGAAAATTGTTTGTGACGCGGCGCTGACACACATCAATAACTGTAGGTGCAATGGGGCGTCACGGCCGATGTGTGAAAGAAGTCATCAAGCCACAAGGGACTGAAACAGGAGATTTCAGATCAAGGCAGCCCAACTGGAAGCTGTAAGGGTCTTTCTTCTTTCCTCGGCACTCAGCTCCCCTGTGTACGATCGCTATCCGGACAGTGGGGGGGAGGTTGTGTGGTAAACCCAGGGGAGAGGAGTCTGCTGGGATCTGACCCTGATTCCCAGTGGGAGCGTGTGCCCTTCCAGCAGTAGGGTGGCCTGGTGGTGGCTTTCGCGGCCGCTAAACCGGCAAAATAACAGAAAAAGCGAGCAACTGACTCACAAAGCACCCGCCAACGGTGAAATGCGCCGCTAACTACGCTGCCCCAGTGCCTTTTGCACGTATTTGAATGAGGTATTATTCACACATTTGGCGCAAAATTGGCCCCTTTCTACAAAAATAGAGCCTCGTTGCAAACAGCGTCAAATTGACAAACACCGGCGCTGCGAGACCAACTTCAGAGAGCTGGTGCAACTGAAGCACATTTATTAGGGTCACGCCCAGACTTTCCAGTGCGCTATAAATTATATTTTGACATTATTATTATAATAATTATTACTGTCACGGCATCCGTAGGTAGCGGAAAGGGTAGTAGTGTGTGGTGCTTTTCAAAATGCACTCCAAAAGCACCTTGTTGAAACTTTGAAGGATTTATTGTACAAATAAGGAGTCACAAATGTTGACAAAACAGTTCGATAATCCCCATTAAACTCAAAAGATGTCGAAAAAAATAGCAAAAGGTTATAGGTTATAGGAAATAACGCGATAAAGTGGTCAAGACTGGCAGTGAACCACAGACGGCATCGAACCTGCAGGACCGTAGACAGTTCCGCAGGACATGGCATTTCCTGTGCAGGGGCTGGAACTTTGTAGAGCAAAATATATAACATCAATCGTCATCATTTCTGCATTATAATATTGGGATTCAGTGAGAACTTAGAATTAAATTATTGTAATATATATACACATGTTATTCATGCAATAAATGAACTGTGTGGGAAGAGGAAGTTTTATCATAGATTTACACATACCATTTGAATGTTTTATAGTCACTGCACATAAACCTAAAAATACCAAGTAATCCCCCTGTCAGGATTTGGCACAGCACCGGTGCAGCCCCTCCGAGGACTTCCTTACAATTTCACATTTTCATGAAACACTTTAAATCAATATAACTACTACTACTGTCCGACAATTATTTAAAGTTTTATATTTATTTAAGACTGATAGTTCATAAAACAGGCAAGTGTAGAGCAGTGGCATAAATGCATAACGACTCTCCGATGGAGACGCCCCCGGCAGGGAAACGACAAATAAATAAAAGGAATCGGAACAAAAAGAGCTTACACAAGGGAGCTTGTGTCTTCCCAGAAAAAAAATCTAAAAGCTTTAGTCTTCAATAAAAGGTGGTAAAATGTGTTTCTTTATTCAAGTTTTAAGCAGGGATCTCAAACCCAAATTGCCCGGGGGCCATGAGCCAGGTTGCCTTCTCTGCGTGGTTACGAGTCTTGCGACTCGTAACCACGAAAAAAATCGTTGTTGCGTTATCTTTTAAAATTCCGAAAACATGAAGTACGTGTATGCACAATGAGAGTGATTGAATGTGTTAATGGGGTTCACAGAGGCTGGCACCGAGCCTGGCATACAGCCTCTGCACGAATACCACCAATGCAGCTAGCGCAGGTCTTCGGATGCACTATTTGTGCCAAGCGTTCATTGTGGCAGCATCGTCACCCAAACAATAAACAAAGCGGAGATTTAAAAAAAAATGTCCCAATTCAAAAAAAGGGCATCAACAATAATGTAGTGGTGACCCCCCCCTCCCGTGACTTGGCACCCTCATTCCATCAGGACTGGGGGCGCAAGTCTGGTCCAGCCGACACAGGGCAGCGCTCTCTCAAGAGGGCAGACAGAGGACACGAGGGAGGAGGCGAGGAAAGCGGACTGGACAGAGAAAGGAGGAGGACAGGGGCAAAGGAATGCGGAAGCAAAATAAGGGGAGGAATGTGAGGGGGTGAAGGTCCGCCTCCAGGGGCTTCAGGTGGACCAAAAGGTGCAACAAGGCCAATACAGTATATACAGCATGTTCTGATTTAACCCTGAAAAAACGGGGATCCCCACGAGGATCCCCGTGTGGATTGAAACGGTTTATGTTGCATAAAAGTATGCTGGTCTGTGGCTTCATCAACTTGCATCAGCATCTCAGCCCGGGAAAAACAACAGTTTCCACATTGTTTTGTTCTTTTTTTTTTTTTTTTGTGAGCCCCAAAGCGTTGCTGTTGCCCCCATTCTTCTGGGACACACAGGGGTCCGGGGCCACACGGTCAGAGAGGACAATATTTGCATGAAAAAAATGACAGGCGGTGGCTGAGTTAGTCAATTAGAACCCGGTTGAAACGGATTATGGCTAAATAATGTGAATAATAACACCAGAGAGAATGAAAAGGCTTTTATAGTTTAGGAGTGCAGGGATCACCTATACCAGGGTGAGTGGATTTGGTTACTGGACCCTCATTTAGATTGTTGTCAAACCCATTTGAGTAATTCATTTTATGGGAGGTCAAACCTCCGGAAAATCTCTATGTATCGTGATGCATGTTGGGCTTCGAGATTCCAGGTTAATTATCATTATAATCATTAGAAAAATACGGCTCACTTCACCGCGGTTCAGCGAAGCTTTTGGCCTCTCCGGTGATGGGAATTTCATGGGAGTCCTCAAAGTTATCAGTGAGTTTGATCCCTTCCGGAAGACCCGCATTGAGAAAAACGTCAACATCGGCGAGGGGGAACCCCTTCCATATCTTTCTTCCGGTTTACACCTCAAAATTGAACCCCTGACTGGTGCACAGCTGAAGCCCGATTGTAGGGTACAGCGTCAACTCTTCAGGTTCAACATAAACACTTCCGCTCGACCACACAAGCTCCCTGTTGCTCCACACCCCTGGAATGAAAGATCCCGGGAAAAGGTGAGGTGATTATTTTAAGTCGCACAGGGACACAGTGGAGAGGCAGAGGTGTTTATTTCCTTTTTTTTTTTTTTTTTTATACTTAAACCGTTGGATTTGATTGTTGTCTCGCTGAACCCGGGAACCTCCGTTGATTGATTTTATTTTTTTTACGCATCGATGCAGGGCCACGATGGGGACGACGCCAGAGAACTGCGCTTCGTAGCTCTGAGTCGACGGAGACGAGAACGCACGTGTGGATCTCGGCAGCGGCTACATAACACCGCAGACACAACCAGACCGAGCCCTCCCTGTCACAGCACCAGAACACTACCATGTTTTAACACAATCTAAGGATGGGTGTCCCATGCAATTCAAAAAGCATTCATCAATTTAGCTGTAACTCACTTTTAAACTTTCCATTCTGATACTGAGAAGTGTGAAGGAAATACTTCACATGAGTCATCAATTTGTTTAACCATGAAATTTGAACAAAACGTGCTCCTTAAACCATACAAATAAGCCGCCTTTCCACCGCAGGAACTTTCCCCAGGATCTAGGAACAACAGGCTGAAGGCACCATTTAGTTGGGTTAGGGTTAGTTTAGCTTTGAAAAAAGTTCTGGGGACTAAAAGTTCCGGGGACTTTGGGCGGAAAACGCGGCTTTAGTTTTCAAGACAGGTATTACTGGACTCTAATATTCCAGTTCTGTTTACGGTAACTTATGAGCGAAACAAAATAAAAAGCTCAACGCTCATCAGATGGCACAGTGAAAATGTCAATATATGGATGTCGGTTTGTATCCTGCGCCATCCCATCTATATCATACTAAATCGAAGCGTGAGACCCCGCCCAATAGAGAGCCCTAATGTATTTGTTTATTGATCGCATTATGCTTGCTTGTTTGTTATTACCCATAATTCTTCCCAGATAATGTGAGTGACAGCCGTCTCACCTAAAAGAAACCCTACGAAGGCGGCCTGTTACCTCACGCGTACGCGGTGGGCGTGCCGCTGAACGACGGGGGGAGGTATTGTTCACGGGCGGAGGCTTGCGACCTCCGGGGCCTTGAGGGACGGCTCCGCGTCCACGTCTCCGCGCCTTTGAATTACGCTGTTCGTCCAGCCGAGCGACGTGCCGCCACCAAGCCCCCGGCGACGCAATTTCCTTCTTAAATCCCTGGGCGCCTGGGCGATCCAAGACGACATTGTTTCACTAAATCTAGATCGTCGTAAAATGGGAGGAGACCAGGACAAAGACAATGGCCTCCCACACAAGAAGGACTAGGCGAACCAAAGCCGGCTCCGTCTCCGGTGTGCGAGGCGGTTTTCCGAAAAAAAGGTCCGTGTCAATGCATAATACGAAAATCTGACGTCGGGTGTTGAAATGCTCCGTTATGGTGAATTGTCTTCCGAGGCAAAATCGTTTTTTGCACGTTCGCTCCACAATAAAACGCTCAAGCTCTCCTTCCGAGTCTGAGCTTTGAAGAGTGCTTTCCTTGTGCAATCATCGCCTTGAATGAAATGAGCGTTCGAGGAAGCTTTCATCTGAGGAACTATCAGATCATGTTGCTTCGACGACTGGGCCACATTATCACTCTCAAATATGTTATTCTACAAATATTTAAGACCCGTTTTAATTAAGTCACTTTCAAGGCTCCGTTACACGCGTCGTAAACTTCCTTTAGTCAAAGCTCCGGAGAGAAATACAATAAAAAGCTTAGTCGTTCTTGTGACTTGGAAGCCTCATGATGGCAACACAGTTGTGAAGAGAGACAGAAAGAGGAATTGACAGAGAGAGATGGAGTCACCCAGAAAAACATAAAGATGGAGGGATATAGAGAGAGAGAGAGAGAGAGAGAGAGAGAGAGAGTCTACATTTTCTCTGGGGAGTCCCAGGTTTTGAATTATTGAGTTATTCTTGCCCACAGAAGACAATCTCCCTATCTAATGTCCCAAAAGAACACGACACCAGACCTCTTTATAATTGCTGAGCTTGGCTTTCAAGTGCAAATTTTTGCGAACAAAAGGTGTTCCCGGCTGGTGGCTCAGTGGAAATTCGTCTGATTTGAGGCGAGGCGAGGCGAGATGGGAGCGCTCAGACACGGCGCTGTGTGTGAGGCCTGTGACATCATTTAAAATAAAAGCTAACACCTGGAAAGGCAGACATCCTGCCATCTCGCCGAAACGGAGGAAGTTACTTCAGGCCTCCGCTTCGCACACGCTCGAGATCAAAACCGCCCGTCCGCTGGCGTCGACGGAATCGGCGTGTTCCACTTTAAACCCGCTCCTTCCCGTCGCCGCTCTGATTCCTCCTCCAGCTAAGGGACGGCTGATGTGAACCAGAAGGATTAAAGCCCAAGTCAGGAAGAGATCTTAGATACGCACACAATGAAAATGTCTGATTGCCACGTTGGTGGGCGCTGCAGCCCGGATGTCAGCGCGGTACGTTCTCCGTAACGCTGATCAGAGTGAAAAAACTAGTACAGCGACTCCCCCGATTTCTGGCATCGACTGGGGACCGAGAAATTAGCCCCTGGAGACATGAGTAATTATGCAGCGCTGTGTTTGCTTTCTTCGGGGGTTCCGACAGGTTAGCCCGCTTGGAAAGGAGGCGGCGGCCGCTGCGGCGCAGTGCTGAGCAAGCAGCCCGAACCCGGGGAATAATGACTTTGCTGTGAGGCTCGGCTAATATAGAGAGCACCGGGACAAGGGAACACACACGCGCACACACACGCGCACAACAAAACGCACACCTCTGCAGTCTGTGCTGCCTGTATTAAACCCTCCAAAAAGCCCAAAAAGCCCTTCCAATGTGAACGGACGCTGTGGATGTCAGCACACAAACAGACATGTACACAAAAACGCACACATGCAGAAACACACACACAAACAAACTTTACACTGGTGGAGGAATTGCTGGGAAATCGGAGGCCGTGGACTGAGGGAGGTGGGAGAAGTTCACGCGGGGTTGAGAACAAACTAAAAAATGGGACAGAACGCCGTCTGGCGCCTCCTCCCCCAGCAGCCATGTCAGGGTAAAACTTGTGGGACAGTTTTGTTTGTTTGTTTTTTAGAAGAGTAGGAATAATGAGAGTGCCGATTCCAAGTGCGTGCTTCGTTTGCCTCAGCATGTTTACGGCGTCCGAGCACAGGCGAGCGGCCACGGCATCTTGAGCGACACCAGGCTCAATCCTGAAGAAATGTCTTTGAGTCGGTCCTCGACAAGCATGAAATAAGTATTGTTTCAAGCAAATTAAATGGGCGAGAAAGCGCAAAGAAGTCATTTCATGTAACACCTTCCACGGGGCCTCCTTTTCTGCAAAGGCTTGAGTGTTTGAAATCCTATTTTCCCATTTGTCACGGGGCCAAAATGTAGGCTTAAGTTAAGCCACGGCACATGAAACAGCCGTTTTCACTTCGCCAAGAAGGTGGTGAGCGGTTTTACCATTGCCTTTGGACGCTGTCTACATGCTCATATACGGCTTAAAAAATGTAAAAAAAAAAAAAAGAGAGAGAAAATGTACATAATTGCAGCCACATATTCACAATAGACAGGTCAAACAATATTCCATACAAAACTATGCCTGGCAACACATTACCAGTGATCCGGGGGCCACTTCATTAACTAACACAGCTCACGGTAAATGTAGAACAGCACATATAAATCCAGTACAATATATTATACGCGGTGGAACTAGAATTCATCAGTCAAAGGGGGGGAGAAAAAAAGTAAAATAAATAAAAAATATAAAATAATTTTTTTGTTCTTACCAGGAGACACTGCCAGTTGAAAATGATGCAGTTTGTCCTCATCTGGGAAACTGGCTTTACATGTACCTAACGGGGAGGAAGAAAATCAGAATAAATAAATAAAACAATAAATAAAAAATAAAAATAAAAACAGCCAGAGGAGTCAGACTACAGTGTAAGCCCCTGTGTCGGTTTGGATCTCGGCTCAACTGGAAGTGCCCTTGAGCAGTGCACTGTGTGCAGCTGACAATGCGTTCTAACCTTCCCAGTCCCCGCAGACGGCGCAAGTCATACAAAAATAAATAAAAATTAAATCACCTTTAAGGCACCAATAACGCATCATATGATGACGTAACAGAGTCAAAAGGTATGTGAGGTGGGTTTACATGTCATCCTCACGGCTCACAGAGTCCACGTGGGACAAGCACGCATGGAACTTCACCCCCCTCTGTTGGTCAATTACACATGCTGCAGCTCAAATACAATACAAGCTTTTGGACATCCACCGTAAGAAAACACACGAGCGCCGGTTTCGCATACAGGGTGGAATCTAAATCAGGACTAAGCCTAACGAAGAATCCTCAGTAAATTCATCTAGGATCTCTGAACCTAGAAGTTCGGATGCGCTGGTTCTAGACGGGGACGTCCTGCACTAAGGTGATGAAGGACAGGTCAGCTCCGCCTGGTCTTGGTGCTGGCCTCAGTCCAGAACGACCTGGTCGACCTGGAGGCCACGGCCATTAATCCAAAGGTTCAATTTAAGACTTTGCCTCGGTTACGTTCACACTGGAAGCCTTAGTTCCCCCGTTCGGATGAATTGCTCGGATCATTTTTTTGTTTTGTTTGGCTGTTCACATTATTATTTATTATTATTATTTTTTTTTTTAAATGTGGCCGATATCAGATTCCAGCATGAACGGGTCACTGTCCTGAACTGACCCGCAGGCGCAGAAGCAACACGGACGTGACACGCAGAACGCTGTCACACGGAAGTAAACGCGGCAGGTGAATGCACGGCGGTGCGTGAACCTCTGCTCGAGCCCGGGGATGAAAGTCTTTTAATCCAGGCAGAGGCACCGTGCTTTTATTTTGTTTTGCTCAATAAGGAAAACACGCACGCGCGCGCACACACACACACTCTAACAAGCACTGACAGAACCAATCCCCACTACGAAGTCCACTTGAGTTTTAGGGTTGTTTACCTCATTGAGCAAACAAGGCATGAAAAAAAAAAAAAAACACACACACACACACACACACACACACACACACACACACACACACACACACACACACACACACACACACACACACACACACACACACACACACACACACACACACTTTTAGATCCGGTGCTATTCCCTCCCCGCTCTGCTCAGTGCTGGCGGGTGGTCACGGTGCCGTGGCCGTGGTGCACCTCGCTCTGTGGTTGCTCTCGGAACACAGGGTTACTTTTGTTTGTTTTGATTTGCGTCCCCAGTCCGTGGACATTTTGCGCGCTGCGGTTGCGGTTCTCGATAATAAACGGGTTGGGAACCCCTGCTCTGGAGGGACGTGCAAATTCTAATTTGACTGTTCGGACTGAGGTCGCATTGCAAAAAAATCTGACGTGTATCCGATTTGGGACCACATATGAAAGTGGCCCAAATCCAAATGTAAAAGATCAGATTCCATGTGATTCGTGCTTTTCACACGGTCGTGAAAAAAAACAAAACACATCTAAATCACATAGCAAAACAAAAACCCTATTTGGCTCTTTGGCCTGCAGTGTGAACGCAGCCTTAGACCTAGATCAGCACCAACCTTCCTTCTGGGAATCTGACTCTTTTTCAAATGAATCGAGGCCGAGTGTGAGACTCTTTTACACCGTGACTGAGAAAGTCTGTTTCAGTTGGTCCGGATTAAAAAGCGTGATTTTGTTTTTAAGATTAGGCCTGATCTGTCCGCGCCAAACCGCCTCGCTGAGTTCACTCGTGATCATTTGAAGAGCATCCCCCCCCCCCCCCCCTCCGATTTATTCTCCCGTCACAGATCATTTGTTCGAGCGTCGTGAAAAAGTGAACAAACTTTGACGACGGACAGTCATGTTCTGGACTTTTTAAAAGTATCCCTCTACTACTTAATCAGCTTGAAAACATGCTACCTTTTAGGGAAAATGTGCGTCCAAATTGCGCAGGTTGTCTTTTCTTCCGTCACATATTGAGTTACTACTTATCTGGTGCATGTGTGAGGCAGAGAACCCCATGGGGATCATTAAACAGGATTTTCATTCTGACAGAAAAGACGATGGCCGCACTGCGATAACCGGACTGCTGCTTGAGTCGACATTCCCCAAAAAAACACATGAGCTGCTGGCAATAACCCGAGGCACATACACTGTACCACGAGAGGATTTGGGATTCAAGGGAACGGCAGGAAAGTAAAAAAAAAAGTGTAGAATGAAATCCAGAAAGAGTCTCCGGGGTGGAGGCGGACAGAGTGTGATGGACCTTGAGAGAGAGAGAGAGAGAGAGTCCGCCGGGCTCGTTGGGAGAGAAGGCGTGGCCATGGCTGTACTTACTAGGCAGGTTGACTTCCAGTTCTGCAACTTCTGAAAAAGGTGGAGAGAAGAAAAAAAAAAAAGGTTTTTGAGACTGAGTGAAAAATCGCACACACACACACACACACACACACACACACACACACACACACACACACACACACACACTTCATATCAATGGAAACTTGCATTTACATTATTAAGATCAATTTAAGGAAGTGCAACACAGGGCTTCCTCACAGAGACGGCCTGGAAACCAAAAACTCAACACCAGTCATATGATGACGATGGTGGTGATGATGATGATGATGAAGATGGGCGGTGGTGGATTTTTCTCGCAAGTTCTTATACAATGAAATCTTTATGAACGGCGACTGGGTTTGGGAGTGAACTCATGGATTGTTTTTGTTTCTAAGCGAGGGTTCCAAAGCCGCCCATGAAAGGTTCCCCTCCGCGGTCGTGAGTCTAAACACCGCTCCTGGCTCCTTTTATCTCCTGCGCTGCGTTGTTCTGTTGCATAAGAGTCAAAAGTATCAATGGACTGAGGGCTCCCTTGAACAATTACATACAGCGCGCCGGTGAAAGTCGATAAAGAGGGAAAAAAAAAAAAAAGAGGATAAAAGAAGGGCAAAGAAGTGCAGAAAGAAAGAAAGAAAGAAAGAAAGAAAGAAAGAAAGAAAGAAAGAAAGAAATGAAAGCAGCGTGAGGCTGATGACTGCATTTTCTTTTTGCTCCCTTTCCATTTTCACATTTCTGACAAAAACGGTGGTCGTCGTCTTCTTCTCCTTCTCCGCCCAAAGGAGGTCAAGGGGAAGTGAGTGGAGACTCAAACTTCTGTCTGCTCCGTCCAATTCAAGATTCTGGATTCAAGGTTTTATTGGTTTTATTGTCTCTCGCACAACACAGCAGCAGAGGTTGCTGCTGATGATATGCTCATGCACAGAGACAGACACAACATTGTCAATAAAACAAGAGGAACTCAAACTCAGCCAAATACAAGACGCAAGCAAAGAAGATATAAATGTCCTGTATGTAAAGAGCTGAGTAAAGCATTTACAAGGGTTCTGGATTTAGAAAACAACAACCTACGCAGGTTTGGATCTGACCCGTTGGGCTAGGCGCTGTAATGTGTTCATTTTCCTTCTCATGACTTCAGTATTTTCAAGTTGCATCAAAGAATGTACATTTTTATATATATATATATATATATATATATATATATATATATATATATATATATATATATATATATATATATATATATATATATATATATTTCACAATTTCTGTTTTGCATATTTTCCGGCTATTTTGTGTATATTTTGACCATTTTATTTTTTCTTTACTTTTTAATACATTCTTTTTATTATTATATTTTTTTTTTTCGGACTGTTTTTTTTTTTTTTTTAAATCTTAAATCGTCTACAGAAGCGTACCGATCCTCACCATGACAAACTCCTCATCCAGGTAATGCAGCCGGCAGAATAAACCCATCCTGATGATGACTCTAGATATACAAGTTCTTCAATTGCGTCATTGCCCCCAACATAACATCATGGACACTAAGCCATGAGCAAGTCCATTTCAGCTTCTATTTCCTTGATTCATTTCCACCGCTTCTTTAAGTTCCAATCCAACTCCAAAGATAAACTGTGGACGTCTGCGAAGAGTCACAAGGTGTTTGGTGACTCAGGCCACGCAGGGAAACAAACAAGTAAATAACTAAAACCACACCTCAGGGGACGTGACAACAGAGGGAGAGCGGGTGACAGTGGGGCCCGGCTCTGAGGCCAAAGTTGTTTTGGCGTGTAAAACGGTGTTGCCGTGAAAACGGAACAGATTTTTATTCACACACCAACGTAATAGCGCAAACAAAAAAAGGGATAATTTTGCAGACGCTGTCAACCTCCGGTGGAGCCCATGTTTCGGGAGCGCTGGTCCCAAGCCGGCTAATTTTCTTGTTTACTCCCACAAAAAAAGCTTGGCTCAATTGATATTTTGGGTTTTTGGGGTTTTTTTGTGGATGCCAAACCGGGAAGAGCAGAGACAGACGAAGCACGACATGAGCTGCGATTTGGCCAAGAAGTATAGAGGGTCCTGACGGAGTAAGTCAGCTCTTCACGGGCCAAAAAAGGAGAATAAAATCAAAGATGACAGGTTAAGAAGGAAGAACTAAAGGGACAGGGGGCTACATTGTGGGGAGCGGGCAGACTTGAAGGTCACTAGAAAAAGAGACAGACGGAGAAGGGCAACAGAGGGATTTTTAATGAGAAGAAGACTTTAAAATTGATGAGTTGAGGAGACGGGGCGCCGAGAAACAGGACAGGGACAAGGAGAGCGATCCATAAATAAATGGAGGCAGGGAGGAGGACACGAAAAAAAAAGAAACGCACACAGACAGAGGGACATGCATAAAAAAGAGAGAGAGAGAGAGAGAGACAAAGGGCAAGGGAGGGCGGAAAGAAACTCAATCAAAGCCGCGGCGAGCAGCCGGAGAAACACCTTCCTGGCTCTGTGTCGCCTGGTCTTCCACAAAAACATTATAAAGAACGTGTCGGGCGTGTCACTGCTCCAGCTGCACCACCACATCCACAGGAGCGGCGGGAGATGAAGGATTCAACTGAGATCCATTTTCTCTTTCCCCGGACGTTTAATGCAGCTTTTTGTAGAGTGTAAGGCAGTGTGGTATTCAAAGTGTTTCTGCTGAGGCCGACCCCCCCGCCCCCAGTCCCAAAAAGTACAAATAAAAAAATGTGTCACATGCAGACTAACGTAGTTTATAGTAAACCAGGTCGAGCGTCACATTCATTTGTGGCTTTTATTCTGTTGATGCGTCACCGCAGCTGATCTTTGCTTTCTTGGCCAGGAAAGGTGGCGGACCCCGCCACCAACAATGGAAAGAGCATTTAGAGGAGGAGCACATGCATCATGCAAATACAATGAAGGGTTATTATTTATAAAGTGCCACCAAAATAAGAATCAAATATAGAATTTTTTTCGCAAAATAATATTAGGGCGTTCCAATTTAATGATATGGATAATGTTTGAATGAGTTGTAGGTTTGATTTCAAACGCAGCACTATCAAGCACTTTCAAGGTCAGACAAAACCGCAGGAAGCGAGACCTAAGGTGCACAGCTGTCGTGTTAAGATGTCTTCTTCTACGCATTATTTATTTATTTTTTTCATTTTTGTGCATTGCGTGAGGGGTGACTCTCGACAACAGCAAATCGGTGGTAAAACGAGTTGACTTTGCGTTGTTACTTGTGTGTACATTTAGAGGCTGGGACTTGGGAAGCTTTGCATTTACTTTATGAATCATACATTGAGCACAGTGCTCTACATGGACCAAAGTAAAGGTCTTTTCTTTGGGTACATCGATTTTATTTGGTTTTCCCTATATCATTTTATTTTCATTCATTTTGGCTTGATGCACCAATCCCAAGTCTAATTCCCAGTATATCACCATGGAAAACACTTCATGTGAGACTTGGAGGATTTGGCTTGGTACAGGGTGAGAGGCGCCAAGACGTCAAACTAGAAAAGCCAAGTAACTTGGGAGGAGCACGATACAAAGCCTGGAGGAAGGTACCTTTGGTGAGGAGGCGGTCCCTGATGGAGACCCTGTGGGTGGAGTCGGACACCCCGGGGGCGCGGCCGGCCTTCCCCCCGTCGTCCCTCTTCAGTTTGCTGGCTAGTGTCAGCATGGCTCCGCTGCTCTGGTCCGCCTGCTCTGCCTGCACTGCCCCGTGCTCAAGTTCCTGAAATACACATTCAATATTTTCAATTAAATATTCAACCTTTAAATATTTTCAATTAAACATTTAACATTTTAATATTTTCAATTGAAAATGTAACATTTAAATATTTACAACTGAATTTTCAACATTTTAATATTTTCAATTGAATATTTAACATTTTAATATTTTCAATTGAAAATGTAACATTTAAATATTTACAACTGAATATTCAACATTTTAATATTTTCAATTGAATATCTAACATTTATCATAACATTTAACATTTATCTAAGTTACAATGAGAATTTATTGTATTTGATATTGTTGTTGAGTAGTTAGACGATCCAGTAGGGTTAGGTATTGATCATTTCAGTATTTCTATTCGAGTGATTCAAACAATCACGATTCAATTCGATTTGATATTGATGGTATGGCTCAGGATATGATAATACGTGACGTAATATTATTGACATTTACACATAATGAGAATTGCGACCAATTTTTCCGTGTGCCACGTGACAGACACTGCATAAATATTTCACGGAACAAATTCAGCCCAATTACAGAAAATAAGCATTTCAATTTATGGTGATATTTAATAAAAATGGAAAACGTGTAACTTAACAAGTATACGTATATATATTTTTTATAGTCAGGAATGAATTTAAATATTTAATTTCTGTATCGGACTGAATTTGTTCAGTGAAATATGTTAGATGGTATAACTCAAAAGTTGGCAGCATTGCTTTGAGTGCGTCAATATATTGACAATTTATACATAATTATGAAAAAAAATGTCAATTTATCGATATGAAATAGTATCATGATCTATCTCAAAGATTTGATCGAAGTTGAATTGAATCGTCACACTTTATGTCAAAATCAAATACAATCCTGTTGATACCCAGCCTGAGTGCTTCATGTTAATTGTTCTCATGTCTGGGTAAGATTAATTATTTGGGTGTAAATGGAAATAATTGTTGTTTCGCTGTATTTAAACAACACGAAAAGTGAAATAGTTGCTTCAGTCATGGCTTTAAACTAACGCCCGACAGATATATCGGCAGGCTGATAATATCGGTATTTGGGTTCAGGAGAACTATCGGCATCGGTTGAATTTTCACCGATTAAGTGCCGATAAAGTTTATATCCTACCAATATCACGCATGAACAATTTAGAAGCCACAAGTTAAAGTAAAGTTCTTATACCTTTCCTTTCCTTAACTAAATCTGAAATTAAGTCAATATTAGTTTGACATTTTTTTTTTAATTCAACACTATTTTAAATTTAGATCTGTTAAATAAACATGTTCGTACTATTCCATAAAGGACACTGGACAGAGTGCCGGTGCTGTTTATGATAATAATCATTTGTGTTACCGTAATTTGAGTTAATCATATAAACCGCTCAAACAGATTTTATTTGAGCAAATTATTATTGAAAATGTTTATTACGTTTTAAATTTATACATTCAATAAAGCAATGACCATTTCTTTTCTGCCAAAATTAAAAATATAAAAATAAAGAAAGATCGGCAGATAATATTGGTTATCTAACTTTTCTGTCCCCTAAAATCGGTATCATTGACAATAAATAAATAAATAAATAGATAGATCCATATCGAGGGGGTCCTACTTTAAACCCCTTTCCGCTCCATGTTGGCATCAGTCCCACAGCAGGTGGATGAATGAACACAGTTTAGGAGGAGATACTAGAGTCTGATTATTCTCCTCCTCCAACTCTTCCTTTGATCAGCACCTTGATCGCCATGGCAGCAGAAAATTACTAAAGTGCTTGACATTGACCAGGCAGCGAGCACTGGGATGAATTGCCTGTGTGTGTGTGTTGTGCGTGTGGTGTGTGTGTGTGTGTGTGTGTGTGTGTTGTGCATGTGGTGTGTGTGTGCGTGTGCGTGTGTGTCCAAATAAGACCAAATAACTCTGCCTAATTGCACTAACACAGATGAATGAACAACACTGCTCTGATCACTCCTTTTAAAGCCAAAACAATCAAAAGTGTCTGCGATACTGAACACATTCAAACGTATTCAAAGGAGACTGTGTAGAGGAAAGTTGAAGTCAGAGCCTCTGCCCCGGCGGCTCCGGCAGGCTGTCAGTGCAGCTTCCCATAGATTCACAGAATATACGTATATATGTAAGGGCACTAAAAAGGGTTCAAAATAGAATTATCTGCAACCAGACAGTGTTCAACCTCACAGTACACTCGATATTCTGACTCGAAAAGGTGTTTAAATCTATAAATGTCATATGACAGAGAATCCGCTATTTTTTTCTTCTAAAAGGTAGGAATTATTAAAGTATTAATTATGTATTCAAACTGTGGCCATTGTGACTACTGTAAATGCATTTTAAAAGAGAACAATCTTTCTATCAAATAATACATACTTCATAAATAGGACATTTTATTTTTAAAAGTAAAAGCTCTCATTCAAACAGAATAAAGTTCTGGGCGCCTCTAAAAATATATGAAACATTAACATCCTGAAAAATAAAACTGTTTACGAGAACTATTCACCACTATGTCCAGTTGTGATATGAGAAGTGAGTAAAGTAAAAAAAAAAAAAAAGAAGTCAACCGCACGTAACTAAGTCATCTCCAAAAAATAATAGTCAGCCTTTCTGTTGGTGCAATCAGTGATAATGTCATTGATTGCATTGGATGGATGCAAAGCCTAATATGCAGCTCCCGTGTTTGCAGTATTTTCGGGAGCGGGGGGGGGGGGCAATCGGCGCGCGTACTGCTGATTAGCAGAGCACACACGAATATCAACAGGCACCGACCGAGTCAATTCACCAAAGCAACATTTAGTTCTTAGGTGTCCAGCTTTAACGACCAGAACATTCTGGAACCAGATTAAAACACAGATTCCTGGCATCGCTCTCCCTCCAGACCTCCTTGCTTCAATCCCACTCTCAATCTCATATTCTGTTCTAATGTCGTTCTTATTTCCTCCTTGTTCTTTGTTTGGGGGGGGGGGGTAATCTCAGTAGGCCGCGACAGCCTGGAGTGGGGGGGGGGGGGGGTTTCAGATATCCGTGCGTTCCTAAAATGTGTGTCACCGAGTCCGACCGATCCCCACCTGCTCGAGGATACCAGCTGTCACTGCAGACATCAGGTGATGAAGCCTTTCGTAAAGCAGTGCACTCCCAGCCATTTATGTTAATCACAAATGCAGATCAAATAGATACCAAAACATTTCTAAAAATACAAAAACCACTAGATTGAAGAAAACTCATCCATATGTTATGGATGAATAACACACCAATCAGCCACAACATTAAAACCACCCCTAATAAGCACTAACATTATGTAGCTCCCCCTCGTGCCACAAAACAGCTGTGACCCGTGGAGGCATGGACTCCACAAGACCTGTGAAGGTGTCCTGTGGTATCTGGCACCAAGACGTCAGCAGCAGATCCTTTAAGTCCTGGAGGTTGTGAGGTGGGGCCCCCAAGGATCAGGCTTGTTGTTCCAGAACAACCCACAGATGCGACATCAGATCGGACCCTTACCCCGCCCATCCACACGATGGAGAAGAAAACGTGATTATACAGACCAGGCCACCTTCTTCCATTGCTCCATGGTCCAGTTCTGATGCTCACGTGTCCATTGTAGGAGCTTTGGGAGGTGGACAGGGGTCAACATGGACACTCTGACCGGTCTGCAGCTACACAGCTCCATACACATCAAGCTGTGATGCACTGTGTGTTCTACACCTTTCTATCAGAGCAGCATTAACTTTTTCAGCAGTTTGTGCTACAGTAGCTCTTCTGTGGGGTCGAACCAGACGGGCTAGACTTCACTCCCCACGTGCATCAATGAGCCTTGGGCGTCCATGACCCTGTCACCGGTTCACCGGTTGTCCTTCCTTTGAGCACTTTTTTGTAGGTAGAAACCACTGCATAGCAGGAACCTGACCAACAAGACCTGTGGTTTTGCAGATGCTCTGACCCAGTCGTCCAGCATCACAATGTGCTCCTTGTCAAAGTGGCTCAGATCCTTACGTTTGACCATTTTTCCTGCTTCCAACACATCAACTTCAAGAACTGACTGTTCACTTGCTGCCTCATATATCCCACCTCTTGACAGGTGCCATTGGAACGAGATAATCCATGTAATTCACTTCACCTGTCAGTGGTTTTAATGTTGTGGCTGATCGGTGTATAATAATACAATATACACAAACATAAAGCCTTTCAGCTTCTCACTGTGCTTAAAATAGTCCACTGGGGCGAACAGTTAAGCAGGAAAAAAAACCATGTATCTCTCTTTTGAAAATTTGAAGCTCAAAATACAGTCAGATAGTCTTTATACTGTACGTTACACCCACAAGAAATGTGTTCCATCTAGAGAAGGGACCAATCCGATCCAATATCGGTGCCGATACTGACGTCATTCACTCAACAGATATCGCACTGACGTCGCCGACCAAAATTTTATTCCACGGTCTGCCTCCTCGAGAATTCAACTCGGCAAATAATTAACCTGTAAAGCACAATTCAAGGCGTGCACGAATAAGAACCAGCAGTTGGAGTTGGGCAAAGCGTCACTAATTGAAGCAGCCATTCAGCAGAGATGGGGCCGATCCGACCCAATATCGGTATCAGGTGCTGATAGTAACGTCATTCACTCATCGGATATTGGACTGACGTTGTCGGTTCATGCACAAATACAAATTCCATTCCATAGCTTGCGCTGGACCACAAACCAGCTGTTTAATTTTGCTAATTTAATGGTCTGCCTCCTTGAGAATTGAACTCGGAAAATAATGACAAGTAGAACGCAATGCACGAACAGGAAATGGCAGTTGGAGTTCACTGCACAGCAGCCCTTCCGCTGCGTTGTAGGGCTGCAAGACCAACATTAGAACAGACTTTGAATATTAAAAAAAAAAAAGGCCACCGGGCTGTGAGAACGCGGGCGGGATTTTTTCAGGAGCGACCTGCTGACCGCAGCGGAGCAGCTGCAGGGAACAGAGTGAATTAAATACATGTAGAATATTTAATTGCCTTGTTTGGAGAAAGGATCTCTCTGATTGGAGCGACGGACAGAGCTCATTCTCTCGCGCGCGTAGAGAGGATGTACAGTACGTGGACGAATGCGCGCAGCAGCGCCACAGTGAGGAAGCAGGTGGAGGATTCGGACGTGGTGGCGGGGGTGGCATGGATAGTGATTTAGTTGCAGCTCCGAAGGCACCGACGACACACGCGCTAGTGACGCACGCGCCTGCGATGGGTTGCCTGTGATCGGCGATCCAAAACAGTGTGTTTTTATTTGAGATGTAGGGCTATTTTATTTTACGTCTCCGTATGGAACAAAAAAGCTGTGTACTGAACAAAAACATGTGTAATGGGAAAACTTCTCCGTCCCCACCCCCCCTGTTGAAAATGACGATAATGTCGTGTATCGTGATATTTGGGTGGGACTGCATCACAAAATAAAATTTGGGATATCTTATTTAAATTAGATATACAGATTAGAGAAAAATACCTGCAGCCCTCAGGAATAATAATAATAAGAAAAAAACAGCTCTGGTATCGGAATCAGTATCGGCACATATGTATATTCAGCTGTGTTGGTCCTCAAAATAGGACGTCATGATTCCAGTGTATATAATATGCGCCACCATAGCACCACCCATATCGGGGCGGGTAAACAAATGCAGTGTGCACTGGCGGGTGTCGACTGCGGCTCGCCCGGCTCCAAACAGACTTCCACGAAGTTTTGTTTCTGAGTTGGGAGAGCTGCGGTCGGCTGCGCGGAGGGGTCCACTGCACCGCATCCCTCGACGCAGACTGCACCCGCCCTGCAGGGACCAAATTCAGCTAGATTTGAATATTACAAAAAAAAAAAACAATAACGTTCAATATACGTTCATTCACTTTGTTGCACAGTGAACGCACAATAGAGGGAAATATTCCCTGTAACGATGTGCCAAGTCCGCGTCGGTGGAGACGACGCAATGCACCGGCACGTCTCCCTCTCCTCCGGTGTTTCACGTTGTGTACAAGGGAGAGTGCGCATTTGACCAGAATGTCCAGTAATTCAACAGAAGTGGCGATGAAAGTGGGAAATAAACCCGACCATCACCGAGGGAATGTCCTCTAGTGCAGAGGTTCCCGACCACTGGGGGTGTTTTGCCGCCGGGCCGTGAGAAAACGGGCGGGATTTTTTTTAAGGAGCGACCTGCGATCTGCTCCACAGCAGAGCAGCAGCAGGAAACTGAGTAAATTAAATACGTCTAGAGTTTATATTTGCTGTGTTTGGAGAAAAGATCGCTGTGATCGGAGCTGCGGAACTGCAGAGCTGCCGGTAGTAATTTGCCTTTTACTGTCAGGGTTCCCCTCTGGCAAAAATAGCATCCATTTTTCTGCGCTAATTTTGGTGAGAAACTCAAAAGTAGTAATGGTGACCATAGTAAGCAGTAATAAGTAACTTATTGTTTATTATTCTCAAGTCTAGTTTTGCTTAAGCTCTTAACTGTTCAGGTGTCTTAAATATTCTCATATATTTGTTATGATTAATAGTTTTTAATATTCCAATTATAGTTATTGAGAAACAAGTGTTTTTCTCTACAAATCAAGACTCGATAGTCTAACAACGGCATAGCCGTCAGTGCTGAAAAGATTATGTTTAAATCGAAAATCAAACCGAAACCTTAAAATCGAAAGTCAGATCGAATCATGGATTTGGAGAATCGTGACACCCCTAATACATACCATATAATCTCTATGTAAAAGAGACGTTTCAAAATAATTTTAGGGACAACAGGGTGCACATGGTGTCATGGTATCAGAGATTCAACTTTTAGACCTTTTTCAGACAAATTTCAACAAAATCTAAGACTGGGTTTTGGGCAAACCCTCTCTCTCTCTTAATCAATGAAGTTTTGAAGTTAGGTATAAAGGTAAGTAGAATATATTTGGTAAAATGCAGAGTTCTGCATTAGGTAGAAACAGGGTTATGGTTATGAACTAGATGATTCTATGAATTGTTATTGGAACAGTTTCCTTCAGGACAGGTAAGATGTGGTAAGATGTGATTAGGAACTGGAATAAGCGTAACCAGTAGGATCTTCATGGATTTCTCTCTACAGGCAAGTATGAAGGTATAAAGGAATAAAGTGAGTTGGGTGGTATGAAGTACGACGGGGGGTTTTATAATGTCAAAGACAGCATGCTGACTGTGACGCAGAGGGACTCATTTTGACAAAAAAGATATGGATTAATGAAATCACATAAAATGTGTGGATTGAAATTAATAGCTCATCAATTCAAACTCTCACCGGTCATTTTGAAACTATTTCGAGGACCTGCTGCTTCAAATAAGTGAAAATGTGGAAGTAAAATCCAGCCAATAAAACAACTCTGACGGCCTCGCGAGTGAGAAAGACGCCGTTCCAGGGAACAACTAGTGGCCGTTTTGACGTCACTGTAAGTTAGTCATCGAAGGAATGAGCGACACTTTCCACATCGAAAAAGACTGAGGCATCAGGTGGAACGCCTGCCAGCCCATGATAAGGATTATTATTTCCACAGGCCATAAGGATTAAGATAAAATATAAGAGAAGATAAAACTTTATTGATATTAAAAGGAAATTCAGGTATAAATTTAAAAGGTGTATGTGTATAAAAACCGGGGGTCCCGCATGTTACCCATCTGTACATACAGTTTTAATATAGACTTAGATATATCGACTGTATTTGTCTACATCTGTAATATCACTGGGTTTGTTTACGTTCATCTGTATCAGTGTACAGCACTGTAGACATACATTTTGATTAGGGCTATTATTTGTGCCTATTTTTTGTTTTTCTTGTGAGTATAAACATCTTTGGGGGGGATTGTTCTGTTAATGTTAATGTTTTCATCCCAACTTTATTCTCCACAGCCTTCGGAGTCTGCCCTTGGATCGTCCCACTGCACCGTGATAACTGTGACGAATAGAGAACGTTGGATTTTGAATGTTGGAGGTTGAAAACAAGCCCCAGCAAGACGTGTCCGGCACTGTGCTGCTGCGGGGCGAGCGCCGGGACATTCTCTACCGCTACGAATACACCGTCTCCGGCCACGGCTCGTTTACGGGGACGTGGGTCCGACGGGTGTTGTACCCCCGTGCGGTCGGCGCATGCGGCTCCTGTGCTCGGGGGGGCTTTCCATTACCTGCTCGGTCACAACCAGCTCCGGTCTACTCCATAACCCCCGCCACCCGTCTCTTTCAGCGGCTTGCGAAAGCTCCAGGGACGCCGGGAGGCTCTGCGCGCCGGGGGGAAAAAACCCCGCTCCGAAGACGGATTAAAAATACGGGGGTTCTCGGTGTAAGACGACGGACACACCGGGCGATCAGCTGTCACAACTTCTGTCCGGCGTCAGAGACGGCGGAAGTCCAGAGTTCGGTCCATTCACGTTTGTCTTCCGGGCAGATACAGAGGACGGGAGCACTTTAGTTCCGCACGACCGCTTTAACGCTTTAACGCTTTAACGCTTTAACGCTTTAACGCTTTAACGCTTTAACGCTTTAACGCTTTAGTTTACAGCTTTCTCATTCGATTGAAGGGAAGAAAATTGACGTTTGAACTTAATATATATATATATCTGATATCTGTGTATATATATGTATGTATATATATATATATATATATATATATATATATATATATATATATATATATATATATATATATATATATATACGTATATATATATATATATTTATATATATATACATATATACATATATATATACATATATATCTGATATCTGTATATATATATATATGTATATTTATATTTATATATATATAAATATATACATTTATATATATATATAAATATATACATTTATATATATATATATGTATATATTTATATATATACATGTATATATATATATATATATATCTGATATCTGTCTATATATATATATATATAAATATATACATTTATATATATATAAATATATACATATATATATATTTATATATTTATATATAAATGTATATATTTATATATATATAAATATATATATATACATATATATATATCTGATATCTGTATATATATATATGTATGTATATATATATATACATATATATCTATATATGTGTATATATATATATATATATATATATATATACATATATGTATTTATATATATATATATATATAAATATATACATTTATATAATAAGTAGATATATATAACCAAACACACAAAGAAAAAATGTAAAATAAATAATAAATAAATACATTAATAATAAATAATTTGGTAAATAAATAAATACATAAATAAATACACACATAAATAATAGCACAAAATTAAAATAAATAATAATAATATCATCATAATAATAATAACAACAAATATATCTGCAGGCAGCAATACGAGGGGTCTAGGGTAGCCGGCCCTTCGTTAAAGTTCAATGGACGGGTGTGCTTTGGCTCACTGTTGCGGTGTGTTTCGTGACTGCAGAAGTTTGTTTATTCTGGCCTGGTTAAAGTGTAATTCTATGATGGGATGGCGTTTGCGGGCAGGGGTGGGTTTCCTACGCCGCAACTAACGGCGGTTTTCATTCTGAAGTAGGGCTGCACTATTATGGCTAAAATGATAATCACGATTATTTATCACGATTATTAATCAATTTTGGGGAACAGAATTATTTTATTGCACTTTGTCAATCAACAGAATACTGTCTTCACAATAAAAATATATTTTATAACACTATAAATAAATAAACTAAGCAGTTTAACTGACTTTAATTGTAGGGGATATACAATGAAATGAATTGGGTGTACACATTTTTGTTGTAATTGTAACACATCTTTGAGGCATCTGGAACCTACTGTAAAAACACAAAAATAATATAAATATTTCAAAACACATACACAATTAAGACAAGTTCGTCCTATTATGTACTTTTTTATGGTTATTGTTACCAGTAATTATAATTCAGGAAGTTTGTATAGATTGATATCTGTGGAATGTCTATAAATGCGGACAGTGATGTTATTGGGTTTTTATGTAGTAGAGCTTAGTGTTGTGCGTGTCAGTTGTCCTCAGAAGCGTATATAATTATGATGTTTAATAGGCTGCGCTTTGGTACAATTGTCTTCTGGTAAAATAATACATGTCACTTTGTGAAGTCGTATGGTTAAGAGTTTGTATCTTAGAGTCCTTTAGATAAAGTGCAATCGCAACTATATCTGTCACGTGATCTGTGTACTCTGCCACCTTGCACATGCGCGCTGTGCGTGGCGCCATCTTGGTGAGGTGGGCATTGCTGATCACAAACTCCTTCCACAATACTGAACCGAACTGGATGAAACCCAAACGACGCCATATTGGCCGGATACACATTATTCATCTTGTCTGTGATTGTGGCAGATCCATGACATCCATAGGCTACTGACGACAGTTTTTCATTAACAAGCCTCTTCAGGGCTGGACCCCTGATAATAATATCTGAGCTGCCTTAACACCTCAACCCCCCATCCCTACCCAGGGCAATAATAAAGCATCTTATCTATCTTATCTTAACTGATCTTATCTGGTCTTATCTTATGTTATCTAATTATTAATTTATTATTAATTACTAATAATTTATGTTGAATAAATTAAAATTTCACAGTTCAGCAGTCATATAATTGGAGGTGTGATAACGAACAACTCTCACAAATTAAAATAACCCTTTATTCACTTCCGATTATTTATATGTAATTCTTCCAAACCCAGATCAAAATAATACAGTCACCATAAAAGAAGCATGGCCGCTAATCGATCGATATTCCACCTTAATTTCAGGTTCACATTATGAAATAGCTCAATGGCCCCTATAGAATAGAGTATACAGCACACACATGCACGCACACACGCATGATACACACACACACACACACACACACGCACACGCACACGCACACGCACACACACACACTGCAGCACTGTGTACTCATCTAAATCTGAGAAGGTCCTGCTGCTCGGCTGGGCAGTTCATTTAGTTTTTGGACTCAACCCAGCTCATTTTGTCGTTTTTGGACAAAGTGATGTTTCATTAAGCCTGTCTCCACGGGCCAAGTTGCTCTGAGGCGATCAATGAAAACAGGAGTTTGTTTTTTGATTAACCTGCAAAGTTAAATGAAGGTTTGAAAGATGGATCTTCATTATAGTTGGACACTGTTTTCCAAGTTAATTTCCTCTTTTTCCTGTTTGGACAGCTTTGGGCTTTGTTGGGCTCACACACCACCCCTCCGAGCGAGCTGCCTTCCTTCTCCTTTTCATACAGCATGATTGCAAAATAAGGAGCTGAGAGTTTTCCTTCATTACTCAGGGGAGGCAGGACGGAATGTGGACGAGGGCGCCATCAAGAGATTTGGAGCAGTCCGACATTGTCAATAAATAAACTCACAAAAAGATGATGACGGCCGCTGTTATCCTTGTTTGAATTTTTATTAATTTCTTACAATTTTAAATAAATAGGACTATAGTCCACCGGTGTGAATCTCCAAAGTTATATTTCCAATCGTCCAAATCGTTTTTACTTGTGAAAGTAAAAAAAAATGTAGACTTAACTTTAGGCACGATCAGCCTTCCAAACAGTCCAGCATGTTTATTCACTGTTCTGTCTCATTCATTTCAGTCCCCTTTGGCTACTGCACAGACAATTCCCAATGGAAATAAATCTATAATCTATGCATTGTATTTAAATAAACCATTTGCTGAGCCTGTTTTGCATTGAGATGCTTCCATATGCACTGGATGGAGGCTCCTTTATAAATGTTATGGCATTTTATAGATAGATGGATGGATGAATGGGTGGATAGATAGATAGATAGATAGATAGATAGATAGATAGATAGATAGATAGATAGATAGATAGATAGATAGATAGATAGATAGATAGATAGATAGATAGATAGATAGATAGAAAACCGTAACGTTTTGTTGTTCCTTCCACATCTCAAGGTGAGTGGAAGGAAGTGTGGCTGCTGGGCAGAGCAGCTAGGTACACCACCCGTGGTGGTTGGCCCAATCACATAGACAAAAGACCAGTGAGGCTGCTTCCCCCCAGTCTTCAGCCGGACATCCTGGGTGCTGCTGCTGCCAGTCAAGAGAGGGTTGGTCCTGGGGCCGCTCCAGGCCATCATGGGACGACCCTTCTGTGTCTCTTCCGCATTCCAGAGAGTTCCTGTTCAGGCACCACTGTGGCAGTTCTGCCTGCCACACACCACCCGAGTTGTGTTTTCAGGGCCCTCCGGCACAGAGACACAGGGGATGGAGTATAAGAATACCAGTTTATTGTCACGAGTGGGCCAGGAGGAACAAGCCCGGAGCAGATGGACAACATATCATGACAAGGGTTCAACTCCTGTGTGTGTGTGGGGATGGGGGCTTAACCTGTGGCTTGTTGAATACTCTAACGAGCAACAGGCGTACAGACACCCTGAGCCTGGGCCCAATTACCTAGACCACGACCAGTGTGGCGGCTTAAACCACACCACCCCCACACCACAGATATAATTCCGACCTCATACACCAGAATTAATTGGTCCTGTGCGCTCACCGGTGGATGAACACACACACACACACACACACACACACACACACACACACACACACACACACACACACACACACACACACACACACAGAGGCACATACTCTCTTGTTCCCTTGTTTTCCTTCTTTCTTCCTCTTGACACACAGCGATGATTATGCACATTGCTGAGATAGACAGACAGACAGACAGACAGACAAACAGACAGATAGACAGATAGACAGACAGATAGACAGATAGACAGATCGATAGATGATAGATAGATAGATAGATAGACAGATAGACAGACAGATAGACAGATAGACAGATAGATAGTTGATAGATAGACAGATAGACAGACAGATAGACAGATAGACAGATAGATAGTTGATAGATAGACAGATAGACAGACAGATAGACAGATAGACAGATAGATAGTTGATAAATAGACAGATAGATAGATGATAGATAGATAGAAATAAAGAAATTCAACCGTTACATATTGTTGTTCCTTCTACGTCTCAAGGAGAACGCATGAAAAAAAAAAAACAACTTCAGACTTTTTACCCAAAGGGAACAGTTAACAGGAATAAATAAACTGCGAGGACGTTCACCCTGTTTAATGTGTTTATCTCATGATGCTTTTGGCAAAATGTGGTTTATTTTCCCGCTTTCGGTCGACTTTGATGTCTGCAGCTTCACGATCACACCCAGAACTTCAGCAGAAGTCCCACACGTTCACCTGCTTTTGTTATTTACCACCTGAAACCACCGTGTGCTGGGATCTAATCCACACACACACACTGTAGTGTGGAGGGCGTGGCAGGCAGTGTCACCGCCTGTCTGCTTGCACTCATATTATATCATATGTTACCAGTTCATTGTTATGAATGAAAACCCCATCTGATTTCTGATCGTAATTTAAAAAAACAAAACACGAAAAAATATACATTCGTAAAACAATCAGAGGTGTGAATGTGTTCATACAGAGGGGTGTGTTCACTGCTTAATGTTAATGTTTTAGTTCTTAGGTTCATTGTTGTTATTCTGTTTTCCTGCTTAAATTCCTCAGGTTTATACTGCTTCAATGTTTAAAGTTTATTTTCCATTATCCTGCCATATTTTATCCAGGTTTATTGTATATTTCACTTACCCCATATGATGCCACTTTTCAGTTATTTTTAATCTATTGTTTGTTATTAGTCTTTATTAGTATCCATCCATCCATCCATCCATCCATTCCTCTTTCCATCCATCTGAACTAGTATCATCGATAATATTCTTGTGGTGGTATTTGTTTTTACTCAGACTTGTGCAGAGAGTGTTTTCCTCTAAATGAGGAGCGTGGTCTCCACCTCCAGCCAGTGTTCTCGCAGAGTGACATGTGGCCGTCACGCCGCATCCAGGCTGGGGCTGTGACAGCCGCGCCCCCGCGCCCCGGGGCCCTCCCTGTGGTACTGGAAAAAACGTCACCCAGACACAGCAGTCCGACTTAAAACACCGCCTCTCGAATTGGAAATGAGATTATACAGAGAGCTTGGTGCAACGGGTCCTGGTGTGGCGGCCGCGGAGACAGAAGCCACTTTCTGAAGCTCAGATACCGATGTGTTATCATGCTGCCACCTAAATGCACATGTGTGGAAGCTTTAAAGGTGAATGTGACTGTGACAGATCCGAGTGCCGTCTTCAGGGCCCTCTGACACAGACAATGGTGTAGAAAGACACCGGTTTTATTGCAGAGAGTGGGCTAGGTGGAACAAGCCCGGAGCAAAAGGACCACATGTCATGACAAGGGCTCCTCTCCTGTGTGTGTGTGGGGGGATGGGGGTTTTACCCATTGCTCGTTGATTGCTCTAACGAGCAACAGTTGTACAGCCGCACTGATCCTGGGCCCAATTACCGAGACCCAGGGCAGGGTGACAAACCACAGTCACAAATCGTATCTTATCCTTTCTTACCTGACGACAACAACAACCCTTTTCCAATCTCTCTGTGGAGAAGGTGCAACTCGATTGGACCTTTTCTCCTTCGCTGCGACGGAGGAGAAAAGGAAGAGCGTCGATGCAACCTCCTCTCTCCCGGCCTTGGGAGAGCCGAGAGAGAAAGCAATGCGTGCGATAATGCCGGAAAAATACCAAAAGTCACCTTGTTGCGTCACGTCGGCGGTGACTCACACGGTGGAGTTTGAAAAGTGAAAAGAGAGACTTTCCACATCGTGTGGTGGAATACTGCAATACTCAAATTCACATTTGGAGATGTTAAAAAAGATCGCAAATACAACAAATATAAACTTAAATACATTAAATGTGTATTTTTACATAAACAATCTCCCTTGCTATGACACAGTCATACATTTTGTTTTTTGTTTTGTTTATTTGTGGTTATGACGTCTCTATATTTGTTACAGCTGTATTATTCAATGAACTACAGCACTCACATTAGCATACTGTGCACTGAGATAGAGGCATTATTGAGAGTCTCACACTGATCCAGACACGCACACGCACACGCAGGCACGCACTGCAGTATTTGAATAATGACATGACTCCGATTGATCCTTCGCTAAAGCGCTGAGTTTTGGATTCTGCAGTTCTGAGGCGGACAACCAATTTTCTTTCATTATTGTCAATAACTGAAATTGCGGAGGTTGCGGTTATTATTGTGTTCCAAGAAAAGAATGGTGTGCAACACCGAGACCAGGCCTTATTTGAACCGTTTGAATAAAATAGAAAATAAAATCAAGGCTAAAATGCACCCCTGCTGTTCATATGATCAAATTGTAAACACGTGGGGCATAGCGTGGCTGCAGATGGTGCGGCCACGCATCATATGGTGAAAACGCAAATGAGTACAATACTAAGACACAAACAAATAACACAAACTAGAGCTCCAGGTGAAAATTCAACCTAATTCCAGAAGTCGACTCAATCCCTGTGGGTTTGCTCTGGTTTCCTCCCCCTCCAACACCATCCTGATCAAAACGTTTAATTGCCCACGGGTGTGCGTGACCCTGCGATGGGCCGCTGTTGCGTCACAGGATGTTTGGGCGATACAATGAATTGGAAATCATAATTAATGCAACCTGTTTCATGAGAAATATCATACATTTCTTCGATTATATCCAACCTGATATGATTTTTAAGATATTTCTGAAAATGCCTTTACATGGACATCAAAGCAGGATATTTAAACTCTCATATGATAAAATAATGAATGAATGGATAAATTACTAAATTAATAATAGATAAATAAACACGCAAATAGATAGATAGATAGAATAGAATAGAAGATCATTTCAGATAAAACACTATTAAACCCGAGGGGGAAATTCATGTGTTGCAGCAGCAAAAAACAGTGCAAGTCAAGATAGGGAAAAGAAGTAAGATGGAGAGAAAAATGAAATACAAAACATGAAAAAAAAAAGTTAAAAATGTAATTAAATAATAAATAAATAGATATAATAAATAATATATTCATATAATATTTCGAATATTTCGAATATTTCCAATATTTTGAATATAATAATAATAATAATAATAATAATAATAATAATAATAATAATAATAATAATAATAATAATAATTATATATAAAACGGATAAATAAATAAATAGCAATGAATAAAATGCCCAGTAAAAACCAGTTGCCCAGATTTAGTTGTTGGTCAGTGACATCTAGTGTCCATAGGGAGAATTACAGCTCCAGGCCAGCGTTCTGTGTCAACTCCCAAATAGTCTTCAAGGGTAAAATGACACCATTCAGTATTAGAAATGTGATCGCTTCCCGCTCCCCTGTGTGTGCTAAATTAAGCCTTTTTTCAATAGAAACTGGATTTAGAGGATTTTTTTTTTTATGATGTTAAAGGTCAGCGTGGACAAAAAGCTGCAGAGTTTCGGATTCATTCCTTCTGGCCTCAAGGAGCTGAGTGTGTTTTCCAGTGGCTCTGGACAATAGCTGATACACTTTCAGATTTTGCAGGGAATCCGACACGACGACAAGCATTTGTTGACATTTTGAATGATTTGGGATTTTACTGGGGCCTACATTAGGTCATTAGCTCAAGAGGCCAGAGAGTAGATTTGTCGAAACACAATAACAAATACAAAAAAGAAATTCTTAATATAATATAAAAACAATAGGATCCAATGAACAGGGTTTTAAAGTCAGTTTTAAGTCAAAAGTTAGACTGAATTTAAGATGACGAAACTAGAAAACGTAAAAGTGATTTAAATTTTTTTTTAAAAGACAAAAAAGCACACAGGACCGCTTCACGCACAGGTAGTGTTTGATGGCAACAGTTTTAATACGAGTTGTGTGTGTGGCTCCTTACTGTGCAGGGAAACCTGTGGCTCTGTTGGACTGTCTCCATGGCAACCGGGTGTAAACGTCCATCCACAACACAAAGCCTGTCAAGAAGAAAGGAGTCCAGACGCTTCCCAAGGAAGGACAAGTGTGTGTGTGGAGTGTATGCAGTGTGTGGAGTGTATGGAGTGTGTGGAGTGTGTGGAATGTGTGGAGTGGGAGAAAACACGCGTGATGGAATGATGGATTTACCAGGATGATGGTGAGTCGTCAACTGCTTGGACTTTTTGAAAAATACTGATATATTGTATGTATGTGGTGTATGTAAGTATCTGTCTTAAACATTGCTTCATTACTTTTTACATAAGAGTCATGAAAGTCAAATTGAAATAAAGTCTGGTTGTGATTTAATGAGGAGTAATGGCTCTAATGGGTTTAGGAATGGAGGGGATAGAGAAGGCACTTATCTGTATACTGTAGATATTTTTTTAACAGCAAAGTTTATTTTTCATATATATATATTATACATGTTCATTTTATTATATATATATAATTTTATATATATTGTATTATACATATATTATATATGATAAATATACAGTTTATATAAATACATATATAACAATATATTTTTATATATTTATATATTTTTTTATATATATTATATATATGTACATATATATATATATATATATATATATATTTTTTTTTTTTTAAATAGATATATATAATATTTTTTTGGTAACCTTCACTTATTTGTAGATATTTTTGACTGAAACATATAAAGTTCTCTACAAGTGTGATTTGGTTTTCCATTTGCTTCGGGAATGTGAACGATCAATAAAGCCTTTTGAATTGAATTGAGGGAAAGAGAGAGAGAGGGATACACAAGCACACACACACATCATTTCCTTAATGAGCGCTGTCACACACACACACACACACACACACACACACACACACACACACACACACACACACACACACACACACACACACACACACACACACACACACACTAACACCCTCGACCCGCAGGGACTAGAGCATCATTAGAGACGATCAGCAACAACAACAGAGGGATTTCACACACACACCAGTAAATTCAGAGTGTTTTCCAGATCTGACAGAGAGGACGTGGATGAAAGAGAGAGGGAGAGAGGAGAAGGGAGGAAAGGAAGAAGATGCAGGGCGAGCGGAGGGGTTCAGAAGAGATGGAGGAGATGGAGGACTGGGTGGAGCTGGAGCTGGATCTGGACGGGTCTGAGCACGGCTGCCCCCCCCTCATCACCGCCTGCACGGGGGGCAGGACGGAGGTAAAGGAAGCGTGTGTGTGTGTGTGTGTGTATATGTGTGTGTGTGTGTGTGTGTTATCCTATCTTATGTCAAGTTTGTTTAATTGATGCTGGAGAATTTTGAAGCATAGTTAAAAGATAAGATGATAGAATAGTATCCATCCATCCATCATTCATAACAATGAACTGGTAACATGTGATATAATATGAGTGCAAGCAGACAGGCGGTGACACTGCCTGCCACGCCCTCCACACTACAGTGTGTGTGTGTGGATTAGATCCCAGCACACGGTGGTTTCAGGTGGTAAATAACAAAAACAGGTGAACGTGTGGGACTTCTGCTGAAGTTCTGGGTGTGATCGTGAAGCTGCAGACATCAAAGTCGACCGAAAGCGGGAAAATAAACCACATTTTGCCAAAAGCATCATGAGATAAACACATTAAACAGGGTGAACGTCCTCGCAGTTTATTTATTCCTGTTAACTGTTCCCTTTGGGTAAAAAGTCTGAAGTTGTTTCTTTTTTTTTTATGCTTTCTCCTTGAGACGTGGAAGGAACAACAATCTATCTATCTATCTATCTATCTGTCTGTCTGTCTGTCTGTCTATCTCACCAATGTGCATCATCATCACTGTGTGTCAAAAGGAAGAAGGAAAGCAAGGGAACACGAGCGTCCGCCTGTTTGTGCCTGTTTGTGCCTGTGTGTGTGTGTGTGTGTGTGTGTGTGTGTGTGTGTGTGTGTGTGTGTTCATCCACCGGTGAGCGCACAGGACCAATTAATTCTGGTGTATGAGGTCGGAATTATATCTGTGGTGTGGGGGTGGTGTGGTTTAAGCCGCCACACTGGTCGTGGTCTAGGTAATTGGGCCCAGGCTCAGGGTGTCTGTACGCCTGTTGCTCGTTAGAGTATTCAACAAGCCACAGGTTAAGCCCCCATCCCCACACACACACAGGAGTTGAACCCTTGTCATGATATGTTGTCCATCTGCTCCGGGCTTGTTCCTCCTGGCCCACTCGTGACAATAAACTGGTATTCTTATACTCCATCCCCTGTGTCTCTGTGCCGGAGGGCCCTGAAAACACAACTCGGGTGGTGTGTGGCAGGCAGAACTGCCACAGTGGTGCCTGAACAGGAACTCTCTGGAATGCGGAAGAGACACAGAAGGGTCGTCCAAAGATGGCCTGGAGCGGCCCCAGGACCAACCCTCTCTTGACTGGCAGCAGCAGCACCCAGGATGTCCGGCTGAAGACTGGGGGGAAGCAGCCTCACTGGTCTTTCGTCTATGTGATTGGGCCCAGGATGCGGGTGGCTGTAACCCTATTACTTCTTAGGAGCAGTCCCAAAGCCGTATAGACACTCCACAACCGCGGACACCATGCACGGACTGCAGGCCCTGAGCCAGGTCCCGTGCCAGCAGACTGAAACCCTGTCAGAACCGCTGGGCCGGCATGCCCACCAATGACCTGCACAAAGGTGAAGCCCACCATACCCAAACCGGCTGCCCCACTCAGCCCCGAGCGGCCACCCACATAGCCAAATGCACTTGGCTATGTGGCCCGAAAGACAGATGTGTGAGTCCTGCAACTCCCCCGACACCCAGGGCATCTGCCGCAGAGAAGCCACGCGGCGGGATCAAAGCAGTTGCAGTAGGCCAGAGACCATCCGGCACCAGGCGCAAGCCTCCAGCCGGCAGGACCCAACCCAGCCAGCAGGGGATCCGCCCAGTCGCCGCCCCGACCAACCACATTCCCACACCACACTACCAGCACCCCGCCACACTGGAAACCCCAGCCCTCAATATGTGCTGTTGGTGAATGCAGTTAAAATTGCAGGGCGTTGTGGTGCGAGTCCTCCAAGCAAGTCGAACCCGATTCACTCACACCCCTCCTGCCTCGCAGAGCCTGGTCTGGTGAAGTGCTGCTTGGATTAAGATTTGTGTGGGTGTGAACAGTATGTGTTCTAAGCTCATATAAGTGGTATTAAAATTGTAGGACGGACATGGAGCACGCCAGGGCAGGAGCATGAAGGGCAAGATCACAGCCATCCTCCACCTCCCCACCCACATAGCTCGCACTCCACCCGTCCTGCAACCCTAGGCCTATTGTGTGGTGTATGTACTGAGTTTGAGTTCTGGCACTGGGAGAGATATGCAAAGCCTGTAAAGCCACGGAACGCCATGGCAACCTTGCGGTGTTTGAGAATTATTTAATTGCCTGAGCATAATTTGACATTGTGTTGTGCCTCTAGCTGTTCACACAGTGAGTAAACAACATTAAATTGCAATAAAATTGATAATTTTTTCCCTCTTAGATTAACTTCGGTGAGGAAAAACTGTCCTTGTTGACCATTATCCAGGAGACGTGTATTTCCACGCTGCTCCTGTGCGGCTGATCACGAGACAACAACAGCAAGACACGTGCTTGTGATGAACAGGATGAGGTCGCCGCCCGGCGTCTCGCAGGACGCTTGTTTCCCCAAAAACCAAAGCGTTTTTTCACCGAAACTCCGCCCCGCGACGTCCCGGGGGAAGCGCTTCTCCGAACAACACGTGTCTTCCAGCTTTGGGGAGGTTCCACGGGGAGACACAGGGGGAGGGGTTCTGGGGTCGTGTAATACAACAGGGACGCCGTCATTCCTATTGTGTGTTGTCTCGCACCATGACGAGAAGTTCACACCTGAGTCATCGCTGGGGGAACTGAGGACGGCCAAAAAACAAGCCTGATTACAAATGAAAGACATTTTGGTATTTATACTTTTACTTGAGCTATTTGAAGTATTGTACTCTGCCATTTTCACATTTTATTAAATATAAACTTGACTATTGGTCGACTCCATATACTGTAAATGGAAGACTTGTTTAATCGACATAAAAAGGGAATAAAATACAATTTATACAGTATAATATATAATAAAACAAGATATATATTTATCAGTATAGAGCAGTGGTTCCTTAACTTTTGACAGTCCGGTACCCCTCCAGATGCGTAACCTCTAGAACCAGGGTCAGTGAATCGTCAGGAACCTCAACCTCGTCAGGAGTCTCATTTGTCAATTTGTCATTTTCAAGATGAGGGGAAAATTGTTTTATCTCAATTACATTTTTTTATTTTATTTTTTTTTACAAAAATGTGTCCCGGGTCTCAAGCCCTGGACTGTTGGAAAATGTAAATCACAACGGATACCCCTGGGGGTACGCTTACCTTAGAGTATATAATAAGAGTAAGTATGAGTAAATATAGAGCAAATGGGAGTATATAATTTATAATTATAGCATTGAAAATAGCAAAGGCCAATACATTATGATAAAATAAAGTTAAAGTTTACGAACTGTTTTGAAATTAATGTTTACTCACTAAAGTACCATTATAGGTGAAAACATACTTACTGTAAAGTACTGTAAAGAGTAACTAGTTACTCTAAGCCTTGTGCTGCCTCTCCTTTTTTAATGTGTTCATTCACGTTTTGGCAACCACAAAAACCCCAAAGTACACAACAAAATGTTGTTGATTATTGTTATTATTTCACCAGATCTCACCCAGTGTGTATTCCCCACGTCTCCAGGTGATTCAACAGCTCTTGGAGAGCGGCGCCGACGTGACCCTGTGTGACTCTGAGCAGCGGACAGCGCTGCACGCCTGCCCGCCAGACCTGCAGGGGGCGCTGCTGGGGTGGATGACCAGGCCTCAGCTCTCTGCCCAGGCCCAGATGCTGCAGGCCGCCTGGCGGGGAGACCTGCGTGCCCTGCAGAACCTGCTTGTAAGGAGGACACACACACTGGATGGATGGATGGATGGATCGATCAATCAATCAATCAATCAATCAGTTGACCAACGATTCAACCAACCATTCAATCACTCAAACAACAAATAAATCAATCAATCAATCAACCAATCAATCAACACATAAATCAATAAATCAATCAAGCAACCATCCAATCAATCAAAATGTATGTACTGTATGTAACACATTTCATACATTAGAATTCAAGGGCAATGTTTGTTTGTGTTGTTTGTTTCATGTTGAGAATCTTACAAAAGCGCTGCTTTAAGAGATCTATTCAAGGGTTTATTACAGATATAAAACAATGTCAAAATAGGCATAAAAATGAAATTCTCAAACGCTGCATGGTTGCCATGACGTTCCATGGAACTCTGCCCTTCGTGTTACAGAAGGACAATGGCGCTGCCATCTCTGTGTCATTGTGTGACTTTGTGGAGCTGGGAACGCGATACGAACGTCAGGTGCTTTACTGACAATGAGCTGAGGCTGAACGGCAGCAGAGTATGAATGCTGTGTCTGTCTGTGTCTGAAAGTGTGTGTGTGTGTGTGTGTGTATGTGTGTGTGTGTGTGTGTGTGTGTGTGTGTGTGTGTGTGTGTGTGTGTGTGTGTGTGTGTGTGTGTGTGCTGGGGGCGGGGGCTTTCCACCTCATATCCTCAGTTTTACTTTCAACAATCTAAGTTGAAGACAGTGTTGATAACTTGCATTAAATTATTATTCAGACAGACAACTCTTAGATTTTTCTGGCCGTAGGATAGAAGGTACTCTTCTATCCTACGGCCCGGGGTGGATGCGGGGGAGGTGTAGGGATCGCAGCACCATTGCAGGTCAAACAGGGGGGACTGGCTGCTTGAGTAAGCCCGCCAAATATGGGCGTGGAAGCGTGTGGCGCCGTCGAGTTGTCTGACAGATCTATTTATGTAATGACGGATCTAACGCTGAACAAATAAGTTTGCTGCTCTTCTGTTTCCGTGGGTGTGTATGTGTGTGTGTGTGTGTGTGTGTGTGTATGTGTGTGTGTGTGTGTGTGTGTGTGTGTGTGTGTGTGTGTGTGTACGTGTCAGGCCCAGACAGGTGTGGTGAAAGTGCACGTGAACGCCACAAATAGCGAGGGAGTGACTGCGCTGATGCTCGCCATCAGGGACATCGACCTGTTTGAGGGCTTGTTGACGCCCTTACCATGGGAACACAGACCTGTCGAGGTGGTGAAGGAGCTTCTGACGCTCTCTATGTAAGAACACACTCACACACATAGAATGTTGTCACTTTTACACACACACATGCGTTTCTATCAGTCTGAGCAGGTGGACAGTGTCCAAAAATATTGTCCATTTACAATCATTCTTGTTTAATTTTGTTGTTCGTCCACAAAAAATATAGTAAGAAAGTGTTTAGAACTGCACTGGATATCAACACTGTTATTGTAGGAAATTGAGTTGGAATAGTTAGGATTAGTGTTAGGTTTTGGGTTAGTAAAATAGTGAAGTTAGTAGGGTTAGCGTCATGTAAAGTTAGTAAAATAGTGAGGTTAGTGTGGTTAGGGTTAGGTAATGTTAGTAAAATAGTGACGTAAGTAGGGTTGGGATTAGGTAAAGTTAGTTAAATAGTGAAGTTGGTAAGGTTAGGGTTAGGTTTTGGGTTAGTAACATAGTGATGATAGTAGAGAAAGGGTTAGGGAAAGTTCGTAAAATAGTGAAGTTAGTAGTGTTAGGGTTAGGTTTTGGGTTAGTTTAATAGTGAAGTTAGTAGGGTTAGGGTTAGGTTTTGGGTTGGTAAAATAGTTATGTTGTTAGGGTTAAGTAAAGTTAGTAAAATAGTGACGTAGTAGGGTTATGGTTAGGTAACGTCATGGTTAGAGTGAGGGTTAGGGTGAGGGTCAGGGTTAGGGTTATGATAAGGGTTAGGGTTAGGGTTAGTGTTAGGGTTAGGGTTAGGGTAAGCTTTTGGATTAGTAAAATAGTGATGTTAGCAGGATTAGGGTCAGGTAAAGTTAGGGTTAGGTTTAGGGTTTGGGTTAGTAAAATAGTGAAATTAGCAGGTTTAGGGTTAGGTAAAGTTAGGGTTAGGGTTAGGGTTAGGATGAGGGTTAGTTTATGGTCAGGGTTAGGGTTAGTGTTAGGTTAGGGTTAGGGTTAGCGTAAGGGTTAGGGTTAGGGTTTGGGGTTAGGGTTAGGGTTTATGGTGAGGGTAAGGGTTATGATTAGGGTTTGGGTGTGGGTAAGGGTTAGGGTTAGGGTTAGGGTTTTGGGTTCGTAAAATAGTGATGTTAGCAGGTTTAGCGTTAGGTAATGTTAGGGTTAGGGTTAGGTTTAGGGTTAGAGTTAGGGTTGGGGTTAGGGTAGGGATAGGGTTAGTGTCAGGGGTTAGGGTCAGGGTTAGGGTTAAGGTTACGGTTACCGTTAGGACTAGGGTTTGGGTTAGGGTCAGGGTTAGGGTTAGGGTAAGGGTAAGGTTTTGGGTTAGTAAAATAGTGATGTTAGCAGGGTTAGGTTTAGGTAAAGTTAGGGTTAGGGTAGGATTAGGGTTAGGGTTATGGTTATGGTTAGGGTTAGGGTTAGGTGAGGGTTAGAGTTAGTGTTATGGTCAGCGTTGCGGGTTAGTGTTAAGGTTAGGGTTAGGGTTATGATTAGGGTTAGGTTAGGGTTAGGGTTAGGGTTAGTGTTAGGGGTTTGGTTTAGTAAAATAGTGATGTTAGCAGGGTTAGGGTGATGTAAAGTTAGGGTAAGGGTTAGGGTTAAGGTTAGGGTTAGGGTTATGATTAGGGTTAGGTTAGGGTTAGGGTTAGGGTTAGGGTTAGGGGTTTGGGTTAGTAAAATAGTGATGTTAGCAGGGTTAGGTTTAGGTAAAGTTAGGGTTAGGGTAGGATTAGGATTAGGGTTATGGTTATAGTTAGGGTTAGGGTTAGGCTAGGGTTAGAGTTAGTGTTATGGTTAGCGTTGCGGGTTAGTGTTAAGGTTAGGGTAAGGGTTATGATTAGGGTTAGGTTAGGGTTAGGGTTAAGGTTAGGGTAAGGGGTTAGGGTTAGGGTTAGGGTTAAGGTTAGGGTTAGGGTTAGATTTTGGGTTAGGGTTAGGTTTTGGGTTAGTAAAATAGTGATCTTTGGGTTAGGGTTAGGGTTAAGATTAGGGATAGAGTTAGGGTTAGGGTTATGGTTTGGGTGAGGGGTTTGGGTAAGGGTTAGGGTTATGGTTAGGTCTTGGGTTAATTAATTAGTGACGTTAGTAGGTTTAGGGTTAGTGTTAGATTTCGGGTTGGTAAAGGGTTAGGGATAGGGTTAGGGTTAGTGAAGTTAAACGGTTAGGGTTAGGGTTAGGTAAAGTTAGTAAAATTGTGAAGTTATTAGGGTTACATTTTGGGTTAGTAAAATAGTGAAACGCAGCTTGGTTTCTTAAGGTGCAGTTCCAATAGCCAATAATGTGTCAAATGCGTTATTCAGGATGGCCAACAATACGGCAAAATCTGGTTGCTACTGATAAGAAAACCTACATTTGTGTTGGAACATTGGAACATTACCTCCGCATTATAAAACGTTCTTGCGTGCAAATCACGCTTGCAACAAAAACTTTAACTTGAATTCATAACAAAAATGTACAACTTCTCCGCCTCCACAACCAGTGATCTCTGTGCACACGACCGGAGCGGCTGCTCCGCCTTCGACTACGCTGTGAACGTCAACAGTCCTCTGAAAGAAGAGATTGTCTACATGATGCTGGAGGCCCTAAAAAACACAGGTAAAAAGCATGCACATGCACACACACACACACACACACACACACAGAACGGCGTGAATACAAGACCACACACACATTGTACACATGCAAGAAGCAGCGCATGCACACCAGAAAGACTTTCCCACAGAAGACATTCAATCTTGAATCAAAATTAATACATTTCTTTGTTGTTTCTCATTAAAAATTGTGGGAAAATATTGATCTTAATCCCGGCACAATGCATCAGATAAGGGGATAATCCGGTGATTTAAACATTCTCATGTTCCTTCTAAATAAGCATAATCTCATTGGAGTAGCCAGGTCAACAAGGCCTTTGACGTTTTCCTTGAATACTTGAACATTTACCAAATTTCTCAAACTGTAGCATGGGTAGTTTTGTATGAATTTTGTGAAAAATATTCCATTAAAAACCGAAATCCATCTCAAGCAGATTTTCTTCCTTTCTTTCGTTTCCATTAACTTCATCCTGACGGCACCTCCTCATAGATACACACTTTTCAGCGCACACCTTTCAATGCAATTGCTTTATGTAATGTGTTTTTGTCGACAAAACCTCCAAACACCCACCTCTCCCTCCCCAAACAAGGAAATGCAGCTCATTCATAATCCTGTTTTTCTCGTAGTGAAACGCACAAAGCTGGCACTTGTGAGCGAGGGAGGGCGTGTGGAGGGCGAGCGAGAGGGGGGAGAGAGAGAGAGAAAGAGAGAGAGAGAGAGGGGCTTTCTGTGAGCGTTTGTGAAGAACCGTGCTTTCAAAAGCCCTCTGAGGCGCCCGTGGTCCTCAGAGCGGGTGAATTTCCGGAAGAAAACAGGTAAGAAGAAGGAGGGACGGGACGACCACCTCTCCCAGAGCCACACCCTGGACTCTGAGCTCCCCAGGGTGGCTCTGCCGGAGCTTCCCCCTCTCGTCCCGTTGTGTTGACGGGGGATGAGTTGCCAGAGACCGGTATAATACAATATCCCCGTCTTGGTTCATCTCATGCAGATGCTGCTCCGTATCCGCCCCGGGCGCCGGACAAACATTTCTTCCAGGACCTGGAGCTGGAGCCTGGGGATCCAGGACCGGCGTTGGACCTGGAGAGCCTTGAGCCGGGTCAGCTTCCCGGCCTGTCGCTGACCCAACATCAGCACCTTCTGACCGGCAGCCACGTGGAGGTGAGCGAGGACGCTCCCAAAATGTCTGAATGGATTCATTTATGTGAGAGTAGTTCTGTCGACGTATTATTATTTTATGGGAAATTAATCTGTAAAACTGTGATTTCCAGGTAACGTCACGTGTGACTAGCAGATGGACACAGAAATATTTAAAGAAAGGAAGGAAAGGAAAGGAAAGGAGGAGAGGTCGTTATAAAGTGGTACAACAGGCTGAAACAATGAAAGGAAGACAAACAGACAAACACAAACAAACAAACAAACAAGCAAACAGACTTGCCAGCCTCAAACCAAACCATGGGGAGGAGTGAGACTGCATGTGTGGAGGAGGGTTCCATGTTTGACTGAGTCGTCAGCCTGCCAACTTTACACCAAATCCGTATACGCAGTGGACGGCGGGACCCTCCACCTAGTGGCCTTGGGATGAACTGCGTCTCAGTCTCGCGTCGCAAAATAAGTCCTGTGTGATTTCCAGTACGACAGCGAGTAGTTCTCAGGATTTACACCGATCGCATTAAGTAAATATTTACATGTACTCAGGGAGCGCACCGATGTCAAATATCCTATTTTTTTTTTTTTATGAAATCAATGCCGCCTCCGCCGCTTCAAATACAAAATTAAAATGTTGTAACAAAATCAAGCAACTGACAAAAAAGAAATGTGTTTAAATCCAGTTCATCATTTCGAGGAAGGTTCTCTCCTCCAACGGCCTGTTTACAAACTCTACTCTCACGTAAGCAATGGATCAGAGTTCCCCTGTTTATTCCCGTACAACGTGAATTGCCCCCGGAGCAGACGCAGCCTGCACAGGGCGGAGCTGGTGCAGGCTGTTGACGACCTGCTGAGCGACACCTGTCTCCTGTGTTTTGCAAAAGTTGCGCAGCCGACTCTACCCGTACCCGGCTGTTACTACATTCACTTAAAGCTCTAAGGAGTCGTACTTTGAATTATTTTTCCCCGCACTCGTCCCTCTCCAACCTGTGGGAGGAGGAGGAGGAGGACTAGTCCAAAAAAAAAGAATAATAGTAAAAACCGCATCAGGTTAAGGGTCAGGGGTAATAACGTCATTCTGCCGTTCCTCATCGTGCCACTGTGTGTTTTGTTTTGCGTTGTTGACAGGAAGTGCAGCGTCCCTCGGAGAACACTCCCCTCTCTCTCCTCTGCGAAGCCAGCGGCCGAGGTACCAGCCCGACTCGTCAGAAAAATGATTTCAATGACGGGATTGTGGGAGATAATAAGACCATTTAAAAACTTAACAATCACCAACCAGGAAACCAGTTATGGGTTTGTTGTTCCCATATCAATTTATAGGGAAAATTTAGTACATTAAATACACAACACAACCTCCTAGTGTGTGTGTGTGTGTGTGTGTGTGTGTGTGTGTGTGTGTGTGTGTGTGGGCGTGCATGCGTGCGTGTCAGTGCACGCACCTCTTTTTCCACGTTTACATGTCAACAGGTGTGGATACACGGACGCGTGTGCACCCTCAACACCATGTACTGTCCTGTATGTACGTCTGTATGTCTGCTGTTCGGTCTCAACGTGGGGTCCGTGGGGTGTGTGTGTAAAAGAGTGACGGAATAAATAATTATTTGATTAAGTATTAATCAGTTAATAAATAAAAAATTATATACTTAAATATTTTGACAAAAACAAATTGTTATGAACCTTTATCTGTGCTTAAAAAAACCATATTGGTTAAATTTTTTTTTTTTTTTCAAAGGAAATTAAGACTAAGTCCAAATTAATTAAAAAAAAAACATTTAAAAATGTATTTAAAATAATTGAATATAAAAATAATTCAAAATATATTTTTTCTTAAATTAAGACTTTATTTATTTTATTTGTCACAAAGATTAATTGAATTTTAAGAAAAAGAGGGTGAGAGAGAGAGAGAGGGGGGGGCGGCGGGAAGAGGGGGATGAGGGAGGTGAAAAGAAAGGAAGAAAGAAAAGATGGACGAATGCAGGCAGGGAGGGGTCACACACACACACACACACACACACAATACAGCTGAGAAACCCAAAAACCGTCAGCAGGTCAGTCTGAATCCAACCAGTCAGAGAGGGAAGGAGAGACAGAGGAGGGAAAAAGAGACAGAACAGACAGACAGACAGACAGACAGACAGACAGACAGACAGGAAAGAGAGCGAGAGGGACATGGAAAAGCCCACGTGTGACTCTTGCCGTTGAAGGCGCGTCCTAGAATGAGAGTAGACCAGGCGAACAGGACCCGCAGCAGGTAACCGCCATTGTTTTCCTATTAAATGCAAATCTTAACTTTACGGCCGCTGTTGGTGTTGAGGACACTGCCCTCGAGCAAGGCATCGCCCTCGGAAAGCGCCACTCGGACGCTCTATTTGGGATGGGTTGGATGCTGCGGGTGGATAGACAAAATGTGTTGGTTTAACACAGGGACTGTTGAAAATAACCATAATAATAGTGAGAATAATTATTTTAAAAAGCATCGAGTCTTGAGGCTTAAATTGCATGACTGTCCAATTCTATAACTACTTTAATTAATACCCTGTATACAGTACCAATAATGTATCCTGTGCATAGAATAACACCTTGTGTACTCTGTATATTTTTTATATATTTTACTATTTCTTGGGGGGATTTCCATCTTTTGTGTATATTTGGCAATTTGTATTTACTTTTTTATTCAATTTTATTAATATTATTTTATTTTTGATTTCAGCGTCTGTTCCCTTTTTTTTAATGCTGTCGGTAGATAAACCAATCTGTATGTAAATTCACTCTGCAAAATAATTGTGAGTGTGATTCTGATTCTAATGACTTTCTAACCCGGAATTATTTATAAATTACGACAAATAGAAGTTAAGCCTGGGAACGACTCCAAGGTGCACCTGAAAGAAACACTGGAGCGATACGATATAACTGAGCCTAGGATGTGTGTGGATGTGTGTGTGTGTGTGTGTGTGGTGCAGATAAGAGCCCGGTCTGTTTCCAAAACACCATGGAAACGCTGAGGGACATCAGGCAAGCCTACCAGGACGCTGAGAGAGGCGGCAGGTGGGGAGCGAAACACACACACGGACACACACACACACACACACACACACACACACACACACACACACACACACACACACACACACACACACACACACACACACACACAGACTACACTAGAGCAGTGGTTCTCAAAATAAAAGCTTCCACTACACATTAAATAATTCCCTTGGCACTAAAGCACTATCCTATTAAATGCCAAAAAGGTCAGAAACACATAGAACTTTACTTATTATTATTATTATTATTATTATTATTATTATGATGGCTGACTTATAGCCCTAGTCAGGAGTCTCGAGTCACTCAAAAGACAAAAGAGTGAATCTTCAACTTACAAACTGAAAATAATTACTGAGGAATCAATTAAAGCCCATTGAAATAAAGAGCCGAGGTGTTGTGCCATGAAATGATTCTGGTGCGAATTCCGTCCACGACTCGCAGCCAAAACCGACTCCTCCTCCTCTCGCTCATGGTTCAGGAGGTCGTCCCCCGCTCACTGCACGGTACCCCTACACCACCGAAACCAACCAAGAGGCGGCAAAAACGGAAAGAAGGCAATGGAAGAGTGACTCGTCAGGGACCGGATCCCCCAAAAAAAAAAAAAAAAAAAAAAAGAGCCTGAAGGTCCACCAGCACTAGTCCGCCCGTCGCTTCTGGACTGAAACCGGTTCTGGTGAACACGGAGCTGCTGTTCCGTCTGCAACTGATGATTCAGAGCAGCTTTGCAAAATTCGGATCTCGAGCCAATTTCCACTCTTGAAGCGGAATTTGAAAATTGGTGAGAAAAACAAATTTAAAAAAAAACTGCTCTGGGAGGATTCTCGACAACATTTCAAACATTTACAAATCAAGGATCCTCACTCCGATCCGACTGAGTCCCTGGGAGAACCAAATCTGGGAGGATCTCTCTATACGTCAAGTAGTGTAATATTTAGAGTCTGGCCAGGGTAGTTTACAGTGAAACCGGGATCCAAACAGGATTGGCCCCGGGGCCCCGGACCCCACGTTGAGACCCCACAGCAGACATGTACATACAGGACAGTACATGGTGTTGAGGGTGCACACGCGTCCGTGTATCCACACCTGTTGACATGTAAACGTGGAAAAGGAGGTGCGTGCGTGCGTGTCAGTGCACACACACACACACACACACGCACACACACACGCACACACACACACACACACGCACACACACACACACGCACACACACACACACACACACGCACACACACACACACACACACACACACACACACACACGCAGGCACGCACGCACACACACACGCACACACACACACACGCACACACGCACACACACACACACACACACACACACACTCCAATCTCTCTCCCTTTTTTTTACGGCTCTGGGAGAATAAAGCTCCGTTCTGTTTCACCGACTGAGCCGGCCGACGTGTCCTGTCACCGGGCCGGGAGGACAGACAGGTAGAGAGGGAGGGAGGGAGGGAGGGATGGAGAGAGAGAGAGAGAGAGAGAGAGAGAGAGAGAGTGAGAGAGAGAGAGAGAGTGAGAGAGAGAGAGAGAAGCACGCTTTTGTCTCCTGACTCTGAATCACTGTCGTTTGGGATTCCCTCCAAGTCGCGGCCGTCCAGGAGGAATGAAGCCCTTTGACCAGGTTTAGGGTTTCATGGCAGCGACTGTCAAACTGAGGGAGAGAGAGGGAGGGAGAGAGGGAAGGAGGGAGAGAGAGGGAGAGAGAAAGGGAAGGAGGGAGAGAGAGAGGGAGAGAGAGGGAGAGAGAGAGGGAGAGAGAGGGAGAGAGAGAGAGGGAAAGAGAGGGAGGGAAGGAGGAAGGGAGAGAGAGAGAGAGAGAGGATCTAATTGAGGTTAGCTTCATTTATCTGTATACATATTTTTAACTTCAAATAAAAAAATGATTTTAATTGTACTATACTTAACTGTATATTATCTCTATACTCGTTTGTAAAGAGAGAGAGTTTATTTTCTCCTCCTTTCTTTCCTCTCCCCCCTCCCAGCAGAGGCCTGTCCCTGCCCAGTCTGAACGACCAGAGGACCAGACCTCTGGGACCACCGGACCCTGGGGGCCCCCCGGGTCTGCTGCAGACCAGCACCTGCCTGCCAGTGGCCCCAAGACCCAGGAACATGGACGCACCTCTGAGGTAGAGCAGCAGTGTTTCCTACCATCCTGGAGTCTTATTATTATCAATTTAGGTCCCAAAATGCTCAAATTTAAATGTTCTCCTTCTTTTCTTTTTATTATTATTATTATTATTATTAATATTATTATTATTATTATTATTATACTTATTATTATATAATAATAAGTATTATTTTAAATCACAATCACTTTGTTATTGTACTTTCAAAACTTATATTGTTATTGTTATTGTTTAGTAAAAAAATATGAATTATATATTAATTATAACTATGGGCCAAGCTAATTACAGTATGTACAGTGAAACACTGGTGTTATTGCATTTTGTACATTTACAACCAAAAAAATTCCGTCCAAAAACAAAGGAAAAGTGGGAAGTTGTCAATCAATAAAACGCAGGTTGTCGATTCGGCCATTCCCAAACATAGATATTGATACCCAACAATCCATTTCAACTCACCTTCACAGACCCAGAGGAAGGAGCCTGGTGGGAGCGTCGTCCCCGAGCCTCCTCTCCGCGCCTCAGCCTCAGCTCAGCCAGTCGGCCCCCAGCGTGATGGAGCCGCTGCTGCACTCCAGCGCTCTGCTGCAGGCCCGGGCGCACATCCAGACCCGTGAGCAAACACACCGGGGGACTCGATCGCAGGCACTTCCTGAGGAACAGATCAGGCTGATCCCCAACCTGAAGAGTTGTCTTTTCACAAGTAAATCGTGATCTCTGAGGTTGTTGTGTTAAGAATGGGGATCAGCTGTTGTGTACATTAGGGACTGGTTCACGGATCATGAAATTCACTTTCAAGCTTAGAAAAGAGCTACAAGATGACTTCGATTGACCTGCCCGCTGGTTTGTTGCAGTTGCGGCCTATTTTATTTGTGACAATAAAAGCGTTAAAACTATAATTAGTATTGGATTACTTTTTATTAAAATGAGACCACTCATGGTAGCAAAGGAGGAGTTGGATTGCGAACATTTTTAATCATTATGATAAACTAGTCCTCCCACTAGTGGTCAGATTACACATAACTTGAATTGATCTACTCACTCCGTTATTAGGTACTGTAACTAAATTATATTAATAAACGTTTGCATTTTGTCTTTTTTCAGGACTTGGTACTCATGAAATTGAAAGAAGTACAAATGGAAGAAAGGTAGGTTACAGCTCCATTAGTCATATGTTCAATTCTGTATCGCATTCTGTATCGGGGATAATGGACATCGGCCTGTTGACTTTGCAGGGATCTCTGCCCGCCCTGCGCCCTAGCGTCGTTCTTCGCACCCCAAAGCTCCTGGCCCCCTTGGGTGGTGGGACCAGGGAGCAGAGAGCGGCCGCGCCTGAATTCAAGCACCACACTCCCCTGAAGCCAATCGGCCGGACGCCCCTGGGCATCAGGACAAAGCAGAGGGGAGCGAGGCTGTCTTGGAGCGGCCCGCGGCTCAGCCTGTCGGCCACCAGGGGCGGTAGCGAAGAGAGTGGTTCCGGCAGCAGTAGCCACTGCAGCTCCATTGATATGGACGATGAGGAAGAGGAATATGAGAAGAACAGCCGTGGGCGTACGCACATATCTGCCTATCCAGGAGATGGTCTGCCCTTAGATCTGGACGTGTCGATACACCTAGAAGCTGTAAACTACAGCAGGGCTGAAAGTGGCTGTAAGGCCAAGGTTCAACATGTACATGTTATTGGTCATGTAGCACTGATTCACAGTTCTGTGGACGCTCAGGGTGGAGAAACTCTTCTCACTTCTACAAGAGACTCTTCCACAAGTGAAGAACCTGAAGAATCTTCCACGGCAAGGCCATTGGACGATGATGACGATAATGATCGCGATACAGAAAACAGACTATCTATGAAGTTGCACTGTGAAAAGAGAGAGGACACTGTGAACCACCCAAAAAACATGACAGAAAGTGCGAAAAATGAAATGCCCTATTCATCATACACTGCTGTGGAAAATATTGACACAGAATACCGAACAGAAACGCTGAAAAAGATCTCCAATGGCATCGCCTCTGTCATAAATAACAGCCCGGATGTCAACATTACATTCTCAGAAAGGAAATCCAACACCAGGCCGGGAGACAAACAAAACAAGGTTGAAAGAAAGATTTCATCGAGTGAAGATGTTAGCGTCGAGTCGGTGGACGGGCCCAGTGAAGACGGACGGACCCTGGGCAGCGTGGAGGACATGAAGCTTAGCACCGGTGATGCTGCCCTCAAGAGGAGTCATTATCTCACCCCAACCGTGAACCTCACACTGTCAGAAACGGCCCGCCAGGGAGAAGAGCGGGAGATCAAACCGATCAGGATAAAAGAGAGAGCGAGCGTGAACTACAAACTGCGAGCTAACGTCCGAACCAATCAGTCTTTCAACATTGTGGCCCGAAGGGACACCGGAAATGGTAACAAATCCAAAGGCAATCTTAGGACGTCAGTGCCCAAAGTTAAGGGCAAGGTCAGCAAAATTCCTGATCTGATTATCAATGGAGAGGCAGCGGTAAACAGAGAAAAGTCAAAGCTTATCGCTGTTAAGGCCACTCCCAGGAACACTGACTCCCCATCGCCACAACAGACTAGCGAGCAATGTTGTCCAAAAACCCAAAGCTCAAACGCAGATAAAAGCCCCCCCGTACATCCGCCAGGGAGGGTGCTGAAAAGTGCCCGGCAGCCGAAAAGAGTAGTCGCAGCAGGGGCGCTCCGGTCGAAATCGGCCTTGGACCACATCTCCTACAAGGACATGTTCCACGAGATCCAGAGCGGCGATGAGGGCCCGGCCATCTACGAGATGTTTGCCGGCCCGATCTACGACAACCTTCGAATCTCGAGCTCTTGCGACAACCTGAAAGACGGCCCGGCTCCGCCCACGCCATCTAAGAAGACGCATCGGGGCCCCAAAATCAAACCACAGGCCTCTAAGAAACAGCTGGACAGCAAAAAGCCAAGGAGAAGCCCAGTGGAGAACATGGTGGTATCAGCCAGGGGCAAACCCAAAACTGTTGCCTCGGGGGCTAAACCTTGTCTTCTAGCCGTACAGAGAAAGGACACACCGGAGATTGAGGGTGATCCCAAACTCGACTGGCACACTGATGTTGCTGAGTTGCTTCTCACAAAGGATGATGAGGATATGTTTCCTCAGAATGAAGACTACATGCTATCTGTTATAGAGGAGGTGCAGTCCAGATATGACTCTGAAACTCTAAAACCGGATGAAAAGTCCATAGCTGGTCAGACGCAGGGAGGGCTCAGGTCACGGCCAACGAGGAATTCATCGGGCAAAAACGACGACACAGAAATAGGAAACACAAACAGAGCAGTTCCCGAGCCACCCCAAAGCCCCCTGCAGCCGAAGATCAACACCTGGACCTCCGCTGGCAGCGACGGCACCATGTCACCAGTTTACCGAAAATTCCTGGATGAGTTGGGGGAGGGGCCACCCACTGACGATCTGCTACAGTGTCTGGCCCAGGAGCTGATCTCATTGGATGAGAGGGACGCGTCCATGGACCTGTGTTCCGAGGACCTCGGGTGCAGCGATGAAGGTCCAGCGATGGGAAGACGCCAACCGTCAGAGGTACGTTCGTGGCCCAATCCGTTTCACTCCATAGCCGTGCTTTCACATTTTCTCTACTGTTGTTCGACATGTTACCACCCGTTCGGTCAAATGAGTTCCTCCAAGAAATGTCAACAGCTAGCTCCGTCAAATCAAATTGCAGAACGCGCCTTCAACAGCATCGCGTGAGCTACGGCAAAGCGCTCCGTGGTGACGCTGCATTGTGTGTGTCGCGTATCAGGCTGTGGCGGCGCACCGTGCAGCGCTCGGTGGGTTAGCGGTGGACGACTCCATCTCCTGGACCAGAGGGGAAGTGCTCGGCCGGGGCGCCTACGGGACGGTTCGTATCCCGAGTTTCCTAATAACGGAGAGATACTGGGGGCTGTCGCGTGGGTTTGTTTGAGCTTCGGCAACAATCGATTTTCATTTAACACTCGATTGTGCAATTGCTGCGGCACATCCGAAGGGCAATGTTGGCAACTGTCGGTTGGCAGTGGGAAGCGACACAGCTTCCTGTTTCCAGTCGCTTACATTTGTGACCATATTTTAAGGTCTAACTAGCATCTATTTAAGTCTGACTGCACCTATAACAATCACGTTGCTTGGCAAACCTCAAGTCCACTTTAGAACAGAATTTGCTCCTCGTCTCATCATCAAGAGTCCACTAACTCTTTGGACAATATTAAAATATCAGTCAAGCAAACAATGCTGAACCATTTCCGAAAAAAGACAGAATCCCGCCCTTCGGTCCAGGTGTACTGCGGCCTGACCGGCCAGGGCCAGCTGATCGCCGTGAAGCAGGTGAGCCTGGACGCCTCGGACCCCCGCGCCGCAGACTCTGAGTACGGTCACCTGCAGCGGGAGGTGGAGCTGCTCAAGAACCTCCGTCACGCCAACATCGTGGGCTTCCTTGGGACGTCGCTCCGTCAGCACGTGGTGTCCATCTTCATGGAGTACGTCCCCGGAGGCTCCATCGCCAGCATCCTGAGCAGGTGGGGCTGGCGTGGAAACGCCGGTTCGACCCAGAATACCAGGGTTGATATATTTGGATGACAGTTCAAAGTTCAGTGGGCTTGGAATCCATCATCATTTCCATATAATCTATTTGGAGCTCCCCCCCCCCCCTCTATGACATAACAAAAACAGCCGACGTGACACTAACATTCACATCAAACATCTCCAAAAAATTTTAAGGACTGAAAGAAAGACTCATTTATTATTTTTTATTATTTATTTCTTCTGCAAAGATTTTGATTTGTTCTTAATTGTTTACCCTTCGATCCACATCGCAGGAGGAATCGCGGCCAAAATATAAATTGAACTCTGACCTTTCACCGACCGCAGGAGGAAAAATTCAGGAGAACTTCCCACATTCGGAGGTGAATCATTGAAAGCGATGTTTACCTTTCACTGCTTCCCCCAGATTCGGCCCCCTGCCCGAGCGCGTTCTGGCCCTCTACACCCGGCAGATCCTGGAGGGTGTGGCCTACCTCCACCTGAACAGGGTGGTGCACCGCGACCTGAAGGGGAACAACATGATGCTGATGCCCACGGGCGTCGTCAAGCTGATCGACTTCGGCTGCGCCCGCCGCCTCAGCCTGCTCAACCACACGGCCAGCACCGGCACCGACCTGATCAAGTCTGTCCGCGGAACGCCGTACTGGATGGCTCCGGAGGTAGAGACGGCTGATCCACCACTGGAGATTTGGGTTATTTGGGTTTACAAACACCCCCGCGTGGCTTCTGCTCCTCGCTTTCTGTGGAGAAAGGCGTGGGTCGGCCGCCAAGGGTGACGCAAGGCCGTCGCGTCGTTGCTTTGCAGTGGAATTTCCCTTTAATAATCTTTTCGGACACCCCGAGCGACCACAAACACCGGTGTTCAGATCGGTTCGCGTTTTTTTCCGGACACGGTTTTCAGCTGTCATTCATAACGGTTCATAGCGCACCCCCGCTCGACGTTTTACTTTTGATAAAACTTACCACTCTGCTGCAGCTTCTCACCGGTTAAATGCGGTCCAATGGGGCAAACGGCTAAGCTGTGAATAACAAAAAAAAATAAAAAAGTCAAACAGTTTTTTTTTTACCATAAATGAAAAAAACATGGTCACAAAAACGTATTTGAATTTTAGTTTTTTAGGATTCTATTGACACGCAAAAAAAAAAAAGTGACTAGAGACATGAGGTTTGTGTTGCTTCCTACCTTTTTGAACCATTGGACGCCGTTGAAGCACAGTGGGAAGCTGCAGCAGAGTGGTAAGTTTCTCAGCAGCAAAGCGCTCGCTGAGGTTGCTGCGGTGAACGGTTATAAACGCCGGGAGCCCGGGCCAAAGAGCGAAACCTCCCCTTTCACGTAACACGATCCCAGGAGTCCATATCTATCCTCCGTCAGCGTCTTGAAGTTCTCGACACCACCTTTCACGATGTCCGCAGGTCATCAACGAGTCGGGGCACGGCAGGAAGTCGGACATCTGGAGCGTGGGCTGCACGGTGTTTGAGATGGCCACCGGGAAGCCTCCTCTGGCACACATGGACAAGATGGCCGCCCTGTTCTACATCGGGGCTCAGAGAGGGCTGATGCCCTCCCTGCACTGCGGCTTCTCGCACAGCGCCAGGGACTTTGTCCAGATCTGTCTGACGAGGTGAGACTTCCTCGCCCGTCCTTTACCGCGACGCGTTTTTGAAGTACATCCTGGTTTAATGAAGGTCCACGGCATTTGCCCCAATGGACAAACAACAACAATTATGTTTTATATTGCAACTAGGGCTGGGGATTGGAAGTCAATACCTTTAAGGTATCGACCAGAATAACCCAATACCAAGTAGTATCAAAACATCTCCAGTCAAATGATACCTGCATTCCATCCTTTTTGTACCCGGATCTAGAAAAATATATATATATACTTTCTCTGGTTTTGCTCGCGGCCAATGATGTCAGTGATTGGCTCACTACCGCAGCAGCAGCTACAACAGTCTGTTAAAGGACATGTTCATAATTTATCAAGTCTTAAAACAACAGTCAGGTGTCATCAACAGTAAAAGAGGTTTTTCCTCGCTGTCGTCATTCTTCCTGTGCTGGCTATTTGTTAAAATGACGCTGCCCAAATAATTCGTTGTACAGTTTTGTACAGTTATTTAATAAATATTTCAATAATTTGAAACACTTTCAAAATGTATTAGTGTAAAAATCATTTGGATGTGGAGGTGTGGTGGCATTTTACGAGTATTTCACATATTGGGTACAGTAGAAACAAAAGGTATTGAATGAAGTACTGTGTTGATATTGGTATCACTTAAGGGACTGGTATCGGTACTGAACATTTTTAAACAACACCCAGCCCTAATCTAATGTAGCCCTAATGTAATGTTACAGACATTCCATTTCACTCATAGAAGACATAAAAAACTGATTGTCACAGACAATTGTCACAGAACTTCCAGGCTTAATTTTCCATTATCCTTCCATATTTTGTGTAGTTAACTGTGACGTTTATTATTAATTTTAAATTGTTCCCCCAGACATGTTTCATCTTTATATTTTTTTATTCAACTTTTTGTCATTACCACCTATTGTTTTCTGATGTGAGCTGTCGGAACGTTGCAATTTCCCCTTCCCTGCGGGGATGAATGAAGTATCTATCTGTAATGATGCATAACTATGGTTAAGTAAGGAATAAAGTCTCAAATTCAAGTTTTCTTCTGCTATCGCAGTGACCAGAAAGTGCGTCCATCAGCCGAACAACTCCTGAATCACCCGTTCGTTCCCAACAACATGAGAGTCAACTCCGACAAGAAACGCCGCTGTGCTCACCCAGAGGGGACGTGTTGAAGTAATAGAGTTCAAGGGTCACTACCTTTTTTGGGGTTATAACTTCCTGTGAGGTACTATGTACACTAAAATGTAAAAACTATCCTATCACTGTTGTTTTTTAATGCATAGAGAATTGAGAATGAAGTTAATGAAGCACTTTAATCCACTTTGAATGTGGGGTTATTTTGAGATCATTTGTTGTTAGTCTGTGCCAACAATGCAAAACCCACTAAATACTGTGATATTAAACTATTTACCATTTTAATTGGTTTTGATCTTTAACGTACGTCACGGTATGAATCGTAGCGATAGCTTCTTAAAAATGCAAGAATACAAATAAAACTTGAATAAATGTACATTACAAATGTCCCGCATTCGACAGCAGCTATATTCACAACGCTCTGGAAGCTTTTCTACTTTTATATGTGAAATTAAATGCATATTGAAAATAAAGTGTCTGTGTTGTGTGTGCTGCTTCGGCTCGGCTTGCTGGACGGGCTGCGGCTTGCGTCGTAACTTTATTAGTTGTAGTTATGCATAATTCATATAAATATAGATTTTTTTTTGGCAATGAGAACCCCAGTTTACATCTGTTCCACCAAGATGTAGGCCGAAGATGTTTGAGGGCGGGGCTACAGCGCCACTGACATCACATTACAAACACATTTCCAAACTTCATGAAACGTTGATATTGATTATGACAAAAAATGTCCTTGAGTTTTGCTTGAGCTATTTTTTTTTTTTCTTTGACATGATCGGAATTTCCACCATTCAAAACGCTCCGTCGACACAGCCTTGAACTGGTGTTGGTTGAAAAGGGGACAAAATGAAGGTCGAGAGGGCGTTTTCTGTTCGACTTGCTGATCAACAAGCTCTTTTATTCTGTGCGCCCAACAGTAAAATCAACCGTCAGGGTACCAAAACAAGATCAAATTCATAATATATGCATAAGTATATATGCTAAAGTACTAACCAAACGATTCTCACGTAGAGATGGCCTCTGACCGGAAATAAGTGACACAAATCTGACCAGAAATGATCTATTCCACCAGCTGGATGAGGATGACAGGAAGTTAAAAAAGGGCCGTCCTTTGGTTGCGTTGCATACAGCCACCCAGTCGCTGTATCAATACTGTGTGTGGTGAACCCACGTGTCTGCTACCCCGGAGACAACTAACGCTTACTGAAACCCACAGGCCGAGAGCTCACAGCCCTGGATTCCTTTTAATGCACTTCAAAGCAAGGAGGTTCATGTAAACTTTTACAGCAATATTTCTTTTTTTTTTTTTGTCTCAGGTTTTTGTTCCATTATTATTGGAGGCAGAGCCTTTGGCATCCAGCATAAAGTTTTTTCATTAAGGTCTAATAATAAAAAAAAAATAAAATACAATTTAAATAAAAGAAAGAAAAAAAAGTACAAATTGCATCGCTCTGACAAAGTGACAGTCGGGTTGGTGTGTGTTGCTGAGGGGCCCCAGGAGCCCGGCGCCCTCCACAGGCTGCGACTGGAGGTACAGGCTCTACCAAGCGCACGCAAAACCGCTGGAATGCCGTGATCACCTGATGAAGCTACGATAGTGTTCTCTTGTTCATCTCCAGGTATATTAGACATCTTTTGATACTTACAAGCAGCTCCAAACCTGAGTAGTCATGGTATAGCTTTTTTTGTTTCTCTCTAAACATACAAAAACGTATGTACTTTTATCTCCTCTTCCTATAAGTACGAGTCGGCGTCCCGCGTTGAAATAAATCCCTTTGATGATTGGAACGTGCAGATTGTACGCACGGTGTCACAGTAGATTGTTAAATGAAATGACCGAGGATAAAGAAAGTGAAAAAAATATAAAATAAAATAAAGAAAAAAAAATATCGTAACACCTTCCACTAAACCGTACAAAATGGAATACCAGCTAAAGGAAACGTGAATGTTTACACTACCAGTCGTAGCAATGCTTTTCACGTCTTAAATTAGTGTTAAAAAGAAAATAAAAATGATAATAAGTGGAAAAATGGAGAGATTGCACCATCCGTGACTTACCAGTATTAACACTGTCATTGTTTCCCTCCCACCCCAACATGGAGATTCAAAAGGAAAGGATTCGTCTGGAAAACAATTAATCTCACACACACACACACACACACACACACACACACACACACACACACACACACACACACACACACACACACACACACACACACACACACACACACACACACACACACACACACACACACACAGCAGCGGTTTCACAGACTAACAGAACTACAGAGATCTGACCATCAGGAAGCTTCATGTCTCGTCTCAGTATATGATCACGTTGCGGGAGCTCTTGCTTGTGGAAGTGAGAGTAGTAGTGTGGTGGGATTTGAGGTTGCCGCGGTTACGGGTGGCCGGGGCGCTCGGGGCCTCAGTGTCTCTGCTCGGCCACCTCCTGCGTGGCCTCGCCGGGAGGCGGAGGAGGAGGAGGAGGAGGAGGAGGAGGATGATGATGATGGTGGTGGTGTTGCTGGGACGCCCGCAGCCCGCCTGGGGGAAGAGAGGGGCGGCGCCACGGTTGGACATTTTTCACAAAGTTTGAATGGAAACCGATTGACTGACACGATTCTATATTGATATACTGTACTGACAATTTAAACAACAGCTATCCACTTTTCTGTGGAGCTTCTATCGTGCATTTAAAAAAGTGCTTCATAGAGCACATTGAGTCTTAAAAAATACATTTCAGATATTAATTCATTTGTGACTATGGTGGTATTTAATTTAAGACGCAAACAGTTCCAGACAAAGTAATTGATATTCCATTTTTTTTTTTTTTTACCAAGCCCTAAATTCAAGTATAACAGTTATATTTATCGTTTATTACACCGTAGTTTTACTTTCTTATAGTTTCAAGTTCAAATAATACAATTCACAATTCAAAATCATTCTGGCATTACAAAACAATATTCACGATGAAATTCAAGCACATCAAGGACCTGGTAAGAACCCTGTTAAATGCAGATGCTTCTCATAATGCGTAATCCCACTCCTCCCCTTTTCGGGGAGCGGAGGCTGTAAAAGCACCGCGAGGTTGTTTGGCGTAAGATATTTACACATAATAAATAATTGAGAAACCGTTCAACTCATTGGTGAGGTGCAAATCGTGACCAAGCGGGTAGAGAGGGAGTACCTGCGTCGCCGGCGCCCCCCCTGGAGCTCCTGCTCGCTTTGGAAGAGGAAACAGAGGCAGAGTGCTGGTTGTGTGCGGCCTCAGGGTGCGGCCTCTTGCGGAAGGACGCCGCTGTTGGCAGCAGAGGGGCCGATCCGGGAGCCACGACGAAGGCCCCGTCTCCGCCGCCCAGCACCTGGGGGCCGCCGCGGCCGTTCCCGCTGTGCACGGCGGGGTGCTTGTGGTGGCGGGCGGGCGGCGCCCCGCGAAGCTGCTGCTTCTCTCTGGAATGTTTACTCCGGCTCGTGGCTCCGCCTTCATCCGACGAGCTGTGGCGCTCAGACGACGAAACCTTGATCTTCATCTTGAGCTCCTCTCGGCTCGGCGGGGGGCCACCGGGGGGCGCCGGGACGGGGAGGCGCAGCTTCAGCGAGCCTACGGCTTTGTCCCGTTTGTGCCCCGAGGATGGGTGTTTTGTTTTCATAGGGGCTTCGGCGCTGCTGCCGCTGCCCTCATACGTCGGGTGCGGCTGCGATTGTTTTCTGTGGTCCACACAGCCGCTGGAGGAGGAATGTGAGGGAGGGTGGGAGGAATCCGCCCGGGCCTCCACCTCTGCCCCGCCGCCGCCGTGCTGCTCCGGCCTGCGCTTCTGTCCGGCCGCCGCCAGCTCCACAGCGTGCTTCTCCCTGTACTTGTCCAGAGACAGTTTCTGGGCTGGCGGAGGCAGGGGGGAGGCAGTCTGAGGGTGAGCAGGGTGGGGCAGAGGAAACTTCCCTCCACCAGCAGCCGGTTTGTGTTCGTGTTTAACGGGGTTGAAGCCCGGCGTCCGCTCAGACCTGGAGGAGGAGCCCTGGGAAGCTCCACTCGGCTCTGGGTGGGGGAGGGGCTCCGCTCTGGCGTAGCACGCCTGGCCGCCCAGAGGCCACTCGCCGCTGCCCGCCAAGGCATACGCTCCGGCCATGGAGTCCAGGTTGAGGGGTGTGCCCCCCGGGAAGGAGGAGCCGGGTTTAGCGAAGGTGGGGTTGGAGGAGTCGCCCAGCGAGTGGTCTGTGAGTGATGAGGACGAGGAGAAGGAGTTCTCTGCCGACTGCGAGCCATCGCCCTTGGGCTTCTTGGCGGCTTGAGTCGCCTGGAACGTTAGAAGAGGAGGCACACTGAACACAAGGTGTCTGCAGGTATCAGAGTTACATTTAATACTTTTAAGTCCAATTACAATTTTTTCTAGTTGAATTTAAAACAAATCTTTTATTGAATGGAGTATAAAGATAAGTACAATATATTTGGGGCAGAGATAAGTATTGGGTAGAAACAGGGTTAGGGTTATGAACTAGAGGACGCTCTCAACCGTTATTAGAACAGTTTCCTTTTGACCAGATAGCAAGTTAAGTCATAAGATAAGAGATCAGAAACTGGAATAGATCTTCACCGCAGAGTTTCAAACAGGTAAGTACAACGGCTTTCTTTCTCTACAGATAGGTCTAGAGTGAATTGTGTTCCTCTAGAACAGCCAAGATTAAGGTTAGTATGAAGGCAAGAAATACAGACTGATACAGAAGAGTCAACTCTTTAAAAAAAAAAAAAAAAAAAAAAAAAAAAGAATAATAAGAATAATAGGTATAAATAAAATCTGACAAAAGGTTTATGTTGAAATGACTCAAATTCAAATACAAGACTACTTAATGACTTTTATGGTATAATCTTTGAAAAATACTAAATGTGAATGGTTCAATTGAATTGTGAATGAGTTGTATGGACAGCCATCATACCCTCCAGTTTCGTATTCGTTTCAACCTGCTGGGTGTCTTCTCCAAAATCTGCAGGAACTCATGGGTCAGCTCTATTAACACAAGACATGAATGTAGATGCTTCACCACACTTTTGAATTACAAAGAACTAAATCATAGATAAAATATGAATGTAGTTTACCAATATAAACATTTGGCAAAAACGCATGTCGTCTTTAAAGTGACAACACATAAAACTGTTTATGTTGGGTGGATTACACGACACACAAGTCGCAGAAATCCATTCGGAATAGAAAGTGACGTCACTTTCTTTCCTCCAAACTTTGCCTTCTTTTGATCCATGGGGATATTTCTTGGTTATTTTTAGTGAATATTCATCCATATTGACAGTTAACCGACCAAAACCAGTTACGCTGCCTAGTAAATTGACCAACAATAGAAGCACAATATAGAGGAGCACAACTAAAGTAAGTCTAGAATATGGGGGTTCTTGACCAAATCCTATGGATTACCACTTTGAGGTGCCGTTATTGATATCGACATATTGAAATACTGGATGACTTCCAAAAAAGGTTTTACTTGTCTTACCATCGAGCAGTTCCAAAGTGACAGAGTTGTCCACATATTCCCACCAGTGCTTCCCGTCCGTGGAGACGGGGATCTCCCAGTTGGACCACTTGCACGCCAGGTGAATGCACACACAGGCGATCACCGTGGGCTTGTACTGAAGGCAGAAGGTGGTGAGGAGTAGACTGTGTGTGTGTGTGGGTGTGTGTGTGTCAGTGAACGGTGGAGACCAGGCCGTGGTCAGGACGGGTCACCCATGTGGAGAGGAGGAGGAAAAACAAAGACGGAGCACACAGGGTTAGTTCTCTGAGGGCTTGTAAGGAAGAACGCAGCGTGAAAAAGACAAAACATCAGTTCTAAGGGATGTCATAGTGTTATCATAACATTATAAAGTTATCTCACGTTACAAAAAAAGATAAACAGCAGTTATTCTTCTCAGTAAGTCAGTAGCGCACTACTAACAATTCCAAAGTTAGGGATTAAATACCCGATGGGATAACCCAATATAGGGTCATTTTAGATTAAGGCTGTCAAAAAAGCCCAAAAAGTTTAAATCACTTTAAATTAAGGACAAATGATGATACAGATCCAATTATGCGCTACCGCAGTAAAAGCAGCCATAATGTCATGCAAAAACAGACAATTGAAAATACAAAACACGATACAAAGCACCATTAAAAACAGCGTTATAAAAGAGGCTACCATCCGAGAAGTTACCACAGAAATGCAGATCTCTCCACAGCCGAAAAGAGCTCCGCTTAAATGGCAGATATAACTATATCAGTCTGATTAAAACCATAGTATTTATCAAAACGGCATTGGCTTCTTTGATTAAACTTGATGAAAATGCCTCGCTGTAGCCAATCACTCTAACCCACCGATGCATGTATTGAGAAATGCACGTATCAATGGCAGAACACCGGGCGATGATCTGGGCTGTGTTTAAACTGCAAACTCAGAGCAACGAGTGGAAGTGAAGTAAACACCAGCGCCGCGGTCACTGAAGGTCTGGGAAGGTCTGGATGGTAACCTTGAGGATTGGTCTGCGTTCAACGTCAGGAGTCTGGTCACTCATGTAAAGGTGGGACCAAAACAAAACAGCCACGGCTAGTATGGACCGCTGTTCATTTAAAACCGTCTTCTAGAGTCTAACCCGCTAAAACATTCTGCTTCGATGATGTGATTTAAACAAGACAAAGTCATGATGGTCAAAGCTCGAAGACGCTATTAAGACACACGCTGTCCCACGCTTTGATATTTTCAATAAAAAGCCTGTTAAAGGTTTTTTTCTATCATTTAAGCAAAACCTACAAATCTGTTGTAAGATTTATATTGTATAAATCAATCCCACCTCTACAAGAGACTCCTAATAAACCCGTTAAGGACCCAATGTAAACAAATACAGCCATGACCGAAAGTTGACTTTTTTTTCCCTGATGTACTGAACTAGATCATTAACAATAGGACAAATATTCCAAAAGCACTAGCAATGGGATGTGTGCTTCAATAATATTTTAAGAATTTGATACAGATCATGTATATTAAAGGTCCTTAAAGGGTCAGCATCAAGAAGGTTGTCATATTTTAAGATAGAATGTATGTGAGAATGTTAGGTCCTATGGGGGGAGGGGGGGGGGGGGATTAGAGAAAAAAAAACAAAACACTAAAATAATGCTATTCAAGTCAAAGAATACGCGACAATATGCTACAATAAGCACAAATGAATATGAAAAGAAAATAAATTAAAGTGGCTGTACTTACCGAAGGTACCTCTACGAAATGTTTACATCTGTGTAACCGTTAGCTGCTACTCAGGCTACCAAAGTGTCTTTCTTTTAGACAAATGCACTTTCTCGCGACAGAGCAAACGTGTTGGTTTTCAAGCGCACCACTACACTTCACATCTTGCATTCAACCCATCCGTGCCAACGCTTGGTCCCTCGTACAATACACCGCACTGCGACTGGGGCCGGTAACGCTACGAGCCCGGCCGTCCCCGCTCCCCACGCCTGGAGCCAGGGGAGGGGAGCCACGGGAGGAGGGGGCAAGCATCCCAATAGCCACCAGCGCAAGGAGGGCCGGTTGGACACTGAGAGGGTACCCTGCATTACAGGAAGCTATGGTGTGCAGTCACAGTGCAACAAAGGAGGGGCAGGATAACAACCTGTTGGTAGCCATGAAATAGGAAGTCTGTGCCAGATCCTTGCTTGCTGTGGGTGAGAGAAGAGACAGAAGAGGAATGCAGTGAGGGAGGGAAGGACAAACAGAGGGAAGGTTACCATGTTGGGTCAAAGAGCAAAGCCTGTTCATCATCATCATCAGGAAATGAGGTGTTGTGTCACCATTTAAACCATTCGCAGGACACAGATTAAGCCCAAGGCCAACAACGAGGACAAAAAAGAATTGTAATGAGTTTGGATTGGCCGGACCGTCGCAGAGGCTTGGTGAATCTACAACCAAAATAGTAATGGCAACAGCAACACGTATCTTGCAACTGAACCGTGGCCGAGACTTATCTATAAGTAAATAGTATCCTCAGTCAAACACACACAGTGAAAGGATAAGAATATCGCAATGGAATTTCCCAAACCAACGCAAGGCAGCCACCTTGTTTTCAATTCTGTTTTCGTGCAGATATTGTGTAAAACAATCAGAGTGGAGCAAACAGGCAGTCGACAGGGAAGGCGTACTCCCAGGTCGTGGTAAGAATTGAGATCGGGACAAGACAAAGTGATTTTAGCAAAAACTTGACCGCCGACTCAAGATGCTTTGACCAAGCGCTGGGCTTAATCCGTGCCGTGGAATTAAGCATGTTTTGCCAAGCTGCGGCGTCGCGTATGGCGACAACAGCCGTGAAAGAAGCCCTTGAATCGTCAATGTGTTTGGTTTTGTAAGCATTACATCAGCCCCCCACCCAGATCTGGGCCGGGGCGGGCAAGAGCAGAGGGCACAAGGAACAAGGAAGGAAGCCTCTACCTCGCACTAGCTGGGAACACTTCACCACATCAGTGTGTGGGTGATCAATAGTAATTTCAAAGCCTGGAACAAAATACATGACAGGTGAGTTCAACACAGACACAGCCGGGAGGTGACATGTCGTTCTGTTGATCAGCAAGTCAATCAGAACCCTTTTCACAACTAGATGCCGAGTATTACCGATTTTGGTATAGTTAAATGATCCCCTCCCATAAAGTGGATTTGTCGGGACACCAGATATTATGGAATCAAATTAGTCTGGAGTACTTACATACAATGTGCTGTGTACACTTCCAAACAGTACACATGGCAAGGTTTCAATGTGACAACACGGTTAAGTAAAGGTGGCAAACGGGACGCTCGCCGAGATTCCCCTCAAGGTATTTACAGATTTTGCGCCAGCGGACCGAAGCAGCGAGTTTTCGGCGCCGAGGAAGGACATGTCACCATCACACCATTCCACAAATCACGGCGATTGAAAGCGACTCAAACCGCGGCCTGTCAAACATTTAACTCTCAACAGGCCGCGGCGAATGAAAGCGCCGGCGGTCAAACGCCGCCACGCGCTCATTGATTGCGACAGGCCTAAAACAAATGGCTACGGGGCGCGCGCTCTCGTTCTCAAGTCATCCACACCAGTAACCGTTACTCACCGAGGGTCTGCAGCACTATGGTTTCAAGTATCACCAGCTCTTGAGCTTGCTGAAGGTATGCCTGAAGTTTGATAGACAGTCATTACATGACAATTGTAATGAGTCTATTAATCCTAGCCCCTGACAACTGACTTCAAATCAGCGTAATCCAAACAGAGGCTCCGCTACTCAGCGTGCCAGAGGAATTGGGTGCAGGTGCTCGGCACGCGGCCGGAACAGGCGTGTAAGCATCTGAATGGCGCTTTTAGACAAAGAATAAAGGGCCTTGTATTTCCAAATAAAAGGCCAAACTGTGACCACTCACTGGCACAAGTGGACAGGCAGACTGAAAGGGGGGGGGGGGGGGTTAAAAATAAATCAAACGTTCAATACCCAGATGTACCCAAACTTACATTACTTTTTGTGTCTAGAGGAGGTTCCTGGGGGTTTAGACATGCATGTGCAACTTTAATGACATGCTCAAGTTTTCGAGGCTGCTCTTCCACTTTTGCAGCAAGGAATAAGGTAGTTGGAGAGATAATCTGTGGAGACAAGATTACATTACAGCAGCAAAGGAAAAAAAAAAGAAAAAAGAAGAAACTAACAACCGCGTTCAAGTGACTTCATGTTAATCGGGTAAAAAGATTTGAATAAGGAATGAAGGGAAACTTACATTTCTGTGGAATTTAGTGAAGGAATGGTGCATATAAAACCTATGCATGTAAACGATAGCTGTGTTTATTGTTAATTGTGAGCTGGAAGGCAAGTTAAGGAAGGCAAATATGTAGCGACGGTAAAATATTCAGACATCCCCAGGGAACGAGCGCGCTTCGGTCGCTGGCAGCCATTTGATTATGACAACATCGGGCTGGTGCGAGGTGTTTTCGAGGTCTCAGCTCCGGTTCTATCGCTACAATCCCGTGACGTGCGATGCCCTGGCCAGACCCTACAGCGCGTAGCTTGACCGGGACGGGGACGGGGGGAGATAAGAAAAATGTGTGCGGTCTCTCTTGGGGCGACAACGGCAGCAAACGCCACCCATCCCGGGTGACGCCGGTCGGCGAGCGAATGGTGCGGGGGAGGTGGCGAGGTTCACGCGGCCGAAACGACACGCGAAGCCACGCCGAGAGCGAGCTCAGAGGGGTGCCAGGCCAGTGGGGCTCAGGTGCGTCCGGGCAGGTGCACCCGTCCACCTGAACACGTCCCGACGCTCGACGCCAACAGCTGCATCTTCTTCGCAAGTACGTGCACCGCTGCCCACACCAGAGGCTCGTGCTGTGCTGGTGGCGTCGTTATTAAAATGAGAGCGTGGGATCAATTAACCCCCGAGGGAGACGATTTTAATGGTGAATCGCGATCATTTGTCTGACGATTAACCGTCAGTTAAAATTCCATGATGACAGCCCGACTCGGTGTCGCGTCGACATCCACGGAGACATTTACGGTACGAGTCGACAGATACACACTGTCTGACAGACAGAGCTTTACCGGCCGCGGTCGGATAAAGACCGTAAACACTTCGACTGCCAATCGGCCACACAGCGGCCAGGCGCCATTTCCAGCCCGGCCTGGCTCTGTTTACTGCGGATACACGTTGAGCCTCTGGCCCATGTCCTGGATCAGGTTCGCGGCCTGCTGCCGGTAGGACAGCTCCCGGTCCGGCTCCACTCCGGAGCGCCGGGACGGCGTGTTTTTTTCCAACTGCTCCCGGCTGAAATACCAGTTGGACGAGGCTCCCCGGCACGCCGCCATAGCTCTGTGTCCAGCGTTAGCTTCGCTCGGTGCGGTGCGCCGAGAAAGCGGAAGTGACGTCGCAGCGCACCGGAACCCACAACACGTGCTCCTTCTTCGGTGGTGGATCGTCGAGTAGGAGGTCGGCGTCCAAATATTATTATAAAATATATACCATAATGTTACAATATTATTATAAAATATAAACCATAATATTACATTATCATTATAAAATATATACCATAATATTACAATATTATTATAAAATATAAACCATAATATTACATTATCATTATAAAATATATACCATAATATTACAATATTATTATAAAATATAAACCATAATATTACAATACCATTATAAAATATATACCATAATATTACAATATCATTATAAAATATATACCATAATATTACAATATTATTATAAAATATAAACCATAATATTACAATATTATTATAAAATATAAACCAGAATATTACAATATTATTATAAAATATATACCATAATATTACAATATTATTATAAAATATAAACCATAATATTACAATATTATTATAAAATATATAGAATAATATTACAATATCATTATAAAATATATACCATAATATTACAATATTATTATAAAATATAAACCATAATATTACAATATCATTATAAAATATATACCATAATATTACAATATTATTATAAAATATAAACCATAATATTACAATATCATTATAAAATATATACCATAATATTACAATATTATTATAAAATATAAACCATAATATTACATTATCATTATAAAATATATACCATAATATTACAATATTATTATAAAATATAAACCATAATATTACATTATCATTATAAAATATATACCAGAATATTACAATATTATTATAAAATATATACCATAATATTACAATATTATTATAAAATATATACCATAATATTACAATACCATTATAAAATATAAACCATAATATTATAATATTATTATTAAATATATACCATAATATTACAATACCATTATAAAATATAAACCATAATATTATAATATTATTATTAAATATATACCATAATATTACAATATCATTATAAAATATAAACCATAATATTACAATATTATTATAAAATATAAACCATAATATTACAATATTATTATAAAATATATACCATAATATTACAATATTATTATAAAATATATAGAATAATATTACAATGTCATTATAAAATATATAGAATCATATTACAATATTATTATGAAATATATAGAATAATATTACAATACCATTATAAAATATATAGAATAATATTACATTATTATTATGAAATATATAGAATAATATTACAATATCATTATAAAATATATAGAATAATATTACAATACCATTATAAAATATATAGAATAATATTACAATATTATTATGAAATATATAGAATAATATTACAATATCATTATAAAATATAAACCATAATATTACAATATTATTATAAAATATATACCATAATATTACAATATCATTATAAAATATATACCATAATATTACAAAATTATTTTAAAATATATAGAATAATATTACAATATTATTATGAAATATATAGAATAATATTACAATATTATTATAAAATATATAGAATAATATTACAATATCATTATAAAATATATAGAATAATATTACAATATTATTATAAAATATATACCATAATATTACAATATTATTATAAAATATAAACCATAATATTACAATATCATTATAAAATATATACCATAATATTACAATATTATTATAAAATATATACCATAATATTACAATATCATTATAAAATATATAGAATAATATTACAATATCATTATAAAATATATACCATAATATTACAATATTATTATAAAATATATAGAATAATATTACAATATTATTATAAAATATATACCATAATATTACAATATTATTATAAAATATAAACCATATTATTACAATATCATTATAAATATATACCATAATATTACAATATCATTATAAAATATATAGAATAATATTACAATATCATTATAAAATATAAACCATAATATTACAATATTATTATAAAATATATACCATAATATTACAATACCATTATAAAATATATACCATAATATTACAATATTATTATAAAATATAAACCATAATATTACAATATCATTATAAAATATATACCATAATATTACAATATTATTATAAAATATATACCATAATATTACAATATTATTATAAAATATATAGAATAATATTACAATATCATTATAAAATATATACCATAATATTACAATATTATTATAAAATATATAGAATAATATTACAATATCATTATAAAATATATACCATAATATTACAATATTATTATAAAATATATAGAATAATATTACAATATTATTATAAAATATATAGAATAATATTACAATACCATTATAAAATATATAGAATAATATTACAATGTCATTATAAAATATATAGAATCATATTACAATATTATTATAAAATATATAGAATAATATTACAATATTATTATGAAATATATAGAATAATATTACAATACCATTATAAAATATATAGAATAATATTACAATGTCATTATAAAATATATACCATAATATTACAATATTATTATAAAATATAAACCATAATATTACAATATCATTATAAAATATATACCATAATATTACAATATTATTATAAAATATAAACCATAATATTACATTATCATTATAAAATATATACCATAATATTACAATATTATTATAAAATATAAACCATAATATTACATTATCATTATAAAATATATACCAGAATATTACAATATTATTATAAAATATATACCATAATATTACAATATTATTATAAAATATATACCATAATATTACAATATTATTATAAAATATATACCATAATATTACAATACCATTATAAAATATAAACCATAATATTATAATATTATTATTAAATATATACCATAATATTACAATACCATTATAAAATATAAACCATAATATTATAATATTATTATTAAATATATACCATAATATTACAATATCATTATAAAATATAAACCATAATATTACAATATTATTATAAAATATAAACCATAATATTACAATACTATTATAAAATATATACCATAATATTACAATATTATTATAAAATATATAGAATAATATTACAATGTCATTATAAAATATATAGAATCATATTACAATATTATTATGAAATATATAGAATAATATTACAATACCATTATAAAATATATAGAATAATATTACATTATTATTATGAAATATATAGAATAATATTACAATATCATTATAAAATATATAGAATAATATTACAATACCATTATAAAATATATAGAATAATATTACAATATTATTATGAAATATATAGAATAATATTACAATATCATTATAAAATATAAACCATAATATTACAATATTATTATAAAATATATACCATAATATTACAATATCATTATAAAATATATACCATAATATTACAAAATTATTTTAAAATATATAGAATAATATTACAATATTATTATGAAATATATAGAATAATATTACAATATTATTATAAAATATATAGAATAATATTACAATATCATTATAAAATATATAGAATAATATTACAATATTATTATAAAATATATACCATAATATTACAATATTATTATAAAATATAAACCATAATATTACAATATCATTATAAAATATATACCATAATATTACAATATTATTATAAAATATATACCATAATATTACAATATCATTATAAAATATATAGAATAATATTACAATATCATTATAAAATATATACCATAATATTACAATATTATTATAAAATATATAGAATAATATTACAATATTATTATAAAATATATACCATAATATTACAATATTATTATAAAATATAAACCATATTATTACAATATCATTATAAATATATACCATAATATTACAATATCATTATAAAATATATAGAATAATATTACAATATCATTATAAAATATAAACCATAATATTACAATATTATTATAAAATATATACCATAATATTACAATACCATTATAAAATATATACCATAATATTACAATATTATTATAAAATATAAACCATAATATTACAATATCATTATAAAATATATACCATAATATTACAATATTATTATAAAATATATACCATAATATTACAATATTATTATAAAATATATAGAATAATATTACAATATCATTATAAAATATATACCATAATATTACAATATTATTATAAAATATATAGAATAATATTACAATATCATTATAAAATATATACCATAATATTACAATATTATTATAAAATATATAGAATAATATTACAATATTATTATAAAATATATAGAATAATATTACAATACCATTATAAAATATATAGAATAATATTACAATGTCATTATAAAATATATAGAATCATATTACAATATTATTATAAAATATATAGAATAATATTACAATATTATTATGAAATATATAGAATAATATTACAATACCATTATAAAATATATAGAATAATATTACAATGTCATTATAAAATATATAGAATAATATTACAATATTATTCTGAAATATATAGAATAATATTACAATACCATTATAAAATATATAGAATAATATTACAACATTATTATGAAATATATAGAATAATATTACAATATCATTATAAAATATAAACCATAATATTACAATATTATTATAAAATATATACCATAATATTACAATATCATTATAAAATATATACCATAATATTACAAAATTATTTTAAAATATATACCATAATATTACAATATCATTATAAAATATATATCATAATATTACAATATTATTTTAAAATATATAGAATAATATTACAATATTATTATAAAATATATAGAATAATATTACAATATTATTATAAAATATATACCATAATATTACAATATCATTATAAAATATATAGAATAATATTACAATGTCATTATAAAATATATAGAATAATATTACACTATCATTATAAAATATATAGAATAATATTACAATATCATTAAAAAATATATAGAATAATATTACAATACCATTATAAAATATATACAATAATATTACAATATTATTATGAAATATATAGAATAATATTACAATACCATTATAAAATATATAGAATAATATTATAATATTATTATAAAATATATAGAATAATATTACAATATCATTATAAAATATATAGAATAATATTACAATATCATAATAAAATATATAGAATAATATTTCAATACCCTTATAAAATATATAGAATAATATTACAATATCATTATAAAATATATAGAATAATATTACAATACCATTATAAAATATATAGAATAATATTACAATATTATTATAAAATATCAGAAATATAAAAAGTGCAAGTGCTGTATTAATTTGAGAGAAAAATATTATATTTTCTTATATATTTATTCTATATATTTGTTATATGTTATATATATATTATGTTTTTTTATAATATATCTTAATGTCCTCTACCATTGCACTGACACTTAATTTCAATTGCATGAAAAAAATCTGAAAAATATTAAAAACATGTTTTATTTAATTAAGAGCAAAAAATATATTATTATAATTTAGTGCACAATTAGATGTTTTTCCAAATTTTACGCACTCCTGACATTCATTTTTATTTATGACATCAATTCATTTAAAAGACAAAAAGTCAATATTTTACCATGTGCACAATTTTCAGATTTTACAAATGAATATTTGATTGATACGTAAACCACAGATCTGAAAACCACCTGCGATTTGCAAATCAAATACAGCCTCATACCATATATGAATTATAATTTCAAATATTGATATGAAAAGTATGTGAAAATGAATTGAGTCTCACTGGTGTGTGACCTCCCTGAACAGCACAAACCAGAGTAATTGAATGATGGCATTGTGAAGTCCACACAAATAAGCAAAGCACAAATTATAAAGCATTGGATCGTTTTAATGAAAAATATTGCATCCGCTGTACGAGGGAATCAAAAACATTTTCATTTAATTTATTATAACACTGAGTATTTTCCACTTCTTTGTCCATGGGTGTAGAAATAGTTTCCTCAGGTTCCATTTATTCAAATTGTTCTCGTTTGAGGCCCAAAAAGTCCAGTGCATTCCTGGCAAGAAGTTTATCCTGCAATGCAAAAATAAACCCAATTAATTGTATGAAATATAGGCATTATTTCCCCTCCAATCTCATTGTTATTATATTAGATAATGATACAATTTGACAAATCTAGATTTCTGTAATTTTTGTTTCCAACAATTAATTGCAATGAAAAAAAAACAGTGTTATTGCACTTTCCGTTCGTGCAGGGGAGTTATCTCTGTGTGACATTTGCTTTTGGTGTTTGTTGCACTGGGAGGTTTGAAGAAAGATAAATATAGACGAAACGTCCATTATCATCATCAATTCATTCATTTGGGGTATTTCCATTCCCTCCCATGCAAAACAAAAAAAACTATTCACGTCACCTTCAGAGACTCGTCAAACTCGTCCATGGATTCAATCAGAGCCCCAGGCTTCAGCTCTCCCAGTGGGAATGGATAATCTGTTCCAAGCATCACTTTGTCCTGCAGGGGGAACGATGTTGATGAAATTAAACATTTACGTAGCAACTTTACTATATCCAGATGTTGGCCGACTATGCCACTATTCTCTCAATGGGACCAATACAGCTCATGATATCTTTCTCCTGATAACTGTATCTATAGTCTCCTAAGATGTGCGTAAATTACATGTACATTGCATTACATTACATTTATGTCATTTAGCAGATGCTTTTGACCAGATGAGAGGTTTGAGTGGTTGGTTGAAGTACAATGTGAATCTTGGTATGATAATCAATACTATAGCATTCATTGATACATCCTCAAGACATAGCATTTGAAAAAAAATCGTATTCAAACTCAAAAACTCAAAAACTCAGCCTCAAACAAATGAATGTATAGCACTCAAATGTTTAAATACGCCTCTGCCCAAGGGTAAGTTTACGCCTTTAGTTGAAATAGTTGATGAAGCCCTGTTCAAATATTTGTCAAAAGGCTCCCAAAGGCCTCATGCAGCCATAGGTTCTGACTCTTTAAGAGCTTTAACACAATCATTTACACCCAGTTTACAATACCCCTGCAGTACATCTACAAAGCTGCAGGCTGAGCTCACTTTGCCAATCACGTCGACGAGCATCTTGAGGGCCCTGGGGTCGTGAACCAGAGAATCTGTGTAGAAGGAGCCCAGGTATTTCCTCGGGCTCAACTTGTTGTCCACAGCACACAGGTCCGGGCGAACATCGTGACCGTGAGCGATCCTACCGATGGTGAATGGGAAGGCTCCACCTGGAAAAAAATACAGTATATAATAATAATAATAATAATAATAATACATAAATTAAAATTTTTCAGTTCCTATGGAATGTAGCGTCCTGCCTCACGGTGTCTCTGTGGAAGGAAATCACTCCGTGTGGAAGTTCCCAACAGCACGCTTCCATTCAAATAGATTCAACACTCACGTCCCTCAGAGACATTTCATCAGCTTTTTAAACTTTTGGGACCAAAGTAAAACGACACGATTCGGACCCTTTCCTCTGGAGCTGCAAGCGAACTCCACGTGTGAGGTCACAAACACGGAATATGTTTTGGATTGTTTTTGACTCCTACATTTAGTTTCAAGACTGGCTCCAATGCCGCCAAATAAGGAGGGACACGTTGGCGTGTTGGCGACGCCTGAAGGGTAGGTAGGCTAGGCAGGCTATTTCCAGTCAAATGTCATTGTTTTTTTCGGCTGAGTATTTGGATCGATATGGATGAAACCACGAGATGTCTGTGACGTCCCGGTTCAAACAAAACCGCACCTCACCATGTCTGTGCGTACTGCCGTTGACGGGTTTCAGGTACTTTTAGACGGAAAACGGCAAGATTAAAAGAAAAGAAAAAGCAATAACAATAACAATAACAATAATTATATCAATAACAATAACAATAACAATAGGGATCCAGCACTATGGGCTGGACCCCTTATTATAGTAATAATAATAATAATAATAATAATATTCACAATATTCACAATATTCATAATAACATTCATAAAAACATTCATAAAAATATTCATAATAATATTAATAATAATATGTAATGATTCATGAGTGTTATCAACTCAGAGAAAGGCGGGTTTCACACAGAACCCTTGTATGATTCCCCCAGAGTTATGTTTCTATTCCAAACTCACACAGAGAAAGCTGGGGTACATGTGCTACAGCATGAAATATATAGAGAGATATCGTAATGTTCCACTATGAGTGGAGGAGTTGTCGGGTATATATGTCTGCCTGTACCTCCGTGAGCAAAGCAGACCTTCAGTTTCGGAAATCTCTCAAAGACTCCCCCAAAAATCATGGAGCAGATCGCCGTCGTCGTCTCCGATGGCATTCCTGTTGGAACGGGAGGATCAGTCAGAATCGTTTCACTCGCTTGTAATCGGAAAGACAAAAGTTTACGAGTAAACGCTATTTATTACATCTTAATGCAAACTAAATATTTGGAAACCGCATTATTAATCCAAGTTGTCACCACAACTGCCCATCTGCATCTCAATCACTTCATTGATCCCTCTGCATCTGTACGCTGACCCTTCAGGAGCAGTGGGCAGCCAACGGCGCCGCACCAACTCCAGCTCTCGAGCCGGTGCCCT
>NC_137210.1:25387195-25417195 GCF_960531495.2 Zeus faber
TTAAAGTGGTAATCCATCAAATCCTCTGTGCCGGGTGGGGTTTTTCGTTTTTTTTCGACCTCAAGTTCTACCCTCGTCACGCCGATGGATTTGTTGTCGACTTTTGGTCGGTTGAGTCGGCCGGGGCGACGTTCTCGCGGGGCGGCCGCGTCTCTTCCTCCCTCAGACTTTGTGGTGGTTCCACTCGCCCCGCCCCTCTGCCCGGATCTACAAAGCCCCGGCGCCGCCAATTTCATTTCTTTATACAGTCTGCGCTCCTTTGCATCTTTTCCAGGGGAAGGCGGACCCCGCCACCAACACCGGAAACGCCAAATAGAGGAGCACACGCAAAACGCAAATACATTGCACGGTTGTTTGCTTATATATAAAAAAAAAAAAATGTATGCGTGTGTAAATATGGGATTTTTTTCAACCGAATAATGTCACGGATTACCACTTTAATAATGGCTGAAAGCGTCATCCTCGGTGTTTCCCTGGGTGGGTGGGAGTCGCCGGGCGGCTGGGAGGAGGGGAGGCGGGAAGGAGGGGAGAGGGAGGGCCGGTGACAACTTCACACCACCTCCTCCTCCTCCTCCTCCTCCGGATGGAGAGAAGATCAGCAGCAGCGCCACCGCCGTCGCATCAGCGGATCTGCCCCAGCGGGAGGAGGATTTAAATCCACTTCACCGAACTGCACCGGGGAGACTTTTTGGGTCCCTGATCCGATCCCATCCCATCCCATCCGATCCGATCCGATCCGATCCAGCAGGAGTGTTGGGGGCAGCGCTGTTCCTGCGGCTGCTGATGCTCTGCGGACAACCCGCATCCACCAGTCGCCAATCTCAGAGGAGCCCACCCCGGTGCCATCCACCCCTCCCTCCATCCCTCCATCCATGCCTCCATCTGCCCTGCATGGCTGCCGCAGGAGTCTGATTTAGTCCTCCGACCCCCCCCAACCCCCCCCCAACCCTCTAACCCTCCTTTTAATCCTCTTCCTCGGACCTTAAAAGTTGTACCCACCAGCCATGACAGACTCCCGGCAGGAGTCCTACCCGGTCCCGGACCCCGCCGTCGTGGACCCGTCCTCCACGGCGCTGCGCAACGGACGGTGCGCTCCGGACGGACCCGCCGCCGCCAACAACCCGGCGCCCGGGAGGTCCAGCCCCGGAGACCCCTTCACCTCCGGGCATGAGATGAAGATCACGGACGGCGTGGAGGGGGAAGGTATGCACACCGGGAGCCACTGACTGGAGTTTATTTCAAGCACAAAGTTATTTATAGCTCGCTCTCCTGAATAATTTAACAATTTGGTGGGAAAAGCCATGCATCTGTCAACTCTTCAGCTTAATATCCTTGAAACTGACATTATGGCAAAACTGATTGTGTTGATTATGATGAGAAGAGAAGCTGCCTCTGGAAATTCAACTTTTATTCGATTTTTTTATTTATTTTTTCTCCCAAAGTTCATGTAAGACTCAGAAAGAAGAGCTGCGTGTGGGCCCTTGTGTGTGATTGGGGGCCCCAGTGTCTGCCTATCTGTGTGTCTCTCTATCTATCTATCTATCTATCTATCTATCTATCTATCTATCTATCTATCTATCTATCTATCTATCTATCTATCTATCTATCTATCTATCTATCTATCTATCTATCTATCTATCTATCTATCTATCTATCCATCCATCCATCCATCCATCCATTCATCCATCCATCCATCTATATATATATCTATATATCTATCTATCTATCTATATATCTATATATATATCTGTCTGTCTGTCTGACTTGGATTGTTGTAAATGTTGTGTAGGAATGAGAAATGTGATCAATGTGTTCTAATCGGTTTGTGACAAATTAAAAATAATGGTTCTGCATGCCGGAGGTGTGTGTGTGTGTGTGTGTGTGTGTGTGCATGCGCGCGCGTGTGTGTGTGTGTGTGTGTGTGTGTGTGCATGCCTGTGTGTGTGTGTGTGGGGGGGGGGGGTATGTGTGTAGGAGTATGGTGTCAGAGTTCAAGAGTTCAGGTCTCTCGTGGTTTGTGGGAATAAGCTGTCCCTGAACCCGGTGGTTGGGCTGCGGATGCTCCGGTAGCGTTTGCTCCGGTAGCAGAGCGAACACTTTGCGGCCAGGGGAGGCTGCGGTTCCTGGGTAGAGTCTGGACCTTCCTCCGACACCACTCTGGGTGTGGAGGTCCTGCATGGCCGGCAGCTCCAACCTGCTAATGTGCTGTGTTTCACCACCCTCTGTAGAGCCTTGCGGTCTGTGTGTGTGGCTGATACGTATGTGGTTGTGGTTTTGTGTGCGTGTGTGTGTGTGTGTGTGTGTGTGTGTGTGTGTGTGTGTGTGTGTGTGTGTGTGTGTGTGTGTGCGCATGTTTGTATGTGTGCGGTAGGACAGCATGGTGGAATGTTGCCCACTCCACTCACATGATCGCTGCCAGAAAGATCAGCAGAGCAGGCATGAGCCCCACACACAGACACACACACACACACACACACACACACACACACACACACACACACACACACACACACAGACACACACACACACACACACACACCTGCTCGTTCCAAACCAACACTCTCGTTTTCATCAGTCCTACCACCACAGCAGAAGTAAAATGTCCCCAAATGTGCACTGGAGGAATCAATATGATGGGGGGAAAAGATGCAAAATAATTAAAATCTAAATAAGAGAAAAGATGTACATCAATTAACCAATAAATCAATAAATCAATGAAAATAGCTTCAACGAGAGGGAAGCAGAAGACTCCAGGGAGCAGAAGAGCTGATACAGTCTATAAATATGTAGAAAAATGGGAGAAAAATATCCTTCAGTGTCGGTAGCAGGAAGGTGGGGGACAGATTGTATTACAGGCAATGATAACGCAGTAATGGTTTTTTTTGGGATCCTCAGGCCCATTTGACATTTTTCTTTTGTTTGTGTTTATTCATTAATTAATATATTAATGAAATAATTTTTTGTTGGTTTTTTTTCTGCTGTTCTTATAATATCCAACCTTTATTTTCTTTCTTTATTTTTCATGAACTATCTTTATTTTTCTCATTATTCAACCTCATATGTTTGTATTGTGTTTAAAACCGAAAACCTCCATAAACTATAAATAATTGTTGCAAAACTCCCGGCAATGTGCTTCATATTTTCTGCTTATGAAAGACATTGACGTTTAATGGCACTGAGATCCCAGTTGTTCTTTTTAGGGACCAGATCGAATGTCCTTGTCCATAGCAAATTCACCGGGTTCCCATAGAGATCCTCATGAATGCAATTCTTTGTCGAGTTACCTCAACTGACGCGCCTCCAGCGGTAGCTTTGTTTGCATTGACGATTCACACCGTAACACATTATTTGGGCACTCCTCCTCATTTTGCTCTGGGCCATATCCTTGTGCAAGTACTTGTGCTGCGTTCCACTGATGTCAAAACCCGGGAAACCAAAACTGCTTTTCGGAAAACCGCAAAGGAGCGGCTATTTAAGTTGGAAATTTGGGGACGGGTCGCTCAGACCAGAGTTTGCCAAGATAACAGACCTGACGTCATGGCAACATGGAGCCGTTAACGGTAAACAGAGTTGTTTTTCATGAGAAAACACAGCTAACTTCTAATCTACCCTGTCGGTTTTATTGAGTCAGGCAAATTTATGTTTTTGTTTTAGCTTGTATAGTCACAAGCTGCCAAACAACCACAAATTTAGTGAAGGCGTCTATGTTTTCCCGAAAAAAGGCCATGGAACACGTTTAACTCAAAAGTTAGAGCCAACGACTCGGAATTACAGATTTCCCAGTACAATTGAACGCAGCACCGAAGCTCCATTTAGAGCAATTCATGGAGGATCGATGCAAACAGCCCGTCATGTCGATAGAGGAGGTACGATAGAAACATGGCCGTCTTTACCGCTTTGGTCAATTAAATGTCAGACTCACGCATGGACAGACCCACCGCCAACTTGAGCTTAACAGGTTGCCGTAGCATCGAGTTGTGAACAAAATGTTTTCTATTGCTTGTGTTGGTGAACACATGGACGCCCATGTTGTGAATATCTGCACAGGAGCTAAAACTAGGGAGTAGTTGAGATGGAAGTTTAAAATAAAAAGCCAGCCTTTGTTCACCTGTGTGTGCCGCCATGTTGCTGTGGCGTCACAACTGTTATCTCAGGAAGCCCTGGCCCAAGGCAACCAAGAAATTCAGATTTATATGGCACTTTTCTGAGTAGGAGATTGTATATTTCCGAGTTCCTGATTTCATTTAACTAACCCTAACCCTAGATGAATAGCCAGTTAGTTAACCAGTTAGCTCTGTCAGCAAGCCGGTTAGCTCTGGTGGACCGTCCAAAAGGACACAGTTAGCCCAAAAACACACGTAGATTTAGTTATCCTTAAAATGTATTTGGAGAAACACACCGATCAGCCACAATATTAAAACCATCACTTATAACCATTAATATTGTGTAGTGCCCCCTCTTGTCCCCAAAACAGCTCTGACTCCACAAGACCTGTGAAGGTGTCCTGTGGTATCTGGCACCAAGACGTTAGCAGCAGATCCTTTAAGTCCTGGAGGTTGTGAGGTGGGGCCCCCATGGATCGGGCTTGTTGTTCCAGCACATCCCACAGATGATCCATCGGATCGGACCCTAACCGGGCCCATCCACACGATGGAGAAGAAAACGTGATTCATCAGACCGGGCCACCTTCTTCCCGTGTTCCATGGTCCAGTTCTGACGCTCACGTGTCCATTGTAGGTGCTTTCAAGGGTGGACAGGGGCCAGCAGGGACACTGTGACTGGTCTGTGGCTACACAGCCCCATACACAGCAAGCTGTGATGCACTGTGTGTTCTGACCCCTTTCTATCATAGCAGCATTAACTTTTTTTCGGCAATTTGTGCTACAGTAGATCTTCTGTGGGTTCAAACGTAATTAGCCATTTTTGGTTCCATAGATAGATAGATAGATAGATAGATAGATCGATAGATAGATAGATAGTGTATATACTAAAGAGTACCTAGAGTAACTACCTAGGGTCTAGGTAGTTACTCTAGGTACTCTTTAGCTGCGAAGAACATGTGTGACAGATGTGGCATTTTACAAAAACAAATGGCTGCAGACAGCCTTGCAGCGGGCATACATCCAACTAATGAGAGATGGTTTTGATTACAGTAAACATTTGGCTGCATGAACACATACACCTGTAAACACACTGAAGAGGAATCTTTAATCGTCATACAGCACACCACAGCATCAGCAACAAACACACACTTCAGATGGTGGCCGGTGAAATGGCTCCTCTGCATTTAACCATCCTGGTTTGTCCTTCCTCCGGGGGGCAGCCAGGAGCCGTGGGCAGCATACGACGATGCGCCCGGGGACCTGGTTCCGTACATCCATCGCTGGTCAGATGATGATGTGCATGTTTTTGGTGGGGGTCCTTACTGATGTTACATGGAGGGAACCTCATGTGAGCACGTCGAGAACATGCAAACTCCACACAGAAAGGCCCCTCATTGGGAGATAACCCACCGGAGCACGGTGCCAACAGCGCGCCAGGCGGGAATCAAACCCTGGACCGCCTTGCTGTGAAGCAGCAGTGCAATGCACTGTGCCACCGTACCCACTGTGAAGACATTAGTACACATACAAAGAAGTATATGTAATTAACTTGGGTTGTCTCAGTTCACAACTATATTGGTCAAGTTCCGGATGAAGTTGATGAGGTGATGCTGCTTGGCCTTGAACCTTCCTCACCCTCGGACACAATATCACACACCATCCTCATCTATCGATCATATTCTGAAAATAACAACAAACACAACACAAAATGCAAGCACAACTATTAAATTGCACACATATTGCACTGTACATATTCTTCGTTGAAATACATTTCATTATATCTTTTAAATCAGGTTTTTACAAATGCTTACCTATTTGTTTTCCGGCCGGATGTCTGACACCGTTTTCCCGTGGTCAGTCCGTCAATGTGCGGCTTTAGGTCTTGCGCTGTAGCAATCCGTAAAACAGCGTGGAGGTTGTCATCGGCGATGCGTGATCCGTGCGTGGCCTTGTTTGGATCCATTATTGGATGGCGCGGCCATCGCATGGCAGCTGCATCCAAGAGCTCCTCACTGGCAGTGAGGTCTGCCTTCACGCCTCATAAAAAGGGACAGATGCGCCGTATCCGTGTTGTCTGCGCTCCCATCAACAGCTCATGAAAAAGCCAGGTCACCGCGTGGCTCCTCGGGCCGGCAGGGTCGTCAGATTGCCTGCTGGTTCCTTAACCCGGTCTGCGATGGTGTTTCTTGTCAAACTCACATTTTTAAAAGTCTGCACCTGGTCGGGGCACACCTGCTCACATACCTTTGGCGCGCGCCGCTTCAGGGATGCACCATCCGAAAAAACACTTGGAAGCTCGGGTGATTTCTTAGGGCCACAATGAAGCGAGCTTTCACTGCTGCATCATTTGTGGCTGTAGCTTTTTTAAACATATCCTGCTGCGATTGCAGTCTGCCTTTTAATTCTTGGATAATTTGATGTTTTCTCGGAGGCTAAATTTAGCATCTTACTTGGCTTCGTGTTTGGTGTCAAAATGCAGACGTAAATTGTATTCCTTCATCAGCCACACTGCCTCGTAACACAGAAGACGTACCGTTTTTTTCTCCTTGCAGCACAGACATGTTATCGCTTTCCCATCTTTCATTAAATTGCCTTCCCCCTGCATCAATCTTTCTCTTGTTGGACATTTTGGGATTATTTGTAGATCTTTTTCAGCTCCATCACATGTTAGAAAACTCGCTTGAGTTTAACGCCGATATGGAAACACTGCAATCTAGCGGCATGGGCTTATATTTTAACACAACCCTTTCAAGCCTTTCAAGCTCTCACGGGCCCCATAAAATGATGTGGCGGGCCCGGATGTGGCCCGCGGGCCTTGAGTTTGACACATGTGACCTAGACCCAAGACCGGTGTGGCTGCTCAAACCACACCACCCCCACAACATGACAGATAGATAGATAGATAGATAGATAGATAGATAGATAGATAGATAGATAGATAGATAGATAGATAGATAGATAGATAGATAGATAGATAGATAGATAGATAGATAGATAGATAGATAGATAGATAGATAGATAGATAGATAGAGAAAGACTTACTGAGGGAAATTACAGTGTCAAAGCAGCTCACATCAAAACAGGCACTGATAATAATGAGGCAGTAGAATAAGAACAGAAAAAAGAAGAAGCCGTACACAATAAACCTCAATTAAAAATGACCCAAAAAATAAGCGATGTACACGAACCCTAAACACTGAACTGAATGGGTCAATTTGCCATGTGCAATAAACTTAAGGCCGAGGTCGGACCACGTGATTCTGTCCTTATTTTCCCGCTCGCCGACAGGTTTTTTTGGGGATGGCTGAGCAAACACCCGGATCGCAGGGAAAACACAAAGCCCGCTCTTGTGCACGACGATGGCGTGAACTGCGCACGACGTGATCCGAGCGCGCTTTTATTCCTTTTTTTTTTTTCTTTTTTTTTACGGTAATCAAGAATATAATAAATAAATAAATAAATCCCGCCCCGCGCATGGTGTGGCCTCATTTGCGGCGTCGCCTCTCGCGCGTGTTTTCGTGGCCCAACGTCGTTTGATCGATGGACTCGTCTGGGACTCCTCCTGGTGAAAGATCTTGTGATGTGCGACGCCCTGACGCCGATCAGTCATGTAGCGTGAAAACCACAAGGACTTCAAGGCTCCGGGTCACAAGACAGAAAGTTGTGTGGTGCGCGGATCTGACGGCTCTGAAAGTCTTGTGGCGCGTCCACGGCGTGAGAGGTGGACGATAAAAAAAGAGCCAAGAGTAAACCAAAAAAAAAAAAGGAACCAAACACAACACGTTTATGGGGAACAGTATAAATTTGGTAATGTACACTAGTCCTAACAATATACATTGAATGAAAACCTATAAAATGACAAAATAACTCAATAAATAAATACATTTTAAAATTAAATAAACCTACAATCTAAACAGTGTACAAGAAAAATACAAAATATTCAGAGAATCTTTCAAGGCCTCTTACCTTATGAGTCATTCCGTGCGACGGGTGCCATCTGTCCCTTCTATTCTCAGAATGTTCAATTACAAAGAATAAATCTTTCTTTTTTTTGGACATTTCATCGTTTGATACACATGTTGAACCTCCCAGGAAACACATTTTCCCACCTCATGGGACGACTCATATCTATATTTGCGGCACTGTTCAGCGACGCTTTTAAGAAGTGTGACATCACCGCGCTGTGCGGTTGCCATGCGATTCATCCTCTCGTTCATCGTCCGCAAATATAAATCCGCATATTGACACACTTGGGTTGTATGGATGCATGTCAACACACAAACAAACACACACACACACGCACACACACACGCACATGCACGCACGCACACACACAAACACAGGCGCACGTGGCATGTGCTTGCGACACGGGATTTCTTTCCGTAAACAACACTTAGGCAGGGAGAGAAATTGGCCTATTTTCCGACGGAATTCCATAATTTCCATAAATCAGACGCGTTGAGAAGTTGGAAAAGTGCATCCGCATAATTATGGATGGCCAGCATTTGAAAAAGTTGGCCAACAGCCTGATATCAAAGAAAAGCGAAACCGGAGTCAGCACAGCGAGCGCTGTTTCCACAATGAGCTCGGCTGGCAACCTCAAAGCCTCCGCCGCAGATTCTGGAGCTGGTAAAGTGCTGCTCGGGCCGAAAATAGATAAAAGTGACCATGCTGGAATTCCGCATATTTGTAAGTGTAAATTCAGACGTCTCGGACCAATAGAATGCAGCTCGGCTGAAAGGAAAAGCTTGTTGATGGTAGCGCATAGCAATGTGTCACCGCCAACTGAATCCGCCCGATTGGGATGTTCTGCCCCCACGTTTCTGATATTTTACAATGCACTTTGGGCCACATTCACATGTGGAAATGAATCGGATACGCATCAAATATCGGCTGGTACGACGTCCGTCGAAACGCAAAGATCGGAATTTTATGGTGGCTGGGATTCGGACGTCGTCAATGCGACGAATCACGAAACTTCAACGACACTTCATTTGCGGTGGTTCAAAAGTGCCAACCACACCATCCCGCCGATGTTGACCCACACATCCACATTAATATGTTACACAGTTTATCCTCTAAAGATAGATGTTTACAGAGATGTGTTTCCTACCGTCTGGTGCAAACACCAGCATCACGTGTGAGGCACGTGGAAAGTTACGTGGAAACAGGTAGCAAAACAAGGGCATGAAAACCTACAATGTAAACGCATGTTGAGTCATTTTCTGCTGGTACTAACAAAGATGCCAAGAGAAGCTCTTATTCATATTATTCATATTATCATTCATATTATTATTATAATTATAATAACAATAACAATAATAATAATAATAATTATTATTATTATTATTATTATTATTATTATTATTATTATTATTATTTTATTATTGGCTTGCCTGGTGGTATTTCGATATTTCAATGTATGATGTTTGCCCTCTATCTAAGCGGCTCTGGTTTTTCGAATAAAATCACATTATAATGGGTTTCAAATCGTAAAGTCAACTGTTGGACAAACACTTTTGGCCTTTTCTGTTCAATGTAATTGTGAAGCATAGAGAGACACACTTGAATTTTAAAGTCTTGTCTTGTCCTGTCCTGTCTTACAAAAAATTCAATTTGCTGTGTAATTGATAAATGAAGATGCACAATTTACGTTAAGAAAATAAAAAAGAATATACAGAACATAATTTATACAATTTTTTTGGTGTAAGTGGATCCAATGACTTCACAGATCCAAAGATGAATGATCCACTGTATGAAGGAGCGATGGATGAACCCCAATCTGCGCCTCTCTCTTTTACGCTTCAACGGGTGTGGTGTGACGGTGTGTCTCTCCCCGCAGGCCTCCTGGAGAGCAGCCTGCGCCTCAAGCCCCACGAAGCCCAGAGCTACCGGAAGAAGACGCTCTGGGTCTCCTGGGTCTCCATCGTGGTCACGCTCATCCTGTCCGTGGCGGCTTTCAGTGAGTACGGCCCGAACAGGGATGTTCCTCCGTTGAAAAGAATTCCTCACCTTTCAGCGCCGCTCGCGGACGATTCGGTCGCGTCGAACAAATCTCTGAAACAGAGTCGCCTCGCCAACTGAAAATGCTCACTGATGATTGGATTCAGGTCCCAGGACGTTCATATTGAATGTGACTGATTTAGTCTCTGAAACCCCCTCTTGAGGGGTAGTTTTGACAGAATTAAACGATTCCGGTGGGAATTCCGTTCACAACTCAGGGGGTCCTAAAACCGAGTCTCCCGACTTGGACGGCTCTTTTTACCGAGAGACTATATAAAGAACCAAATCTTTAAAAAAAATAAAATAAATACAAAAAGAAAGAAAAGGGGTGGAATCCTTCCGCGGCTGCGAAGACTACCAAAGCAGCCTTGCGATTTTTAATCTTGCAGCACGGGAGCCGCTTCCCATTATTTTTTCAATTTTCTTTTTTTAGAATAAGCGGAAATTTGAAAGATGTTGACGGCGCCGCCCGGCGAGCTCTCGCCGAACACAGCGGTGGAGAAACACGGCCGTACGGAGCGTTAATTGATCTGTTTCCCCAACTTCATGAGGTGAAGCGGCGCCGAGCTCCACGAGGCTTGTATAAATAGATGAAACGCTCCACTTTCTTTATCCTGGATGACGCCGTTTTGGCGGAAGTGGAAGGACGACAAAACAACCTGTCCCACTTTCAATCCGGGAAAGTGTTTTGCGATTGGCTGTTTTGGGGCAGGGCACCAATCCTGACGCGCTCAGTTTTTTTCGGGGAAAGCAGACGTTGAGACGGTGGGTATTTGACATTCTACTCTCTGGATTGAAGATGGTTGTTTATATCATATATTTCTCAGTTAGTGATATAATGCGGTGGGATTGGAAGAGCCTCGTTTGTGTGGCGACCTGCGGCTCTCATCAGGTGCTTGTGTGGAGCACTGCCCCGGTGCTGCCACCACACACGTTTTATTCCAGTTACGACTTCCACATATTTATGCATTCTTATCAGTGGTAGGTGAAGGCTGATCCACAACTTCCACAAAGGAAGATCTTGTGCACGTTCACTTGGTGATAAATGAAAGAAAAAACAATATTCCACTCAACAGTCAAAGGCTCTTGAATAATGTGTAAATAGTCCCCTTTGTGCTGAAGTGCTTGAAAAAGTAATTGAAAAAACTTGATCATTGAAAACATCTGTTTATCTATCTGTCTGTCTATCTATCTATCTATCAATCTACCTATCTATCTATCTATCTATCTATCTATCTATCAATCTGTCTGTTTGTCTGTCTGTCTGTCTGTCTATTTATCTCTCTGTCTATCTATCTGTCTGTCTGTCTATTTATCTGTCTGTCTATCTATCTATCTATCTATCTATCTATCTATCTATCTATCTATCTATCTATCTATCTATCTATCTATCTGTCTGTCTGTCTGTCTGTCTGTCTGTCTGTGTCTGTCCGTCTGCCATAGTTACGTATTTCTGTTTCTCTCCTTTCCATTCTAGCTGTCTGTCTCTCCGTCTTCTCCTCCTCATTTCCCCGTCATGTCCAGTATCTTATTTACTGTTCTATCTACAGGTTTCCACTGTATTTGAATTTCGACGGCCTTTCAGCGACCTCGGCTCTCTCGTTTTCCGCCTGTCTCTCTCCTGTGATTTCTTTTTTAATTCCCCGATTCTCCAACTTCTCCTTCTAAATCGTCTCTTCCTCTCCCTCCCTCTTGACGTCCTGCTCTCTTATGAGCCTGCGACGCCTCTGCCCTTCCACTGACCTTCACAGCTTTTGGGAAGTGGGCCTGTCGAGGGACTTCCTCGCCGGCACCGTTTCTCCCCTCACCCTTGTGGTCCTCAAGGAACGCCCCTTTTTCTAGGGGAGCCGCGGGTGGTATGTTCCAAGAGGGGTTTGTAAACCACCAACCACATTTATAAAATAGGTAGCATAGGGCCAAAAAAAAAAGAGGTCAAAATGACTTAAAGAGAGTTTGACGTAAAGACGACTAGACACAGCAAACGGACCTAACCAAATGACACGGGAGGGAGCGTATTTAAATACTATCAATCACTTGCCTCAAATAATTAAAATATCATGTGTTTACATGAATGCAAAATAAATCCAAAAAACATTCTTCTGTTAAAAAAAGAAAAGGGATTACTGTTGAAGCGAGTAAAAATGAAACAATATTTTTCACATCCCGTATTTTTGGCTTTTCTACCTGTAAAAAAGTTATATATTTTAAACCATCTATTCCACATATTTGTTCCACATATATTGTTAGTTCATAAAAAAATGAAAATGTTTATTTATTCCTCTATTTACTTCCCCGACGTTTGACTCGAGCTCTTTGGCGCCGCTGTCGCACGGCGGATTCTGTGACAAGTCGGCGACAGGAGCAGAAATGGAAACAAAGCGCTGGTGTCATAGTTATAAGTCACGAGCCTTTAAAAAAAAAAAAAACGTTCAGCCGGGGTCTTCATTGTCATTCCGCTGAGCTCAGCACAGGTTGGCATTTGACACCGATTGTTTGTTTCCTTGTTGGTGGAGCTGAATTTAAACGCGGACTGAGACACTCACTGAGAATCTAGAAATAGTCCTTCAATATTTTATCAGTGGCAATGTCAGAATTACTTTGCATTGCATATTTTTTTCTTATTTTAATTCTTCCTAATAATAATAATAATAATAATAATTATAATAATAATAATAATAATATAATTATTGTAATATTATAAATAATAACAACAACAACAACAACAACAACAACAACAATAATAATAATAATAATAATAATTATTATTATTATTATTTGAATGCCTTTCATACACAACATACTGCTCAAAGTGTTTCGCATTAATAGAAGGCAATCAAATAGTAATAATATAAAAGCAAACAGGCATAATGCATTCAATTTAAAAAGTAATTTAAAGGGAATTAAAGGTAATTATTATACTTGATTTCAGTTTCGGTTATAATTTTAGACCACGATCATTCCTCAGCGAATGATTTCATTTAATAGTAATAAAAGTAACATTATTATAACATTAGATAATAATAACATTCCAGAATTTCCCTCCCATGGGATTAATAAACAGGATCTTACCTTATGAACACACTTTGATGACTTTGAGTTTTATTATTGCTTATTTAATAAAAACAAGTGCAAACAGTGCAAAACCCTTCATGAACGAGGGCTAAGCAAACAACAAATATCTTGGGGGGGATTTCTGCATCTCTGCACGGTGCCACACATTTGACAGAGTGTGTTTGTGTTGAAAGCTGCTCCACATCCAGACTGGGCGATGACTCCGCCCAAACCAGGATGCTTCTTTAGGCACACAGGACGGAGGCTGCCAGCAGGCATCTGGTGGTTTTGGGGGAGACGCTGGTGAACTTGAGAGGGAATTAAGAGGAGGAGGAGGAGGAGGAGACGGACGGAAGGGAAGAGGAAAGGATGAGTGGGAGGGGGAGGAAGGGAGGAAGGGGGGAAGGGACAGAGGAGGACGAAGGGAGGGAAAGTGAGAACGCAGGAGAAAAGAGATCAAACCTGATTAATCCTCCTGTCACAGCAGCAAAAACAAAGGGTGCAGGCCAAGACAGGGATCATCATTAATGCCCTGCTCGGAATACAGACTGCAGACACACGGGGACAAACAGCTCCACCCCTCCTCGCAGGGCGCTCCGTCACCTCGTACGGTTTGAACCTGGAGCCTGATCCGTCCCCGGCGGCTGTTTGACCGACCTCCACATGTTTTCAAGCACGCCTGGAAACTTCAGGAGGTCAGAAACAAAGATCAGGCAGTTTAGTCTAGTTTGAGATGGCACCGGAGGCTGGGGGAGGAAAGCAGCAGCCAACCAGCACAGTGGAGTACAAGCATGTGTATGTATATTCAAATAAAATAAGTATATATACAGTACAGTAGTACATAGCAGCAGTGTTGTATACTGTGTTATATAGTATTTAGTATATATACAGTACAGTAGTATATAGCAGCAGTGTAGTATACTGTAGTATATAGTATTTAGTATATATACAGTACAGTAGTATATAGCAGCAGTGTAGTATACTGTAGTATATAGTATTTAGTATCTATACAGTACAGTAGTATATAGCAGCAGTGTAGTATACTGTAGTATATAGTATTTAGTATATATACAGTACAGTAGTATATAGCAGCAGTGTAGTATACTGTAGTATATAGCATTTAGTATATATACAGTACAGTAGTATATAGCAGCAGTGTAGTATACTGTAGTATATAGTATTTAGTATCTATACAGTACAGTAGTATATAGCAGCAGTGTAGTATACTGTAGTATATAGTATTTAGTATCTATACAGTACAGTAGTATATAGCAGCAGTGTAGTATACTGTAGTATATAGTATTTAGCATCTATACAGTACAGTAGTATATAGCAGCAGTGTAGTATACTGTAGTATATAGTATTTAGTATATATACAGTACAGTAGTATATAGCAGCAGTGTAGTATACTGTAGTATATAGTATTTAGTATATATACACAGTACAGTAGTATATAGCAGCAGTGTAGTATACTGTAGTATATAGTATTTAGTATCTATACAGTACAGTAGTATATAGCAGCAGTGTAGTATACTGTAGTATATAGTATTTAGTATATATACAGTACAGTAGTATATAGCAGCAGTGTAGTATACTGTAGTATATAGTATTTAGTATATATACAGTACTGTAGTATATAGCAGCAGTGTAGTATACTGTAGTATATAGTATTTAGTATATATACAGTACTGTAGTATATAGCAGCAGTTGCCATTGAAATAATGTACAATGGCTTCACAACAGCCTGACAGAGTTTCAATCCAGTGACAGCAGCAGTATTAATAATTCTTAAAGTATGGTTATGTATATAGTAATGTAAAGTATATACTATTTACTATTATTAATGATTTATAATACTGGGTGGTATTACAATGACCAAGTATAATATAGTAGTATGGGGTATAGTATGAAATACATAATTCAATGACATGATTATAAGGATGAAGGATGAAATGGAGAGACCGTGGGAGCAAAAGTCGAACAAGAGAAGAAGAAGAAGAAGAAGAAGAAGAAGAAGAAAAGACCAAAACTGTAGGGAAATAGAATAAGAGGAAAACACCAAAAAAGAAAAAGACAGGCAGAGGAAGTGAGTATCACGTCCCATCTGAGGGCTGTGTTTGTGTTTGCTCCATCACATTCCCATGAGGGACGGAGCAGCGAGGGCCGGTTCAGCTGGTGGAGCAGCTCCCCGCTCTCTCTCTCTCTCTCTCTCTCTCTCCCTCTCCCTCCCTCTCTGTTTGTGTCTCTACTCTGCTTTTTTGTTTTCTTTCTTTCTTGCCAGTTTGCCAGCCGTCTTCTCGCCCTCGTTCTGCCTTAATTAGTGCGACTTTGCCCGGATACACGGCGATAGCGAGGGCCAACCCCAACAGTTCTAACGGCCCTTGAAATCTCTTTGTATATTGTGTTGATTTGAGTAGGGGAGCAGGGAAGTGAAAGCTTAATAAGGGTTAACCCTAACCCCAACCCCAACCCTAACCCTTATACCTTACGCCCGGTAAGGTATAAGGGTGAGATTTTTCGGGTAATTCGGTCGAAACGATCAGAATACCGAGCGGAGCCGGTTCTGATGTCGGCCGTCTCTCCCCCGCAGGTCCATTTTTAGGACATTTTCATTATTAGTGCTGGGCCTCTTACGGCGTCAGCGCCTGCCAGATCCCCTTTCCCTGACGGTGGTAGAACCTCCGTCGTGGTCCGTTATGGAAATGATTGATTGCGTTGCCGTCTGACCGGCGTGTTTTACACAATGAACGTTGTAATCTGACATAAGGCCTGTGTCGCCATCGTCTTCTAGGTAATCCGTAAGATTATTTTGTAAAAATATATTTTCTTCATTTATTAAAGCTGGCACTTTGTAAGAAACAGCCCTTCGATGTATTTGCGTTCTGCCTGTGCCCGCCTGTGTGCCGTGGCCACTGTTGGCGGCGGGGTCCGCCGCCTTTCCCGAGAATCCGAAGATTGGGCGCACGCAGGTGATGAATGGCAGCCAAGGTGAATTTGATCAACCGGCGTAGCTGATCGTGCACAGGACTCCGGTTCGACAAAATTTGGGGGAAAAAAAAAAGGAAGCGACCGTCCAAGACCCACGCACCACAGCGCTGGTGGACCGCCATTTCGAGAGAACTCACTTCGACGGATACTTCAATCGTATTCCCGACGCCAATAACCTCATTCCGTTGGCCAGCCCCGTGGCCGGAATGAGGGATTTGGACGGTGTTCATCTATTCACGTCTGCCAAAGCGTGTCCGTCTGTCCGTCTCCGTCCATCCCTCCGTCTCCGTCCATCTTTCCCTTCCATCGCTAGGACACCAACACGAATTGGGAGTGTTGCATTCAGCTCAGGAGCCGTGTTCCCTCCCTCCCGCCAATGGCCTCCTCATCCCCCTCACCGTCCTCCCTTCTTCTTTCCGTCGTCCTTGTGATAATGATGTCGGCTCCAACGTGGTGCCGGTGAAGCTGCCAATCACTGTGCCTTTGTGTTTGTGTTGGGACAGTAATGATTTGCTTTGGGCTTCACGCTCGACGTGACTCTGTCTTGTAACGTCGTTCCTGCCTTGACCATTTAACAACTCTGCAACGTTGACAGTTTGCCGCTGCACCTACATATGAAATACTGTATATTAGATTACATTAAACTAAATTGTCGTTGCGCAGAGTACAAGTACTGAGGCAACGAGATGCATTTCTCTGCATTTTCGCCATCCTAGTAGCTGACGTATCTAGGAGCAGTGGGCTGCCATAGCAGCGCCCGGGGAGCAGTGAGGGGGTTAAGTGTCTCGCTCAAGGACACATCGGCACGCTACCGGGAGCCGGGGATCGAGCTGGCGATCTTCCGATCACTAGACGACCGGCTCTACCTCCTGAGCCTCTGCCACCGGAGACCAGAACTTAAGGTTTCTCTCACCTCATCTCCGGTGGTGAAAGAAGATGATACAAGAGTGGGCGGGGCTTGGCTGGCTGGGTGTGGCCAGTGGATCGTGGGACACGCGTGGGCGTTGCCCTGAGCTTGGGGCCCAAGAAATCCAAGCAGTCAGGATTCCACTCAGGATCTTTGCATTGTGGATTTGACCTCATCCCGCCCCCTTCTAAGTCCAGCTCCGGTTGTTTCCCTGAACCTTTAACTCTGGAGTGTTCACGGTTCATTGGTGCAACTCAATCTGGGGTGTAAATGGTGGTGCGCGGAGCAAAACCCGGAAGTTGCTCCCGCCTCGTCTTCTTCGGTGACGGATGCTCTGAGCAGAAAGTGGGCGGGGCTCTGGTGGATGGGCATGGCCAGCCTATGATAGGACGCGCCCCCTGTCGATTGAGTTGACGTGAACTCTTGAAACGCGCGCTCTGCTCCGTCCCCCCCGCCGTCCCTCACCCCGTCCGCAGAGACCTTGAAGAGGACCTCTTATGCTCCTTCTCACCAAGTTAATATCTCTGAGGTCCCCAAAACATGTTTCTAAAGTTTTTGCTGAAGTTACCACTCTAACATGCGTCCAATCCAGCCTGTCTGAAAAAGGGCTGTGTCCGTGGGAGGAGCCGCCCTCCTGAGGCCCCTCGTTCCGTGGGCCAATGGGGTTTGAACTTTTTTATGGGCGCCGCTGTATTTGCTTGGTAAACTTCCACTGATTTCTTCTCATCAGTCCACCAGAAACTGTTTCTGAACAAATTTGAGTTGAGAAATAATCAATCCAGTTGCTGAATCTTCACTCGGTCTACGTGGCGTCATTTAAAAGTTTGTTCACCGCAGCGGAACACCGCCAGCAGGGATTTTTTGTTTTTATGTGAAGGTCGGAAAATAAAGTTAAATAAATAAAAGCACCTACAATAAAAACGCTGTTTTTATTGGTTTGGTTTGTAGAGCCGCACAGCAGCCTACAGTCAATCTACCACATACTTGTTTTAATTTTAGAATGAAACACACAGCGGAATATTTTTTTAAATAATTACATATCCATCGTCCACAGTTTCTTTACGGACAGTTGGTTTTAATTCCTCTTTGAAGGATTTGCTTGTTTGTTGAGTCACTCAGATGGAGGGTGGTTCTAATTCTCACGTGTCTAAATGTTACGCAGTTCTGAGACACAAATGGGAACGGCTTGTTTCAGGACGTGTTTTCTGAATTACAAAGCTCACAACAAACTGTTTGTGTGTTAGTAGACCCACCAGAGCCCCAGATGTACAGTATGTGCACAAGCACTGAAAATGTGAGTTTTGCATAATTGGCCCCTTTCAAGAGGAGCAGGTGCTAAAAGAAAAAAAAAAAGGGCACATGGAGCACTTTTTTAAAATGCATTTTCCAGCAGAACCTGTTGAATTTTAGCAACTCATAAATGGCGTGGGCTTTTGAGCGGCAAAAAAATTCCTGCATTGTGATGAATTTTTATGCACCAATTTGTGCCTTTTCTGCATCAATTTATGGTGGAAATGTCTTTATTTATGAAAAAATAAAAGTCCTCTGCCTCTTTCATGTTTTATTAGTGGGGGGGGGGGGTACAAATGCACGTGTTATAAATATTGAGAGGGACGTATCCCCTGCTTCCCCCCCGAAATTTACGCCTCTGCATATTATGTCATCAATCAGTTTCTTCCGACACCCATTCCACCAATAAACTCGACCAATGAGGCGTTCAGAACGTGTACCTCGTCAGTATTCATACCTTGCCCAGAAAATAAATCCGCTCGTCGTCTGGACTTCCTCATCTCATTTTTCCTGCCGGCTAAATGAAGTCATTTATTCTGGAATATGCGACTCATTAAAACACTATTGTCGCCACGTCATTCTCCTGCCGTGATCATATTAAATAATGTTGGGAAAGTGGTTGTTGTCTTCTTTTTTCCCCACTAAAACCACACAGTGCCGTCGCTTCAGTATGGCTGTTATTTGGGCTGATATTATTCTATTCTATCCAAAGTTGCCAATTGAAATCGGAGTTTTGAAAAAAAAAATAATAATAATGCTTCGCTCTGCCTTTGCGCATCTCTCTCTGGGAGAAACGCCCCCCGCATCAGCCCCGCCCCTTCCAACCGTCCGACTAAAACAGGGGTCTGTCGGGTTGGGGACCCCTCTTTTCGTCCATATACAATACAGCTTGTTTCCAACAAAACCCCCATGCCCATCCACGCTTTAAAAAGAGAGCAAGAAAAAACAAAAACGTGGAGCCGCGGGGACCGCACGTGCCTGGTCTCCATGGTAATGTGACTCAGCAACCATTACTCTCCGCTGTGGGGGGCGGAGCCTAAGAAATCCCACCAATCGGGATCTTCCGGTTAATGGCGGTATTCACTGACGCCCTCGGAAACGGCTGATATGAACTTTGACGTTCCTGATGTTTTTGCAGTCTTGCTTGATGACCGATAGAGATTGATACGGATCAGCCATGAATGGGGTTCCCTTGGAGACAGACGGTTCCCCGTCCCGCCTCCATCCATACCCGCGTCCTCCACCCTTCACCTGGATTTCCCTGCCTCCGTCTCCCGACAATCCACTTCACGCTCACACGCTCAGACATAATCCTGTCAGAATCCAGGCAGAGTGAGACCCACGAGTGGGGGATGAATGGGCCAGATTACAGGACTCAACCGATTTCCCTTCAGCTCCTCCTGCTCGCCTCATCCCCAAATCGCTTTTCGTAATTTTCGTAAAGTCTTCAAATTTTTGTGAACATTTCTTGGATTTGCGTTTTTTCTTTTGTCCCTTTTACCTGGATGTTTAGTCACTTTAAATTGCCCCTTACTGTACAAGCATACAGTATAAGAGTTGTAGTCCAATCCGACATCCGAGTGCAATCTTAATCTTAGATGGAAGGTTTTTGCCTCAAGATGCTCATTCACAGCGCGAGGGACGCCGACTCTGACTTGACGGAGAAAAACCGGGGGCGGTGCCGATCCAGCACCCGGTAGCGCCCAACCGGACCGGCGCCAGTCAAATAAACATACCGTCTTGGACAGGAGGGGGAGGAAAAAGTAAGAATCCAATCCAGTCCTGGATTGCAAATCTAGGCCCGAATTTCGCGGAAACTGCCCCGGACGTAACGCAGAGAGATGTAAAGCCAGCCGAGTGATAACGAAATGACCCCCCCCGGCAAAAATGGAAGTCGTTAAAGGGAATTAAGAGGAGGATTCAGAAGTATTGGATTGGTATCCGTATTGGCAGATGTTCAACACCTCAGTATCTGTGTCTGTATCGGAAAAGAACAGGTGGCAGCGTGGCAGCTGTAGGAGAACCCTCTGGTCCCCTCAGTGGCGCTCAGCAGCTGAGAGAGCCACGCCCTTTTTTTGCAATGAACTTGTCTACCGTCGGCGTTAAAGAAGAAGCGCCGGCATGTCGGCAGAAGAAGAGCGAAACGACGAGCGGCGGGGGGGGGGCGAGCTCTCCGTGGCGATGGAGGGACGTCAGGCGGCGGCCCTCACCCGCCGCCATCGTCCCTCATTCCCCTCCCTCCCTCTCCCTCTACCCCACTTTCCTCGCGTGCCCCGTCCGTCGCTCGCTCCCGAGTGGCTGCCTTCCCTCCTCTCCTCGCTACCTCCCTTCCTCCCTCCCTCCTCGGTAGCCAGCCGTCCCCTCCTCTCCGCCTCCTCCGCTCCGTCCGTCTCACGGTGGAAAAACCCAACAGTTTATCAATTTGCCGTCCCTTCCCCGTGCGCTCTTTTTCTACTGGTAAATACCAAGAGGCCAGCCGGGTGGGGGCGCCGGGCAAAATGGTGTCGGGTTAGACGTGGAAAATTCGTTAAGTTAAGGCTTGAGTTACGTATTATTTTCACCGGGTGTTCGCCCATTTCCTCACATACAGTTGGCGACGCTTAATTTATGCATGCTCTCGCTCCCTCTCTCTCTCTCCCCTCTCTCTCTCTCTCTCTCTCTCTCTCTCTCTCTCTCTCTCTCACGCTCTTGCTCCGTGGGCTTCCTTCCCTTTCGATATGAATATCATTTAAGAGATCATTTGTGCCGACGTGGAGCTGTCTCTCTCTCTCTCTCTCTCTCTCTCTCCGACCGTCCTCGCTGTGTCTGCAGGCATTCAAAAACCATGGCAGCAAAACAGGACCCCCGATGGCCCGAGAAAGGTGATATTTTGGGGTCCGCTCCCATTCCCCGCGCCTCCTCATAACAGATGAATAACCGTGAAGACGGGAGTCTTTTCCCTCTTCTCCGTTCAGCAGACTTTACTCTGGATGTGCGCTGGTGGAGCCCGTTGAGACCCACTTTCATCCGGACTCGGAGAAATAAATTGGACTCAATGTCAAATTGGTCTTTATCCTGTCGGGAGAAACTGACCTTTGCCAGTTTAGACACATTCATAGAAAGGAAGAACTTTTATGTGATGACCTTCCCGCTGTGCAACTGTAGTTTGTTACCGCGCCGTTCTGAATGTGCGACTGCGCTGTCCTTCCTGCTTGCTGAAGTAATATGGAGCAGGGATGACTACGTGCCACCTGAAAGAAAAAAACCTGCGGCGTTTTTCAACCTCCACCCTGTTTTCCAATCGTTTGGGAGCCAAACTGAGGGATCTGCATCTTTCAGAACAAAAATACCGTAGTTTGACTTTAAGCATGAATGGAGTTTTTCCAAAATCACACGCAGGGGCAGAGTTGTCGTGGGGTCAAAACGAGGGATGGCCCGATGCTGCGTTGAAGCTAACTCAGGCTCTGTCAAAAGCGATGGCCTCCGACCCGTGAAAAATGTGTCGAGCAGTTAGAAGTTGGGATCTTGGGTCAAAAATTAATTTCTCCATCTGAGCCCGACGCAGGCCGCGTCAACAAAGCACAGCCTCCTCCTCGGTCAGGGGTGAAGAAGGACGGCGTTTGGTTTAAAATCTCTATCTCCCTCAGAAGGAGAGTATATACAGTACGTCAACATGTATGCTTTTCTTTTTCCTCATGGAGTAAGGAGACAAAGCAAAGTTCCCTGTGGGCGTCCATGTTCTTTTCCAGAGTTGACAGTTGCCTAAAAGCGTTTTCCCAGTTGTTGTTTCCCAGAGTTGCGATTTGTCTCGAATACACAATTCGGGACTTGACCTAGTAAAAGCAAACGATACCGACCGGGGCATCGCTGTGGCCCATCAAAATAAAAAAAGCTGAATAAAACGAGATTTGGTGACTCCCCAGACGCCGCTTGTCCAGCGGAAAATCGTCGCCGGAAAATGGTGATAATAAAAAGCGACGGCTCATAGAGTTTCCTCAACATTTTCCTCGACATAGAGTTTCCTCAAATGTTTGCACAAATATTGCAAATAGATCTAACCCCGGTCAAGTCCCAGCGAGGTGGAAAACCTTAACACCTTCAGGACAGAGCAACAGAGCAGGCCGCTTCCCAGTGCCTGACGCATCTGTTTTAGTCGGCGCGGGCGGCGGAGTTTCACCCTCGTCAAACTTTTCGGGGACGGTCGGTGGCGGTTCGGGTCCACTTAACAAATTTGCTCAGTCTGCCATTCCTCCCGCTGTCTCCTGGGATTTCCAGTGCATTCTTTTGATAGCAGTACAGGGCGGTTAACGCAGGCAGACAGGCAGACGGACAGAAGGGGCAATTGTCGGGGGAAAAAATGCCAAAGCCCGGGTGGAAACAGTCAAAAAATTTGGAACGGCGGACAACGGAGCCTGTCCCGGGGCCCGTCACGGGGCGGGGACCCTCCCCCGCAACAATGGCTCCCAATGTGGCCGCGCGGAGAGGGAGGCTGCGGAGCGGCTGTCTGCCGCGGAATGTTAATCTGAGCTGCTGGGGGGGGGGGGGGAATGCCGCGCTGGGTGCGGCCGCTCAAGGGGGTTAAGAGGGTCGTTGTCAGCAGTCGTTGTCAGCAGTCGGGCGTCGGACGGTGGTGATTGGCGTCGATGCCGAGGACGTTAAGGACCTCAACACTGTCACAGTGCCGGGGAGAAAAGATGGAGGGGAGCAATTATGTCTTTATGTCGCTGAATGTCTTTATTGGCAAGCGTCACAAACGCGCGTGTGTGTGTGTATGTGTGTGTGTGTGTGTGTGTGTGTGTGTGTGTTGATTGTATCGTGTCTTATCGCTGTATGTGCTCGGACCTGTGTTGGTGGTTATGAAATTGTTTTAAGGCGAGGGATAATGTCAGTGTGATTAATCACATTCATATTACATCCCTCTCGGTGGAAAACATCTTTTCTACCTCTCTATCTCGCTCTCTCTCTCTATCTCTCTATTTCTCTCTCTCGCTCTCTCTCTCTTGCTCTATCTCTATCTCTCTCTCTCTCTCCCTCGCTCTCTCTCTTGTTCTATCTCTCTCTTTCTCTCTCTCTCTCTCTCTCCCTCTCTCTCTCTTTCTCTCTCTCTCTCTCCCTCGCTCTCTCTCTTGTTCTATCGCTCTCTCTCTCTGTCTCTATCTCTATCTCGCTCTCTCTCTCTATCTCTATCTATCTCTCTCTCTCTCTCTCCATCTCTATCTCGCTCTCTCTCTATCTCTCTATTTCTCTCTCTCTCTCTCCCTCGCTCTCTCTCCCTCGCTCTCTCCCCCTCGCTCTCGCTCTCTCTCTCTCTCTCTCTCTCTCTCTATCGCCCTATTTTTCTCTCTCTATCTCTCTCTTTCTCTCTCCCTCTCTCTCTCTCTGTCTCTCCCTCTCTCCCTCGCTCTCTCTCTTGTTCTGCCTGGTCATTCTTCAGGACAGAACGGGCCGCAAGCCGAAGCTGTGATTATGAAGAGGTTTTAGGGGCTGTGTCGTTTTCAATAAAGGGACGATCCAGGTGCCTCAGGTTCCGTGAAAAAAAGAACACGAAAATACTTGTTTTTTCGCGAGTCCTCAACCTGGCGGTCGCTCCGTTCTTCTGGGTCGAAACGCAGCCTCGTTCGTGTCTCATTTAGTGGAACGTATTCCATACCCATAGACACAGTCCAGATGCAGTACAAGGATAAGTCGTTTGGCATTGGTGAGGTCAAAAGCGATCTCTAGAAAAGTCGACGATTCACACCATAAATATCTTAAATATGCAAAGCTATATGGAAGGACTGATCCCTGCCTTTTTTTTTGAAATTCAACCTTTGTTTTCACAGGTTTCATTGAGGTTCATAAGCTCCTCCACAAGACAAACCCGCCCAAAAGGGCAGGAGACAGTTGTGGGGGACGCGTCATAGCACAGCTTTTACGCCTCGGAAAAGGGGAAAAATATCAGGGCGGAACGTGAAGAAGGAACAATTACAACCTCCTGCTTCATCGCCCAGAAATTTTAACTGCAGCGTTGAACTCACTCACACGGACAAACGTCCTCGGACGCCAGGCGTCTCGTGGCTCATTCCGAGAGTAAAGAGCGGAGAAGTGGAAGGTTTCTCTGGCCTCCCGTCATACTTTGCTGACCTCCATCTAAACACAGCTGTTCCACCATAGATATCTACATTTAGTCATTGATCAGACGCTTTTATCCAAAGCGACTTACAATTGTTCAAACACCGACGGACGCAGCCATCAGGAGCAATGAGGGGTTAAGTGTCTTGCTCAAGGACACTACAGCATGCTAGGAGGAGGAGCCTGGGATCGAACCAGCAACCTTTAGATCACTAGACGACCAGCTCTACCGCCTGAGCTACCATCCCCATTATATATCCCCAGATATGTACGTATTCCATATTCTCCACCCCTTCCACACGAATTGGCAACATCGAGCCATTTCAAACCAAACGGGATGGTCCTGCGCTCCGAGGGCTCCGAGACACACAGCAAAATTATGCACGGCCGTGAAAATACAGACGAGGCTTCTCCTTTTTATCGCCTTTGCTCAAAAAGCGTTTTCATTTCGAGCGAAAAAAACAGAGGGGACCCCGGGGGGTGGCCGCGTGCCAGTGGACCCACGAGAAATGCAGCGCACCGTCGTGGAACGTCACTTGTCACAACAGACAAACTGCTGTGCCTGTTTCAGGACAGCCCCGCAGCCAGCGCTCGTCCGGTGGATTTTGACGTCTCTTCGCTGAAAACCTTTGTTTGGCTGTTCACATTATGAGTCAGTGCTCCAATGAACAGTCATCAAGGACATGGGCGTCCATCATCCCCGTGGAGCCTTGTCAATCCTCTCCCAGTGCTCCTCGTGGCATGTCGGGGCTTCACGGCTCTTTTTGCTCCATGTTTTGATGTCGGCGCTCACGCCCGTCACGCCCAGACACTCAGGCTTGATATCGACGCTGCGATATGAGGCCGAGATATGGCTGCTGCCCCGGTGATCATCGTGTCTTTGTGCTGCGCAACGTTTTATTTGAAGTAGTTGTGCGTTATGAACCTCATAGACGGTTCTAGATGTTCGCCTCTAACTGCCTCTAACGCCTCTAACCGCTTGGTCATAATATCCATATCATCTGTCTGTCTGTCTGTCTGTCTGTCTGTCTGTCTATATATAAAAATATCCAAGGATTGCTTCTTGTGTTTTTATCAAAGCACCTATAGTCATCCCCAAACTATGGTCAAATAATCTATAGTATATCAAGGTGTTTGTCATATAATATTGTGACGTTTGATTTTTGTGTATATGGTCCAGGCCTACAGTATACAGTATATGTGTCTGTTCAGCGTAGCTTGACTTCCAACATAACCCCTGATCAGGTTGATAGACAGGACATCCAGAGAGCAGTGGAACTTGTTTTATGTCTTAACTCTGGCAGCGGTGCTGTGGTGGTGCGTCAACTGGTCAATCGCTCGCTTGGTCGACAACATTACCATCATCAGTCGGCACCAGCAGACTATTTTTACCCTGCTGTTGATGAGCCAGGCAAGGGCGACCGTGGTGAGATCTGGAATGAGGAGCGTGTGTGTGTGTGCACGCGTGTGTGTGTGTGTGTGTGTGTATGTGTTTGTGTGCGTGTGTGTGCACGCAATCGTGTGAAAGGAAATCAGTTGAAAGGAAATCTCTGCTTCTGTGTGTCTTTAAATGCATTTATATGTGTGTGTGTGTGTGTGTGTGTGTTTGTGCGTGCGTGCGTGCGTGCGTGTGTTTTTGTTGCTATACTTGTGAAGACCAGTGTGAGTTTTGAATCTTTTGATTGAGAACATTTTGGCTGGTCCTCACTTTTTGTTTTTTTTGTGTTTGTGTGTGTGTGTGTGTGTGTGCGCACGTGCGTGCGTGCGTGCGTGCGCGTGTGTGTGTGTGTGTGTGTGTGTGTGTGTGTGTGTGTCTGTGTGTGTACCGTGAGGCTGTAATGTGACCAGATGTTGAGGTTACTGTATTTCTAGAAGTGATGCAAGGGGCTGAAAAGCCAGACCATGCAAGTGCTTCCCAAGTTAAGATGAAATATCAACATGAACTTCTTCAAATAATAAGAGCTGGAGTGTTTCTGCTGCTTTCCGGCTGTGTTCCTTCTCCAAGTAAACCTTGAGAAGGGCAGGGGAAAGAGAACAACAACCAAGAGAACAGTCAGTGTAGATTGCATCGGCAGACGAAATGCCTTCATTGAATTTAATATTGTATTTGGCCACGTGTTCAAGTGTCAAAATTGTATTTTGTTTAATTAGTGTTTATGAAAATCGACCTGTTCTGTCCGTGGCAATCAGATCCCCAGCCGTTCACTTGCCTCATGGGGTTTAGGGCCAGCAATTACCATATAAATCAGATCACCTAATAACGTGAGGTCCACATTAGTGTACTCGGGTTTTTTTGCAGTAATAGATCACCATCCCCAGGTCTGTCATCGGTGGTTATCACACGTTCACTACCCTCTCATTTACCTTTGGGGTGTGGCTCGAGCCTTTTATACCAGAGTGTTCTGCATTTCCAGCTGCGCCTGCATCAGCGTACTGCAGCCGAATGGACCCGGCGCGAGATTTCCCAGAGAAACCGACCACCGGCCCCTGTCCCGATCGATGGTAAACTGACCTCACCCGCGGTTCCATTACCGAGGGTTTCCGTGCGCAGCAGTCTGTTACCCGGGAACAAGTTATTTGCCGAGAGACGGAACGGGGTGGGAAGCCTAATGTCACCCTTAATGCATCGTACGCCCTGTACCCTATACACCGCGTTGAGGCAATCACCTTTCTAACAGGGAGCTGATTGGACGCGGAGGTCCCGAGGGAGAGCGGATGAGGAAAGGCGGGATGGCTGGGGGAAGAAGGAATGCAGAATAAAGCATGTGCATATAAAACCAGGTCTGGGGAGAAAATGGAACGAGCGGCAGAAAGGGCCGTGTCATTTATCTCGATTCCCGGGCGTGATCGTTTCGGAGAGCAGACCACGCCGCTATGGCGGATACGGAGCCCGGCGGCTCTCCTGGACGACAACGCTCCAGAGCCCACGGGGGCCGTGCCAATTCAGGTTCAACCCGTAGACACAACACGGGTCCACAGGCGCGGCTCAGGGTTGAGGGGCCCTGGCGTGGTGCAGCGAGATTCAGTGGATGATTCAGGGTCAGTTTTATTTTTATGTGTTCAGAATGAGAAGCTGTCCATTTTTCCCAGCATTTTTTAATAAACAAGGGATTTGTCAAGGAGATGACTGGTGCGTTTCTGTACAGATAATTAGAATAGCTATAAGCAACAGTCTGAAAGTTTCAAATTAAATTAAATTAAATGTAATTAAATTAAAATCAATACATAAATAAATAAAATGAAAACAAAATTAAATTCAATAAAAATAGCCAAATATTCAGAAATAGCCAAAAAATAGAAAATATACAGAATCTATTTATACAAAGTGTGTTCTTAGCACAGGATTAGTAACGGTATATCAGGTAAGAGTTATCACTGTGTACTGTCACTAGCACACTAACACTGTGCTAGTTCTGTCGCTCCCTCGCTCGTGGGATAATCTGATGCCGATGTGTCCTTTTTGGGGATGACTCAAAAAAGTCCTGGTGGTTTGTAGCAGGTTGGAGACCAGGCTGCGGCCATTCGCTGCATGCTTCTCCTTCTCTTTCTACCGATTTGCCATTGAGACATTTTATCTACCCTGTCTTTCAGTAAATATTGTGTAGGCGCCAGGCTCTAGTATAATAGCAGAATAGTATCATCCAATAACAGTTTTTTGCTTCAGATTCCATGTTCAGATATTTACAATCAGTGTAACAAGCAGTGTGTGTTTGTCTCCCTGTATTTAATAGTTAACGTGGAACACAGCAAATCATGGGTTTGCTGGGGTATCATCACCACCATGTGAAAACTGCATTGTATTCGCTCCCTGTAACCGTCGACACTTTCTGGCCTGAGGTTGCGTTGGGATTGAAACGTGTCTTTGGCAATGAATCTGTTCTCAGCCGCTTCATGCGGACGGCACTCGATCATGGCAGAACCACTTCCCGGTGAAATTGCACTCGCCGCTTCCTGGAGCACTTCCTCCCCGCAATTTGCACCTGAGAGGCTCCAAGTGGTTCACCTCCACTCCTCTGCGGCCAATCAGAAGCCGGGGACGCACCCGTACACACGAACCTGTGTGTGGGTGCGCGCGCGTGCACTCACACACACACACACACACACACACACACACACACACACACACACACACACACACACACAGAATCATGTTCAGATGCATACGGTCCCGAATGCTCCGGAGGCTGGAAACTAATTTGAACTCAATTTACAATTCATCAGCGGCACCTCGCTCGCAGACGGCCCCTCACACCGGGGTTAGGATGCACAGCTCTGATGCCGGTGTGCGTCTCCGCTCATGAGTTGCCGCACAGCGTTTGTACGTGTGGATGTATGCAATAAAAATCAACACAAAAGGATAAAAGGAAATCAATCACGAGACAAGAAGAAGGAGAGGAAGGGGAAGAGGAAGAAGGACCTTGAGAATGGATGTCACGCTCGGGCAGCGAGTCAGACCCCAAGCAGATCATGAGAGACTTCGGCCTGAATGGAACTATGTCATTTCTGGAGGCTAGATGTCATGACACGCACACACACACACACACACACACACACACACACACACACACACACACACACACACACACTTTTTGTCCGGATCGCTCCCTCGCACAATTTGATTCACAAGATGCACCGGGTTGATCGATTGAACTTAAAACCTTCACACTCCCAAAGAAGCATCTGACTTTACCACCTCTGACATATCCGGAGGGTGTATCCCAAGAAGGGCGAACGGAGGCGGGAATGTCTCATTCTCACCCCGAATTTTAATGAATTCATCTGGCCTTGTTGTGGGAGTCTCCGCCCACAGGTAAAGGGTTTAGGGGGGAGAGTCTTTCTGGCCGCGGTGCGCCAACATGGCGAGACCTTGTTTTGTAACCTTGAACAATCATAATGAGGCTGATAATGATCATCTCGGGCGCAGGAGGAATGGTGTCCCGCCCCCTCTGCAAGACGGACAAACATTAGGAAATCTCCCCGCCTGGTGTCGGCCCAAGGGTTAGGGGAGAGCCGACTCCAGGCGGCTCTCCCCTAACCCTAACCCTAACCGCCACACCTGCATATTATACGCTTGCGACGGCACGTTCTCAAATTTGAAATCCCGTTTCCTACTGCAAAACGCTGACTAGGTTCATACAGCGGGACCCATTTCATATCCCGCTGTCGTATTAAGTGGGATTCACACCAATTCTAGAATAGTCAGAGAAATGGTCACCGTATGGGTTCACCGTATATTCATCTAAGATGGCGTCAGTTTAAATGTGTTAACGCACGGTTGACCTCTGACGGAATGGAAGCCAATGGGAAAAGTAGATACTTCTCACTAGAAATACAGAGCAATTATTTTTTTTGGACTTGAGGGTCTCAATATCTACGTTTACATCTCCTGATGCGTGTCTGGGTTGGGATTTTGTAAATTATTGTCCCAAAAAGAGGATATGAAAGAAGTCTACTTAAAAATCTACTTCGAGCAAGGTGGGCGTGTCTCTTTCCTACGACTGTCTCACTGGCTCAGACGCCTCCCCTCAGCCCACCCGGACTCCCCACCGCTACCACGCTCTGGCTCCA
>NC_137210.1:25422195-25429695 GCF_960531495.2 Zeus faber
ATATAATAGTTAACTATAAGAATAGTCGAATTAACTATATAATAGTTAACTATAAGAATAGTTGAATGAACTATATAATAGTTAACTATAAGAATAGTCTAATGAACTATATAATAAGTAACTATAAGAATAGTCTAATGAACTATATAATAGTTAACTATAAGAATAGTTGAATTAACTATATAATAGTTAACTATAAGAATAGTTGAATTAACTATATAATAGTTAACTATAAGAATAGTCTAATGAACTATATAATAGTTAACTATAAGAATAGTTGAATTAACTATATAATAGTTAACTATAAGAATAGTTGAATTAACTATATAATAGTTAACTATAAGAATAGTCTAATGAACTATATAATAGTTAACTATAAGAATAGTTGAATGAACTATATAATAGTTAACTATAAGAATAGTCGAATGAACTATATAATAGTTAACTATAAGAATAGTCGAATGAACTATATAATAGTTAACTATAAGAATAGTCTAATGAACTATATAATAGTTAACTATAAGAATAGTTGAATGAACTATATAATAGTTAACCATAAGAATAGTCTAATGAACTATATAATAAGTAACTATAAGAATAGTCTAATGAACTATATAATAGTTAACTATAAGAATAGTTGAATGAACTATATAATAGTTAACTATAAGAATAGTCGAATTAACTATATAATAGTTAACTATAAGAATAGTTGAATGAACTATATAATAGTTAACTATAAGAATAGTTGAATGAACTATATAATAGTTAACCATAAGAATAGTCTAATGAACTATATAATAAGTAACTATAAGAATAGTTGAATTAACTATATAATAGTTAACTATAAGAATAGTTGAATTAACTATATAATAGTTAACTATAAGAATAGTCTAATGAACTATATAATAGTTAACTATAAGAATAGTTGAATTAACTATATAATAGTTAACTATAAGAATAGTTGAATTAACTATATAATAGTTAACTATAAGAATAGTCTAATGAACTATATAATAGTTAACTATAAGAATAGTTGAATTAACTATATAATAGTTAACTATAAGAATAGTCTAATGAACTATATAATAAGTAACTATAAGAATAGTCGAATGAACTATATAATAGTTAACTATAAGAATAGTTGAATTAACTATATAATAGTTAACTATAAGAATAGTTGAATGAACTATATAATAGTTAACTATAAGAATAGTTGAATGAACTATATAATAGTTAACCATAAGAATAGTCGAATTAACTATATAATAGTGAACTATAAGAATAGTCTAATGAACTATATAATAGTTAACTATAAGAATAGTCTAATGAACTATATAATAGTTAACTATAAGAATAGTCAAATTAACTATATAATAGTTAACTATAAGAATAGTCTAATTAACTATATAATAAGTAACTATAAGAATAGTTGAATTAACTATATAATAAGTAACTATAAGAATAGTCTAATGAACTATATAATAGTTAACTATAAGAATAGTCTAATGAACTATATAATAGTTAACTATAAGAATAGTCAAATTAACTATATAATAGTTAACTATAAGAATAGTCTAATTAACTATATAATAAGTAACTATAAGAATAGTTGAATGAACTATATAATAGTTAACTATAAGAATAGTTGAATGAACTATATAATAGTTAACTATAAGAATAGTCTAATGAACTATATAATAGTTAACCATAAGAATAGTCGAATTAACCATATAATAGTGAACTATAAGAATAGTTGAATTAACTATATAATAGTTAACTATAAGAATAGTCTAATGAACTATATAATAAGTAACTATAAGAATAGTCTAATGAACTATATAATAGTTAACTATAAGAATAGTTGAATTAACTATATAATAGTTAACTATAAGAATAGTCTAATGAACTATATAATAAGTAACTATAAGAATAGTCTAATGAACTATATAATAGTTAACTATAAGAATAGTCGAATGAACTATATAATAGTGAACTATAAGAATAGTCAAATTAACTATATAATAGTTAACTATAAGAATAGTTGAATGAAATATATAATAGTTAACCATAAGAATAGTCTAATTAACTATATAATAGTGAACTATAAGAATAGTTGAATGAACTATATAATAGTTAACCATAAGAATAGTCGAATTAACTATATAATAGTGAACTATAAGAATAGTTGAATTAACTATATAATAAGTAACTATAAGAATAGTCTAATGAACTATATAATAGTTAACTATAAGAATAGTCTAATGAACTATATAATAGTTAACTATAAGAATAGTCAAATTAACTATATAATAGTTAACTATAAGAATAGTCAAATTAACTATATAATAGTTAACTATAAGAATAGTCTTATTAACTATATAATAGTTAACTATAAGAATAGCTGAATTAACTATATAATAGTTAACCATAAGAATAGTTAATTCAACTATATAATAGTTAACTATATGAATAGTTGAATTAACTATATAATAGTTAACTATATGAATAGTTGAATTAACTATATAATAGTTAACTATATGAATAGTTTTGATGATACCCTGTCCGGTCGGAGTGAAGTCTTGAATCACGTTTTGGGATTAATGGGCGTGGCCTCCGGGTTGATCTGGACTAAGACCAGCAGCAGGTCCTGCCTGGTCTCCTGCTGCAACCTTAACTGCTCAGTGAACCGCAGGGAATCTCCAAACCGGCTCCCGGCAAACACCTCCCAGTTCACACCCATCGATCACCTCATTACGATCAATATGAGGAGGTGGAGGAGGGGGGAGTGGAGCGACACAGAGGAAGAAGAGAGAGGAAGAAGAGAGAGGAAGAAGAGAGAGGACGAAGAGAGAGGATGAAGAGAGGAAGAAGAGAGAGGAAGAATAGAGAGGAAGAATAGAGAGGAAGAAGAGAGAGGAAGAAGAGAGAGGAAGAAGAGAGAGGACGAAGAGAGAGGACGAATAGAGAGGAAGAATAGAGAGGAAGAATAGAGAGGAAGAAGAGAGAGGAAGAAGAGAGAGGATGAAGAGAGAGGAAGAAGAGAGAGGACGAAGAGAGAGGACGAAGAGAGAGGAAGAATAGAGAGGAAGAGTAGAGAGGAAGAAGAGAGAGGAAGAAGAGAGAGGATGAAGAGAGAGGAAGAAGAGAGAGGACGAAGAGAGAGGAAGAAGAGAGAGGACGAAGAGAGAGGAAGAAGAGAGAGGAAGAAGAGAGAGGACGAAGAGAGAGGAAGAAGAGAGAGGAAGAATAGAGAGGAAGAAGAGAGAGGGAGAAGAGAGAGGAAGAATAGAGAGGAAGAAGAGAGAGGAAGAAGAGAGAGGAAGAAGAGAGAGGAAGAATAGAGAGGAAGAAGAGAGAGGACGAAGAGAGAGGACGAAGAGAGAGGAAGAAGAGAGAGGAAGAAGAGAGAGGACGAAGAGAGAGGACGAAGAGAGAGGAAGAAGAGAGAGGAAGAAGAGAGAGGAAGAAGAGAGAGGACGAAGAGAGAGGACGAAGAGAGAGGAAGAAGAGAGAGGACGAAGAAAGTTAGGGAATTAGAATAACCTTGGCAGGATACACAACAAGGGGGGGGGGGGTGAGAGAGAGGGTGAGAGAGGATGGAGAGAGGGTGAGAGATAGTGAGAGAGGATGGAGAGAGAATGGAGAGAGGGTGAGAGAGGATGGAGAGAGGATGGAGACAGGATGAGAGAGGATGGAGAGGCGATGAGAGAGGATGGAGAGAGGCTGAGAGAGGATGGAGAGAGGATGGAGAGAGGGTGGAGACAGGGTGAGAGAGGGCAGAGAGAGGATGGAGAGAGGGTGAGAGAGGATGGAGAGAGGATGGAGACAGGATGAGAGAGGATGGAGAGGCGATGAGAGAGGATGGAGAGAGGCTGAGAGAGGATGGAGAGAGGATGGAGAGAGGGTGGAGACAGGGTGAGAGAGGGCAGAGAGAGGATGGAGAGAGGGTGGAGAGAGGGTGGAGACAGGGTGAGAGAGGGTGGAGAGAGGATGGAGAGAGGGTGGAGAGAGGAAGGAGAGAGGGTGGAGAGAGGATGGAGAGAGGGTGAGCGGTAAGAGAGACGTGAGAGAGATAGCGGAGAGAATGAGAGAGATATAGGGATAGGGAGAGCGATAGAGGGGAGAGGGTGAGAGAGATACAGAGGATGTGAGATATAGTGGAGAGGATGATGGAGGGATAGAAGAGGATGATAGAAGATACAGAGAGGATGATGGAGGGATGGAGAGAGGATGATGGAGGGATAGGGGAGATGGCCAAGGGGGGGGGGCTTAGAGTTACGGAAAGGAAGGAGTGAGTGGTCAGATGGAGAGAGAGAGAGAGAGAGAGAGAGAGAGAGAGACATTAGAGGGTATTGAAGGAATTAAGAAAAAAGGGCGAGGGAATTCAAGTGGGAGAGGGAAAGATTAGTTTCACAGCAGGTCTGAGGAGGGACGGAGGGTGGAGGGAGGGATGGAGGGTGGAGGGAGGGAGGGAGGGATGGGGGAGGAGGGAGGATACTATAGGGCCCCAAAGCAAAATCAATTGATTGAAGGGTCAGAGGGGAGGCAGCAGAGAGGTTTAAGGTTTGGAGTGGCCCAACCTGAGGCCCATGTAATTTTATATATATTTATATATATATAGTTTTTTCATTGTTTCCATCATGTATAACTTTTTACTTAGAATACTGGTCATGGAGTAAAAATATTATTTTAAAACAATAGAATAACTCGTGCTTCACAATGTGCTCTGCAGGACCAACAGAATAAAAACAGACCCGGGGGCTTGGAACCCCCCGGGTTTCAATGGGAGGAAAGAGGGATTGAAAGAGGGAGGGAGGGGAAGGGAGGGAGGGGGAGAGAGGGAGGGGGCTGCTCAGCGGGTCCTGAATTATTGAAGGCGGTATTTTGCAGCTGAGCAGTCAAAGGCAGCCATGTTGGATGTGTCTACTTTTAAACTGGGCTGCTGCTGAGACGGCCCAAAGGTGTGTGTGTGTGCATGCGTGTGTGTGTGTGTGTGTGTGTGTGGTGTGTGTGTGTGCATGCGTGTGTGTGTGTGTGTGTGTGTGCATGCGTGTGTGTGTGTGTGTGTGTGGTGTGTGTGTGTGTGCGTGCGTGTGCGTGTGTGTGTGTGTGTGTGTAAATGTGTAAATGTGACTGAATGTATTGTTATTCATTCCAAAAAAGAGCCGTATCCAGCGTATTTACTGATACTCAAGCCGACAGTCGGAGCCTCCCGCCCGGTGGCCGTCGGCTGAACTGCGTCTGGTCTCACGTCATGACGCCGCAGCTTTGGTCTCGTAAGGGTCATTTCCATATTCCATCTCATATTCGAGATTGAATTCCAAGAGGTTCAAGAGGTTTATTTGTCACATACACATACATGTACGTTCATACTTGTATGCAGTGGAATTTCTTTGGAACGCACCCGGAGATTGTGCACAATAGTTACTAAACCGAACATAATTGCTTACTAATACTCGGGATGCATCCATATCATTTGTTTTGGTACCACTGAATGGAGTACTATTACGTATACGAATACTTCACATTATTCCTATTATTATTATTATTATTATTATTATTATTATTATTATTATTGTCATTATAAAATCTTACACTGTCTCCTAGCTCCTACACTGTCTCCTAGCTCCACCACTGTCTCCTAGTTCCACCACTGTCTCATAGTTCCACCACTGTCTCCTAGCTCCTACACTGTCTCCTAGCTCCTACACTGTCTCCTAGCTCCTACACTGTCTCCTAGCTCCTACATGGATGGTGACACAGAGCACTAAGACAACTATGATTTTGTGTTTTTCAGTCATTTTTAATATTGTATGTGTTGCTAAATGTCTGAATTTATGTGTATTTATGTTATTAAATTTGTACTTATGTGTGTTTGTGTGTGTGTGTGTGTGCGTGTGCGTGTGTGTGCGTGTGTGTGCGTGTGTGTGCGTGTGTGCGTGTGTGTGCGTGTGTGTGTGTGTGTATGTGGTTGTCCGAATAAGAGTATGTCAACTCAAAGCAGCTTATTAACAAGGAAGCGCTGGCATGAAGGCTTCTGTTTTAACCAGCTGGCCCAGCAGGGAGCAGCCAGCAATCACACACACACACACACACACACACACACACACACACACACACACACACACACACACACACACACACACACACACACATAAACACGCACACGCACAAGCACGCACGTAAACACACACACATACACTTGCACCATTGCTGTTCTGCTTTTGGAGAAGCAGGTATTAGTACATACAGATTCACACATACCCATCGATAAAGCTAAATCGTTTAAAAGACAATAGAAAATAAAGTGCTTTAAGTCCTTAAAATGTGATGAAAAATGTTTTCATCTCGACATCGGCCTCGTCCACATGTACACCGTTCTTTCTGAAGCACGAGAAGGCAAAAACACAGGTTCAAACCCCGACATAAGGACTCCGGGCCAGCAGGGGGCGATAGCATCCCATACAACTTGGCGCCAAACGCCACAGAAGAACATCGGGGGCAGGCTTCTTCTTCGACGCCGCCATCTTGATATTCAGACACCGCATGGGTTCCTCAAGTCGCAGAGACTTTTCAACTTTTAATGGCGTGCCAACGTGCGTCCGCCGCCGCCGCCGCCCGCGGGTCCCTGACGTTTTGCGTTTTCACTCCCTCCACACCAGCACACGGAAAGATGAGCTTTGAAAAGTCTCCCCCCCGGAAGGGCGTTTTCCAAAAGCGTCGTTCCCGGTTCCTAAAACTTGGATTTCCAGTGGGCGGGGCCACAGTGTGAACACGTGCGGATGTGGCCGTCGGCAAAATAACGAAAATGTATGACGGAGGGAAAAAAAAACAAAAAACAAAAAAAAACGATCACCCACTGAAATGCTTTGCCGCGCCTTGTCCGACCGAAATGACGCCTCGCCCCGGGTTGGGACCGCCACCCAGCGGTTGAGCACCACCGACCTCGTCGCTCATTGAATTCCAATAAAACAATTTGTTCCTCCTTTGTTTCCCAGCGTGTTCTGCCTCTCACAGCATTCTCTGTAGCTCTGTCTCCCTCTCTTCTACCCCTCCTCTCTCTCCCTCTGTACAGTTCAACCACAGAAATATCCAATATTTACGATTTAATATTTAATACTTAATATTTACTATTTAATATTTAATATTTAATATTCATTCAATGCGACACCTTGACTTGGTGTGAATCAATAACAAACCTTTTGACATCTCCAGTACCTTGGAGGTCGAGCGGTTTCAGGAAGCACAAAAAACATGTCCTTCCAGAGTCGTTAATCCCAGGGGCCACAAACTGTGTCCTCCAGGGGCCACACACTGTGTCCTCCAGGGGCCACAAACTGTGTCCTCCAGGGGCCACACACTGTGTCCTCCAGGGGCCCCACACTGTGTCCTCCAGGGGCCACTGTATCCTAGCTCCTAGACTGTCCTAGCTCCTAGACTGTGTCCTAGCTCCTAGACTGTATCCTAGCTCCTAGACTGTGTCCTAGCTCCTAGACTGTA
>NC_137210.1:25432195-25437195 GCF_960531495.2 Zeus faber
GCATCAGGCGTTCTCTCATCTCTCTGCTGTTTTGTCATCACTGGCAAATGATCAGCGCTGGAAACCGCCTGCGTCAGCAACCATGGAAAGAAAGAAGGAAACTAAAGGAGAGAGGGAGAGAGAGGAGATAGAGGGAGAGAGAGGAGATAGAGGGAGAGAGAGAGAGAGAGATGGAGATGGAGGGAGAGAGAGAGAGGGAGAGATGGAGGGAGAGAGGGAGAGAGAGATGGAGGGAGAGAGAGAGGAGATAGAGGGAGAGAGAGAGAGAGAGAGAGAGATGGAGGGAGAGAGAGAGAGGGAGAGATGGAGGGAGAGAGGGAGAGAGAGATGGAGGGAGAGAGAGAGGAGATAGAGGGAGAGAGAGAGAGGGAGATGGGAGAGGGAGAGAAAGAGATTGAGGGAGAGAGAGGGAGAGAGAGATGGGAGAGAGATGGAGGGAGGGAGAGAGAGGAGATAGAGGAAGAGAGAGAGATGGAGGGAGAGAGGGGGAGAAAGAAAGAGGGAGAGAGAGATGGGAGCGAGGGAGAGAGAGAGAGAGAGATGGGAGGGAGAGAGAGAGAGAGGGAGGGAGAGAGAGAGAAATGGAGATAGAGGGAGAGAGACAGGGGGCGAAAGAAAGAGGGAGAGAGAGAGGGAGATGGGAGGGAGAGAGAGAGAGGGAGGGAGAGAGAAATGGAGATAGAGGGAGAGAGACAGGGGGCGAAAGAAAGAGGGAGAGAGAGAGAGGGAGGGAGAGAGAAATGGAGATAGAGGGAGAGAGACAGGGGGCGAAAGAAAGAGGGAGAGAGAGAGAGGGAGGGAGAGAGAAATGGAGATAGAGGGAGAGAGACAGGGGGCGAAAGAAAGAGGGAGAGAGAGAGGGAGGGAGGTGGAGTGGACTGGGAATAGCTGAGACAGAGAACTTGGGCTTGTTTGTGTTGTACTAGACAGATATGAGCAGATCATATATAAGTAGACAATATATTCCTACATCTGAACGACGCTCCTCATGAATATCTGGGCACAGATTTCAGCTCCAGCTTTCCAGCCACACGGTGCTCGCGTTGGGGGCTTTTACTGTCGAGTCACGAGCGCCGCCGCGGCTGCGGAGGTGTTTGGCAGCAGATCAGACCACACGGGAGGAACAAGGCAGATGAGACCAACGCGGAGGAACGTCACCGACGGAGCCGGGGCCCGACTGTGGAGCGGCCTCGCGAGCCGCGCGGGGAACGCGGGCGGTGAAGCGCTCCAGTGACACCCGCCCGGGGCCCCCGGCGGAATATGACAAAAAGCTGAAATATGCTTGCTTGCTATGCAAATTGCTTGCTTCGACAGAAAGAAAGGAAGAAGTTAACGTCGTGATGTGACCACGTCCTTTTCTCCTCCCAGAGGCCGAGCATTTCAAGGCCTTGGGTCCTGCCTGGTCGTTCATCTCCACGCATGGGCCTGGAGCAACAGCTAACTCCACCTCTATTCTACCTCCCTGTACCCTACCTCCATCCTACCTCCCGCGACTCTACCTCCATCCTACCTCCCGCTACTCTACCTCTGCTCTACCTCTTCTCTAACTCTGTCTACTCTACCTCCCTGTACTCTACTTCTACTCTATTTCCATCTACTCTACCTCCATCCTACCTCCCGCTACTCTACCTCCATCCTACCTCCCGCTACCCTACCTCCATCCTACCTCCCACTACTCTACCTCCATTCTACCTCCCACTACTCTACCTCCATTCTACCTCCCGCTACTCTACCTCCATCCTATTTCCCGCTACTCTACCTCCATCCTCCCACCCACATCTCCACCTCTTCTCTAACTCTATCTACCTCCCTGTACTCTACTCCTACTCTACCTCTACTCTACCTCCCTCTACTCTACCTCCCTCTACTCTATTTCCATCTACTCTTCCTCCATCCTACCTCCCTTTACTCTACTTCTACTCTACCTCACGCAAACTCCATGTCATCCACTCCTTCCTCCTCCTCCTCCCTCCTCCTCCTCCTCTTCCACCCCCTCCTCCTCCTCCTCTTCCTCCTCCTCCATCCTCCTCCTCCTCCTACTCCCTCGTCCTCTCCTCCTCCTCCTCCTCCTCCTCCTCCTCCTCCTCCTCCCTCTTCCCTCCTCCTCCTCCTCTTCCTCTCATCCCCCACGCAGACTCCATGTCATCCACCCTTCCTCCTCCTCCCTCTTTATCCCTGGCCTTGTCAGCGCCGGCCACGCACGCTTGCCTGCTTGATTAACAAACAACACGGCGGATGTGGCGGCAAAGTGTCTCCCAAGGACCCCATCGACCGCCCCCGGCAATGCGGTGGCGGCCACGTCGGGAATAAGGGGCCCAGACAGCGAGGGCCCCGACACGCAAATTACCGCCGTTCCGTTACAAAAGCAAAAAAATAACAAAAACAAAACATCCTTCTCCACAAAAAAAAAACAAAAAAAAACGTCACAGTCTCGGAGCCTGGGGGAGCGTGCATGACCGAGCTTAATCTCTGCCAATCACCAGAATTGGGCGGAGGCCGACTCGCTCCCGCCGCTCCTCGCTCCCCCGCCCCCAAAAAAAGTGACAATCTCTGAGCTCCGAGGGATCGGCCGTCTGCTCCTTCGGGGGCCGACGGGGAGACGGTCGAGGCGCTCCGTCACGCCGGAGGCGACGCGACGCGGGTGTTTGCCATTGCGCACCCAAAGACGTCGACTCCGCGCTGCCGCCCGCCGGCAGGTCACACCCCACATTTGGGGAAGCGGAAGGGAAAGAATGAGGCGTCGGGCAGGCGGGGATGAATCGGGGGAATCGTCGTACGCTGATCCCCCCCGAGTCCCGGGGGACGGGGTCCGTTTGTAGACTCCTGTCGCGGCGCCGCGGCCCGTTCGTTCCGTCGCTCCCTCCCGCGGCGAAAGGATTTTTCACGCCCCCGTTATTCCGGGAGCTTGTTTTAAAAATAACGTCACTGTCAAACGCTTTGCCTGGTTTATTTCGGGGGGTTTTTCACCGGAGCGCGCGTTCCCGTCGGAGGTGTGCCTGTTAAGCCCTGAAGAGGGCCACGCCGCCCCGCACCGCGACACCTTACGCGGCACGATAACGGCGGCGGGGTGGATGCAGTGAAATTGGAACCGATTTTAGAAACAACAACTGTTCAATTAGGGAAAAGGACTCGCTCCCTGCAACGACTCGGAGGGCAAAACTTACACCCACGGGCGAATTTCACGAGGAATGGGGAGCGGCCGCGAGGGACACCGTGAGCGGCGGCTCGACTGCGCTAATGATATATCATAACCTTATTTTTCTTTTCTTTATTTTTTTTGTCGTATGAAAATGGGTTTGAGCGGAGCTGTCCGTGGTTGTTTTTTTCGATATCTTTTCAGTTTAATAGGAACAATGGAGCCATTTTCGTCAACGTTTGTAACGTCTGTACAATAAATTTTTCAACATTTTAACAAGCTGCTTTTTCGGAGTGCGTTTGGAGTATCGGAATTGAAAGTTTGTTGGAAATTACTTTAAAAGTGGAATTTAGTTCTCCGGACATTGCATTGTTTGCATTTAAGAAAGAAAATCAATGACAAAAAATATTTAAAAAATTCCTAAACTTGAAGTTGTTATACTTTTTTGTTTTGTATCTTGTCTTTGTATTGTGTGTAATCACCGGGTGCGTTGCATTGACATGTCACTGCATATATGTAAGAAAATATGTATATGTACGTGACGATAAATCCTTGAATCTTGAATCTAATACTTGTATTTTGTATTTGTCGACTGTATTGAACTGTCGAACCCGAGCCGAGCGCATTGTCGGCACCCTAAGTGTCCACCACCTCCACTGAATGATCGCTAAGTCGTGAGGAAACGTTCGACTCTTTTTCCAAAGGCGGCTCTTCGCGACCCGGGGAAAAGATTTGTTCCATTTTTCCGTCCCCTTCGATTCGGCCCTTGTGACCTCGGGTGAATGAGGTCGTCAAGGGAATTCTCACCGGCCGGTGCCCCTGCGTGACTCGCGGTTGGGGGCTCATGCGTCACGCGGGGGGCCCCGTCTCTCGGGTCTTTTCCCTCCGGGGGGGCCTCGGCCCCGCCCCGGCGGGGTGTCAGATCGCAGCGTCGCGACCCAACGGCTCTTTTGCCAGAGTGCCTCACGACTCCGGAGTCATTTCAAACGATTTGTTTCGCTCCTGAAGAACGGAATCAAACGCAGTAAGTTTGACCCGCAGGGCTCTTGGGTCAATGCCCCTCTCAGACTTGGCGTCGCACCCCCCGCGCCACGGGGGTCTCCTGGAATGTAGATGGTCACATGTGAGGGCTTGCGACCCTGACCCACATTTCGGCGTATAGACGTGTGTACGTCCCTAACCCTAACCCTAACCCCTGCCGGCAGGGGTTATAGTTCAATTATATTCGCTTCATTTGCAGTGCTGCGGTCGACAAATCAGATGACGTTGGACTAATCCTTAATCTACAATCCCACAGAATCGAAGGCAAACAGATTAGGCTCATGCCACGTTTTTCAAAGCGACCAAAGAAACATCCAGACTAGCTCCCATAAGTCGCTGTGAAACTCAGAGTACTCGAGTAAGAATGCGCTCTCATCTGCTCCCTTATTTGGGTCACGTTGCAACGATAGCATCCTTTTTTTTTCCACTGCAGCAATCAAGGTGAAAAGAGCTGTCGGGGTGTTGTGTGCTTGTTGTTTTGTGTGGTGAGTATGAGCAGAAGCTGACTGGTCCCTGGTTTGACTCCTGTTTCTCAGCCGGCGACGTGTTGGCAAACCGACCCCCGGCGTCCTCCAACCCGTGCCTTTGCGAGTCGGTCCGTTTTTTTTTACGCCGAAATACCCGGGTTTTTTGAACCCCCGGTATGCCTGCTAAAAATAGGCGGTTGGCGCCTTTCCCATCGCCAGGAAAATGCCCTTTTTTTTCCGGTGTGTCATGCGCGACGTCACAAACGCGTGGGGGAAAAGTTGGCGTGGCGTGGCACCGGTGTGATTCGGGGAAAAAAAAACAGTAGGGGAGACGGCAGCTTAAACAAACAACATTT
>NC_137210.1:25447195-25472195 GCF_960531495.2 Zeus faber
TGTGTGTGTGTGTGTGTGTGTGTGTGTGTGTGTGTGTGTGTGTGTGTGTGTGTGTGTGTGTGTGTGTGTGTGTGTGTGTTAATACAGAGCGTGTGTGGTCCTGGGAATCGTCTTCGTGCTCTCCTCCGTGTGCATCCTGGGAAAAGCCACCCATGACCTGGCGACCAAACTGCTTCCTGAAGTGGTGAGAAGACACACACACACACACACACACACACACACACACACACACACACACACGCCGCAAGTTGTTCAAAGATGGCTGTGAAGAGAGGCTTTTTTTAGCCATGTGTTCCACTTTTGTTGACGTCACTCCCTTTTGCAAGTGCTTTTGCAAACACACACACACACACACACACACACACACACACACACACACACACACTCACACACTCACACACTCACAAACTTACACGTCAACACACACGTACGCACTTCATGGCTGTCTACCTCACTCCGCCCATCCTTCCCTGGAGGTGTGAGGACTACGAAACAGATCCCAGAATAAGCTCGTCTCTCGGTTGCCACGGGATACGTATCAGCCCTTCACCGTCATTGCGGTGCCCCGGGTCCTGCCGGCGCTTTGGATTCATTTAATCACTATAATGAACACGCTGATGCACGGGCACCCAAGGAGACGTCGCAGTCGTGTAGAGAAAACACACTCGATGGGAGTTTTGTTTTTTTAACACGTGATCTCTGGAGGAAAGAAGACGTTAAAAGATCCAAGAAGCAAATCACAGACGAGGCTGAGCTGTGTTTGTTTTACAGGGGAGAATAAAAACACATCAGGTGAAACTAAGAAAGAAAGAACAAGAGATGGATGGATGGATAGACAGACAGATAGATCGATAGATAGACAGACAGACAGACAGACAGACAGACAGACAGACAGACAGACAGGTAGACAGATAGTGGTTAGGTTTCTGTTTGAAGTTCTATTGTGCTAATAAAGACGTTGTTCCTCTCTCTCTCTCTCTCTCTCTCTCTCTCTCTCTCTCTCTGGCTGTTCTACCTTCTCATTACTTTTCTCATTTTCCATCCTCCATTGTATGTCGGGAGTCTTTTGACTTTCACCCTGAGCAGAACTGTATTCCTCTCTCTCTCTCTCTCTCTCCCTCTCGCTTTCTTTTTGTTTCCTTCCACTCTCATATATTTCTCCTTTTCTGAACCCTGTTTTTCGGGCCCTTTATAGAACAAATCGGTAAAACCAAACAGCAGCCAGGTGTGATTGATCATACCTGTGTCAAGTCACCTCTGTCTGTGTGCATGAGTGTGTGCGCGTGTGCGTGTGTGTGAGTGTGTGTGTGTTTGTGTGTGTGTGTGTGTGTGTGTGTGTGTGTGTGTGTGTGTGTGCGTGTGCGCGTGTGCATGTGTTTGTGTGTGTGCATGTGTATGTTTGTGTTTGTGCGTGTGTGTGTGTGTGTGTGTGCGCGCGTGTGCATATGTTTGTGTGTGTGTGTGTGTGTGTGTGTGTGTGACTTAAAATCAATCACCTCCCCAGATAAACAGTGTTTTCTTTCCCTCTGTGTTGTTGCTTGAGTCCCTGCTGTTTTTGTCGCTCGCAGGCGGCGACGCCGTCCGTCCCAGCGTCTCGTCTCAGTAATAAGCTTTCAGCTTCCTTGGGTGGTGGATAATTGTCCTCTGAGCAAAAAAAAAAAAACATGCCGTGACGAAGGAGGGGTGGAGGAATGGAGGGTGCCTCAGTAATACTTTTTGAACTTTGTTACGTGGTGGATAGTTGTCGTGTTAAGATGGGGGTTAAAGGGATGGAGGGCGGAGGATGGAGGGATGGAGGATGGAGGATGAAGGGATGGAAGATGGAGGATAGAGGGTGTGGTAGAGTCTAGGATGGAGGGGTAGAAGATTATGGGCAGAGCATGGTGGACAGAGGGCTGAGGATGCAGGGGTGAGGGATGCAGAGTGGAGGAGTTGAGGATGGAGGGCGGAGGATGGAGGGTGAAAGATGGAGGGATGGAGGAATGCAGGATGGAGGACTGGGAATGCAAGATGGAGGGCAGAGGATGGAGGGTGGAGGGTGGAAGATGGAGGGATGGAGAAATGCAGGATGGAGGACTGAGAATGCAGGATGGAGGATGGAGGAGTGGAGTATGAAGATTGGATAGATGGAGGGTGGAGGATAAGGGATGGAGGGGTGGGGGATGGAGGACTGAGGAAGCAGCATGGAGGATGGAGAGCAGAGGATGGAGGGATGGACGATGGAGGGTGGAGGATGACTGACTCAGGATAGAGGGGGTGTCAGGGGTGGAGGATGAAGGACTCATGATGGAGGACTGAAGATAGATAGAGAGGATAGAGGGCGGAGGATGGAGGGGCAGAGGGTGGAGGGATGTAGGGATGGAGGATGGAGGGGTTGAGGATGGAGTGATGGAGGGATGGGGGGGGCAAAAGGTAGAGGATGGAGGGTGGAGGAGCAGAGATGCAGGATCGGTGATTCCCGTCACGTCCAGGCCGGCTGCCCCCTCGGCGAGCCCCTGATTAAAACCTGAGAGCTGAGATTGGCTTCCCCAGCTGCACACACACACACACACACACACACACACACACACACACACACACACACACACACACGCACACACACGCATACACACACACACAGAACAACACACGCGTGAAACACATACACACACACACACACAAACACACATGCAGAACAACAAACACGTAAAACACACACACACACACTTGAGTTTCACAATCAGGCATGAAAGAATAAACTCAAGTAAGCACAAACACTCAAACCTGCACAAACACACATACACACACACACACACACACACACACACACACACACACACACACACACACACACATCTTCATACACCCACATGTACACACACACACACGTAGACATGCATGGGTTTCACACACACACATGCACACATACATTTAACACTCAGGCATGGAAGAATACATCTACCTAGGAACATAAGCACCCAGACCAAGCACACACACACACACACACACACACACACACACACACACACACACACACACACACACACACACACACACACACACACACTCTCTTTCTATATATAATATTATATACAATATAAAGGACAAGCTCTTTGAATTGCCTTGTTAAAATGTGCGGTACAGATAAACTTGCCTTGCCTTTAATTTAACTATATACTATATCTAATAATAACAATAATAATATCTATTTATAATATATAATATATATAATAATGTATTCAATTCTTTCTCTCTTGATGTACTTAAAGTGGTAATCCGTCAGATCCTCTCTGTTGAGTGGATCACACTGAAAAACACCACGATTCCACTGGAAATCGAAAAGTATTATTTTTTTTTGCCTTTTTCTGATGAATTGATCTTTCCTTTGCATTTGGGCTGACTTTCACTTCCTGTGTGTGTGGCGGACCACGCCGCCAACAACCGAAACAGAACAAAGGAAACAACATTTTCCTCTAGAACAACTTCTTCTTCTTCTTCTTCTTCTTCTTCTTCTTCTTCTTCTTCTTCTTCTTCTTCTTTGGGCTGCTCCCGTCAGGGGTCGCCGCAGTGGATCATCTGATCAGAACCTCCTGCCCAATGGAGGAAGCAACATGCACGACAAAAATACACTGAATGGCTTATTATGGGGTTTCTTAATAAAGTGCCAGGAAAAAAAAAAGTATCAGATATGAGATTTATTTTGACCAAATATCAACAAAATGATGTAGTGGATTACCACTTTAAAGTGACGTCTTCATTTGCCTCAAATATTTAGCTCAAAGTTATTTAAACACCATTATCACAGTTATCACTATTATAACTGACCTCTCCACCTCCATCCCTCCCTCCCCCCTCTCTCTCTCTATTCCCCCCTCCTCCCTCTCTCTCTATCCCTCCCTCCCCCTCTCTCTATTCCCCCCTCCTCTCTCTCCCTCCCTTTCTCTCTCTCCATCCCTCCCACCCTCCCTCCCTAACCCTCCCTCCCTCCTCCAGGATGACTTCCTCTTCAGCGTGTCCATCGTCAGTGGGCTGCTGTGCATCGTGCTGGCTGTGCTCAAGCTGATGCTGGGCCGGGTTCTGACCAGCAGGGCGCTCATCACCGACGGTACACGCACACGCACACGCACATGCGCTGTTCCACACACACACACACACACACACACACACAAACACGCACACACGCACACACGCACACACGCACACACACACACGCACACACGCACACACACACACACACACACGCCCGCACACACACACACACGCATACAGGAGCAGTATACATATATGTAACCTCTCTAATCCAATGAGAATATGCAGGTGCGAGGTGGGACGTAATTAAAACGACATTGGGTAAAAAATGATCAAAACATTCGATCATGTGTTATAAGACGACGTAACAATATATAAAAATATAGTATAAAGTATCGACTCAAAAGAATAACAGCACCATTTTTTTTGATATTAAGAAAGACCGCGGGCAAGTGTCTGTGCTGTTTACGTGCGTTTAACCTAGTTAGTTAGCGCGTGTGTGTGTGTGCGTGTGTGTTTTAGTGTGTGTGTGTGTGTGTGTGTGTGTGTGCACATTCATCACACGCACGCGCACACACACACGCGTGCGCACAGCGGACTCCGCCCGCCGCTGCCTCCGGGTCCCAGAAGACACAAGGCAACAATTCGATAAAAGCTGAGGTTGCTCTTCTTCGGCCTTGGATTTATGTCCCTCAAGGCTCCCCTGAGAAACCGCGCCCGCCTCGCCCCCCCTGCCCGCCCGCGGCGCGGATACTCGAGATTTATCTGAAATACTAGAGATTAATCTGAAACACTAGATTGTTATCTGATAATCTAATGTCGATTAACTGAAATACTAAAGACGTATCTAGAATATTTGGAAGGGCATTATAAAGGAGGATTCAAATGCCGGGTTAAAAAGAGAGCGCTTCAAATCACACCAAAACTGAAACATTTTCCACCCTCGCTTGCAGCTTTACCCATCATGCATTCTGTTCTGTTTCTTCGCCTTGAAAAGAAACCCCATTGATTGGTAAAAGGTAGAAAAGTAAAAATTAAAGAAAAAAAAAAAAAAGTCCCCCTTTTTAAAAAGAGCGTCACCGAGTTCATTCCTCCACCTCGAGCGCGCTTCACACCGAATCCGCAAACGCGCCGTCGGGTGAACCGCGTCTGGCGACGGCGTCGCAAAAACTATTTTCGGGGGGAGAAGGGGAGGGCCGTGTTCCCCCTCCGGCGGCGGGCGCTTTCGCTCGGCCGGACGCTCGCCATTTACTTGGGGGATTTGGCAGTGAAGCCGGCCTCACCGTGCCCGTGTCTGCAGCGTTCAACTCCCTGGTCGGAGGCATCATGGGCTTCTCCATCCTGTTGAGCGCCGAGGTCTTCAAGCACCACCCCGACGTCTGGTACCTGGACGGGACCTTCGGGGTCCTCATCGGACTCATCATCCTGGCCTACGGCATCAAGTAGGACACACACACACGCGCGCCCGCACACACGCATTTCGAGTCTCCTCCGTTCTCAGATTTGGATCTTGAAAAAACAGGCAGATGCCGAAATGAGCCTCATGTTGAAAGAGTCCCTCCAAAGGAAAGATTTGCAATATTCCAACCTGGGCATTATGAAAATGTTGGTTTCCGTCACCAATAACTCAGAAACTTACCACTCTGCTGCAGCTTCTCGCTCGGCCCCGGTGCGGTCCAGCCGGGGCGGGCGTTTAGGGGCACGTCGAGACCTCTTTTCGAAAGCACAAGATGCCGAAATGCGTCACATTACTTGAACGGAAGTGGGACGACGCCCTCTCTAGGGCTCTGCGATTCCAGTCGAGAGCGACGCGACTCCCCGTTCCTCGTCCCTCACGTTCTGAGCCGATCTGCAAAGGGGTCGGCGCCGCACCGCGCCGCACCTTCCCCCCCGCCGCCTCCCTTGAAAGAGGACGTGCCGCTGGACTGCGTCGACGCACGGTGAGAAGCCGCAGCAGAGTGGCAAGTTTCTGAGGAATCAATGATGGAAACCCCGCATTTGAATGAGTTCAGTGGGCTCAAAAAATGACAAACCGCGCCTGAAAGAATGACAAATATTTTGCACAATAAAGAAAAAAAAGAAAAATTCAAATTTCAAATAAATGACATTTATAATTCATTTTCTGTCGTTTTTCCAGACTCCTGAAGGACATGGTGCCACGCTTCAGACAGACCAGGAATTACGAGAGGTTCGAATGAGACGACGGCAAAAAAAGGCCCCGCGGACGGACGGACGGACGGTTTTCGGGGGGGGATTACCCAGCATCCCCGGCGTCCCTCCCCGGCCCTCCCTCGCCCTCCCCTCGCCCTCCCTCTCTCTCGCCGCCTCGTGTAGCCGCGTGAAACGCGCATGCATGGCACGCGGCACAGTGCGGCACATTTTAGGGGTAATACGCCGTCTCTACTCTTCGTCCTCCGCTCTTCCTCCTCCTCCTCTTCCCCTTCCCCTTCCCTCTCCGGTCTCCCCCCAAACGTAGTCGTCCATTTTGAAAAGGAAGGGAAGCGGGAGAGGAAGAGGAGAAGCTGAGCTGCCGTGACGCTCCACGTCAGACTGACAGGTTCCAAAAACAAATAAGTTTCATTTTGAGGGGGGGGGATTTGAGATTCGACTGAAATCGGTGTAAAGCGCGGGGGCGTACCGCGTGCACCCGTACGGTCGGCCGTTTTTACTGGGTTTTGCTTTTTATTGTCTTCAGGGCTGTGTTGTAAAATGTTTGTCTTTGCTTTCCCGAACTTTTTCTGTCGTTTTTTTTTTTTGTGTCACGCATTCCCCCAAAAAAACATGCTGTGTCAGGGGTTCAGCCAGCGACAGTGAAGTAGTCATCTCAAACGACTCTTCTCTTAAACATTCAATTAAACATGGAAGTTATCAAAGAGACAAAGTGACATTAGAAAGATGTCTCCCATTTCATATTTTTAATTATGATAACTAAGAACACGATGTGCCGCGTGCACCATGTGCCAAAAGCACAAATCGCTGGCTGTCATGGTTAGTCTTAAACCTTTCTGAAAACATTAGTTACGGCTTTACAACACCGTAGAAAGTAGATTAGAAATAAATATGCATGTTTATTTATTTACCATGCTGCACATTTTAAAGTCTGTTATCGCTGAACATGTGCTTGTTAAATGCCACACTCGGATTGATTTTATTTATTGAAATGCAATTTGAGATCGTTATCTTGGACCTTTCAGTGATGTACTTAAAGTGGTAATCCATCAGATCCTCTCTGTTGAGTGAATTACACTAAAAATACCACAATACTATTGGAAATGCAGTATTTTTTTTTTTGCCTTTTTCTGGTTAATTGATTTTCCTTTGCATTTTGGCTTACTTTCACTTCTTGCGTGTGTGGCGGACCCCGCCACCGACAATGGAAACAGCATACACAACAGAAACACACTTAATGGCTCATTATGGGGTTTATTATAAAGTGCCGGCAAAAAAAGTACCAAATATGAGATTTATTTCAACAAATTAACAACAAAATGATCTGACGGAAAATCTAACGGATTGGCACTTTAAAGTGATGTCTGAGGTTTTTTCCGAGCAATTCTATCCATTTATTATAATTAAAAAAAATCGAGAAATAGTTGGTAAACCGAGGTTTACTTCCAACAATACATTTTAATTTTAGGAAGCTATTAGGTAAAAAAAAACAAAAAATCAGTCATAAGATCCCATAATGCCAAATGGTGTTATTTTCATCCATTCCCTTGATGTGCAGTGCATATCACTCATTCACTTATTTTGCATTTTACTTCTTTTAAATCACATGATGATGTTTGATCATTTTGCATCTTCTGACAGTTCAGCACTCTGTTCTCGCCCGTTTCTTCAGCCTGTTCCATGTTTTCATTGTTCATATTATTTATGACTGCGTGCATTAAAATGAATGTAAATATAAACAGCACAATATGTACACACACACACACACACACACAAACACACACACACACACACACACACACACACACACACACACACATATATATATATATATATATATGGTTGTGTTGATGAGGTGTTTTTTGGGGGAGTTTTGGCCGCAGTGTTTAATCAGTAGTACATTAAATATTAAATATATCTCCGTATATGGACGTGAGGTTAGTGAAGTGGGATTTAATCACCTGTCTCACTTCCTTTGAAAAGTCTAGAAGTGATTTTGTTGTTTTTAAGTGACGTGTCAGCCTGGCTGTGGGTGCGAGTGGAGTGTGATGCTTATTCGCTGGATCGATAAACTGGTGAATAAGGGAGGCGATATGAAAGAACTTATATTTTTAAATACTCCAAACATTCTTATAATCAGCACAAGATGAAACCTGTTCCATGAGAACATTTAAATAACTTATTTTAACTTTGAAGGTTTAATCTGATGAGACAATTCTATGGAAGCACAAACGTAATGATGGCACAAAACATGGCTCTAAAGTAACTATGTAGAAATACTCTGTTACTGTACTGAATCCTTTTTGGTTTCTATCCGTTGAGCATTTTAATTTCTTGCAAATGTCAATACTTTTGATACTTAACTACATTTAAAACTGGACTTTTATTTCAGCCAACTTCTAATTGATTACTATTCTGACTATATATCTCTATTTTGTGTATTAAAATCCATGTCCCATCACAGAAGCACAATTTCCAATCCCAAAATGTAAGATTATTATTATTATTTTTTTATTATTATTATAATTGATCCACTGCTTATTCCCATTAATTGAGTGTTGTTACGATCTAAAATGGGTAGTGTGCTCTCTACTGGTGGACCGCAGGGTTTTAGATAGATAGATAGACATAGATAGATAGATAGATAGATAGATAGATAGATAGATAGATAGATAGATAGATAGATAGATAGATAGATAGACATAGATAGATAGATAGATAGATAGATAGATAGATAGATAGATAGATAGATAGATAGATAGATAGATAGATAGATAGATAGATGGATAGGCTCACACCTCAAATCAATGGGCAATCATATAGCAACAACAATAAGAATTGAAAAATATTGTCAATATGAAATAAAGCTACAAACTCAATATTTTAAAAAAAATGACAATATACAATACACCTAAACAACTAAAAAATAGGGCAAAAATGTGTATATATATATATATATATATATATATATATATATATATATGTATATATATATATATATGCAATGTTCCCTTAGCAACGCACAGTGTTTACATAGCAACCACCTCTCCAGGCACAGGGAGGCTGCAGGGTTCTGTTTCTAAAGAGTTAATTTACTGTACTGTGTGTGTGTGTGTGTGTGTGGGGGGGGGGGTGGGGGGGGTGGGGGTGGGGGTGTGGGTGTGTGGGTCAGGTGTTGCGTACAGTGATTTATACAGTTAATATATGGTGACATTGAAAACCATTTAAAATGTGAAAAGTATTTTAAAATGTGATTTAAACTCTCGATATCCCCCCTCAGATACTTTTCCTTTCTCCATTCCTTCCTAACTATATTTTTCTCTTCTTTCCTAATTTTATTCATATTTTTAAATGTTATGTTTATTTTTATTTTAAACTTTATTTATTTTATTTTTATTTTAAGCGTTATTTATTTTATTTTTATTTTAAAGGGTATTGTTTTATTTTAATTTAAAACTGTATTTATTTTCTTTTTATTTTAAACTTTATTTATTTTCTTTTTATTTTTATTTTAAAGAACTCATTTTATTTTAGATTTCTTGTGATGTTAATCCGCTAAATCTGCCATAATTAGTTTATTCACTAATTACATTTTCCACATCCAATGGAATATGACTGTGTATATATATATATACTGTATATATAGGGCACACACAGTATAGATATGAACTGCTTTCCTAATCATATCTGATAGGGTTTTGTTTCTACTCTCTAAAAATACTAATTTTAATATTGATAAGTAACACAAATGAGCCTAGGTCTCCTGTGGCATGACGCCCAAAAATATTTCATCTCACCACGGTCGAGAAAAGGTCAAACCCGATAAAAGACATGATGTGTATCTATATTCATTATCATACAAATGTATAATTTGACTTTGACTTTTGGCCTTTTGCTGCTGTGTCTTGAACTGGAACGTTTTAAGAACGACAGCTGCTGCTGTTGTTTCTCTTAACCTGTGCGCTGAGCCCCAGAGACACCGGAGCTCAAAAGATGATCCATCTGATCGATATGTCTGATCTATTGCTCTGATCTGGGCTATAAAAAGAGAAAAACATTGCAAATATAGGTACCCAAAAATGTACTTAGAAAAAGGCCAAAGGCAAGAAAAGCTCTGAAGCAACAGTTCACACTCAGTCGAAAACAGGAAATTTGTGCAAAAAGAACTGCATATTTAAAATCATTGTAGAAAGGAAGTGGTCAGAGGGGATTATCTGTGATCCATTAGTTTGGCCTTGTGTGTAAAATTAATCTATCTTGTGTGGATGAGTGAATGGATGAACGAATGAATGAACCGGTGAATAAATAAATAAATGAATAACTGAATGAATGAACTAATGAATGAATGAACGAATAAATGGATGAAAAAATGCATGATGGATAATGGGTGGATGAAGGGATGAATGAATTGATGAATGAATGCCTAAATTAATGAATGGATGAGTAAATAAACAAGTTAGTGAACAGATTAATGAATGAATGAACGAATACATGGATGAAAGAATGCATGATGGATGAATGAATGAATGAATTGATGCACTGGATGGCTGAATGGATGATGGATGGATGGATGGATAAATTAATGAATAAAGAGATGGATCGATAAATTAATTAATTTATTGGATTCATGAATGGGTGAATTAATGTTGCTGGTGAAAGTACCTGTAGATCATCGAACCCCACATTGCTGTGAGTTCTGTAGATAAAAGCAATATTTAACTCTGCTCTATTGCTAAGCTTTGCATGGGCTGCCAAAAATACTACACACATACACACCCACACTAACACACGCACACACACACGCACACACACACACACACACATGCACACACACGCACGCACGCACACACACACACACACACACATGCACACACACACACGCACACACACACACACACACACACACACACACACACACCTTAATGAGCGTGTAGTAGAATAAGTGTGTGTTTGTACATATCTCAGTGATATGTCTGATGCTGTAAACAGTTTATTTATCTGAGACGACAATGTGAAGAAGTTGTATTGTTAAATAAAGTTTTATCCTGTTTACTCATCAGCAACACTCAGCTTTGCTATTTTTTTCTGCTTATTAATGTCACGCAGATTGTTTTGATTTGAATATCTATGATAATATCCATAATGTCATGTTAATATCCGTAATAATATCAATTTAATCACTGGAATACAGTATCTATAATAATATCTTTGATATAATTTGAATATCTATAATATTATCCATAATATCATTTTAATATCCATAATAATATCTAATAAATGATTTGAATATTTATAATTATATCCATAATATCATGTTAATATTCATAAAACTAGCATTAAATAATTTGAATATCAATAATTAAATTAAAATGTAATATCATTTGACTATCTATAATAATGTCCATAATATAATTTGAATACCCATAACAATATCTAATAAATCATTTTAATATCTATAATAATATCTATAGTATAATTTGAATATCTATAATAATATATATGAAATCATTTGAATATCTATAATAATGTCTATAATATCATTTGAATATCTATAATAATATCGAATGAATCATTTGAATATCTATAGTAATACCATAATATCATTTTAATATATATAATTATACATATAAAATAATTTGAATATCTATAATAAGATCTATTGAATAATTTGAATATCTATTATAATATCTTTAATATCATTTAAATATCTATAATATTATCCATAATAGCATGTTAATATCCATAATAACATATATAAAATAATTTTAATATCTATAAAAATATCTTAGATATAATTTGAATATATATAATATTATCCATAATATCATTTTAATATCCATAATAATATCTAATAAATAATTTGAATATTTATAATAATATCCATAATATCCTGTTAATATCCATCATAATATCTAATAAATAATTTGAATATTTATAATAATATCCATAATATGTTAATAGCCATAATATTATAATATTTATATCATTTTATTATTATATAATTTTTATATTTATAATTTTATTTTTAATATTTTATAATATTTTTTATCATAATAATATTTAATAAATCATTTTGATATCTAAAATAATATCTATAATATAATTTGAATATCTATAACAATCTTCTATTAAATCAATTGAATATCTATAATAATACCTATAATACAATTTGAATTTCTTTAATAATATCTAATGAATCATTTAAATATCTATAATAATATCTTTAATATCGTTTGAATATTTATAATAATATCCATAATATCATTTAAATATCTATAATTTTATATATTTTATCATTTCAATATCTATGATAATATCTTTAATAGGATTTGAATATTTATAATACTATCTATTAAATCATTTGAATATCTATAATAATATCCATAATATCATTTGAATATCTATAATAATATCTTTAATGTCATTTGAATATTGATAATAATATCTTTAATATAATTTGAGTATTTATAATAATATCCATAATATCATTTAAATATCTATAATTATTTATATTATATAATTTGAATATCTATGATAATATCTTTAATATGATTTGAATATCTATAATAATATCTATTAAATCATTTTAATATCCATAATAATATCTAATAAATCATTTTAATATCTATAATAATATATATGATATCATTTTAATATCCATAATAATATCTAATAAATCATTTGAATATCTATAATAATATATATGATATCATTTTAATATCCATAATAATATCTTATAAATCATTTGAATATCTATAATAATGTTAGGCCCACGGCCTCCCAGCGCCACTAGAGTTCGCTCTTGCCCCATCTGCAGCTTCCCCCTTGAGCCAATTGCACACACCTGGGATCAATTACCTGCATCACTCCGCACACTATTTAGTCTCCAGCTTCCCAGTCATCCATTGCCAGACCGTCAACTAGTCTTACCCGTGTTGTAGAGTTCCTAGTTCCTAGTTCCTAGTTCCTAGTTCCTAGTTCCTAGTTCCTAGTTCCTAGTGCTTGTTTCAAGCCCCTAGTTTATGTCTCTTTGTTTCGTCTTCCCTTTACCTGCTTGTCTCCTCTCGTCGACCCAGTCTGTCCGTCCCTCTCCATCCAGCCCGGTTCCCCGTCTCTCCACCCGGATCCTGGACCCCTCCTCCCGGTCATCGTCATCCCTGCCCAGCCCTGCTCCATCCCTGCCTGACCGGGTCCCCCCGGCCAGCTCCACCGTGTGGGCTTATAAATCAGAATCAGAAATACTTTAATAATCCCAGGGGGAAATTACTTTTGTTACAACTCCAAATCTACATACAACATATTTACATACAACATATAATAATTATTACGAAACATATTTATATATAAACATATCTATATACACATGGTAAAGTGTAAAATGTACAGTTAAAATGTGCAAAAAGAAGAAGGTGCAGAAGTGGAAGTCCGTGTTTTGAGCTCAGGTTACAGGAGGGGGAGTCTGACTCTGAGGGAGGCGTAGAGATTGAATAAACATCCTTCGTCTGCCTCCCGTCTCCCTGTGTCTTGCGTTTGGGTCTCTCCTAGCCCTGGTCGTGAAAAAGAATATATATCAAATCATTTGAATATCTATCATATTAAATGTATCATTTGAATATCTTTAATATCTGTAATATAATTGGAATATCTACAATATATATTAAATCATTTGAATATCTTTAATATCTATAATAGAATTTGAACATCTATATGTATGAAATTATTTGAATATCCATTATAATATATTTAAAATTTGAATATCTATATCATTTCAATATATATATAATTATATCTATCATTTTAATATGTATAAAATATAATTTGAATATCTATAATATCTTTATCATTTCAATATCGATCTAAATTCACATCATCACTCCAATTCAGCTTTATTGGCTGGACAACACATTCATAAATTCTATCAATGCAAAGAAAGAAAATATTCATAACAACAATAACATTAAGCTTCATTCATGCTGGTTCACACCATGACACTAAATTAAACAAAGTCATTAAGTCTCAGTCTCCCATAAATAAGGCTCACACTGCTTTCGTTTGGGTGTAGATTAAGGGATTCAGGAACCCTAATATGTGAAGGACACACAAGCAATTTTAAAAGTTCTAAAAGACACAACGATAGGGCGACAAAATTAATAACTCACTGACATGTACATATGAGTGAACCCTATTCTTTTTCTCATTCATAATCACATTATACGTATAAATAAATAACTGCAGTTCCTACTTTGACCACATGGTATCATAAGAATCCACTTTATTCTGGGACTGACTCAGAGGCAAAAACAAAATTCAAGGTTAAAGAGGTTTATTAGTCACAATTTCAAGGGAATAAAAAATTAAGTTTTGGGGCAGAGATAAAATAATAATTTTGAAAAGTGAACCAGGCATTAGTGGGTGATGAGATGTCACTATGGTGAATATTCCGGCTGTATTAATCTTGAAAATATCTGGAAATATAGGAAATCATTGAACAAATATACAGATATTGGTTGCCGATGTGTTGCTTTATGACCTAAAATCGAGTTAAAAATTAAGAAAAAAATCAACATTAATGTCCGAGGGAGAAATGTGTTAATTGAGTCAAAATTCATAAAGATGGTCTACATATGTAGTGAATTGCATAATTCACAATATCACAAAAAATAAACATTTCCCAATTTCTTACACCCACTTTGGACCCTCCCACCTTACTTTGGGCCATGTCAAGGTCACGTGACCTCCAAAGTCTGTTGGGGCTTTTTTTTCAGCCTATGATAATGAAAATTATACTGTATATATATATATATATATATATATATATATATATATATATATATATATATATATATATATATATATACACATACACACATATACATACATACATACATACATACATACATACACACACACTGTATGAACTGGGAGCAGCAGAAAGAAAAAGAAGATATATGAACTGCTTTCCCAATCCTATCTGATAGGGTTTTCTAAATTCTAGTACCCATGGCGCCCTACAACACAATTAAAATGTGTACAAAAGTGTGGAATGGGAAATAAAATGGGAATTTATTTTTTAAACGACAATTTATTATAAACATTTCTGATCACGACTACAGTTGTGGCCTTTATGTCAACTTCATTGTGTCCACTAGGTGGCATCACAGTGCACATTTTCTACAATTTCAAAGGGAAAAAAATCACATTCTTCACTTGATCAAACAGTGTAATAAAACCCATGTTATTGTGTCATTTATATTTTAGAAACACTTTCATTATTATTATTTTTTTAATGAACAGTCAGAGGACTGGAGCAATCCTCGCCCGAGCTGCAGAAAGACGACAAAATGTTAAAAACAATAATCAAAATGTATCATCATTTCTAAACATAATAAAATTTACATGTGAAACCTCAAGAGCAGCCTGGGTGTCTTGGTCACTTTGGGCTGCTCCTGGGGACCCCCAAAGTAGCACTGGGTGTCCTGGTCACTTCGGGTGGCTCCTGAGGGCCCCAAGAGCAGCCTGAGTGTCCTGGTCACTTTGGGCCACTCCTGGGGGCCCCCGGAGCAGCGTGGGTGTCCTGATCACTTTGGGCAGATCCTGGGGGCCTCCAGAACAGCTTGGGTGTCCTGGTCACTTTGGGCCGCTCCTGGGGGCGTCCAGATGAGGCTGGGTGTCCAGGTCACATTGAGTGGCTCCTAGGGGGCCTCCAGATGAGCTTGGGTGTTCTGGTCACTTTTGGCCACAGCTGGGCGCCTACAGACAAAGCTTGGTGTCCTGGTCACTTTGGGAGGCTCCTGAGGGCCCCCAGAGCAGCCTGGGTGTCCTGGTCACTTTGGGCCACTCCTGGGGAGCTAGAGAGCAGCCTGGGTGTCCTGGTCACGTTGGCTCCCTCTGGCGGCCTCCAGAGCAGCCTGGGTATCCTGGTCACTTTTGGCCGCTCCTGGGGGCCTCTCCGTCGGCCTCCTGGCTCCGGGTCTTGTCGCTCTGGGCTCTGCTCTGCTTCTCCCGTTCCAGAGCTTCCTCCATCTCTGTGTAGTAATCCAGAGCTTTCTGCACCGGTTGCAGGATGTGCTGCTGCGGGGGTAGAATGAGTATAGAAAACCACAGTACAGAATATTATAGAAAAACACAGTATAGAATAACACAGTATGGAATATTAGAGAATAACACCGTATGGAATATCACGGAATTATATATTATAGAAGAAATAATAATATCTGCACCAGCTGCAGGATGTGCTGCTGCAGGGTATCAATAACAATAACTACAGAAAAGATTCTTAATGATCATGTAGGCTGCTATGGTATAGAATGGAATAGCATAGAATAGTATGGTATAGTATCGGAAATAATAGAATAGTAAAGTATAGTATAGAAATAACAGAATTGCATAGAATAGAAAATAATAGTATGGTGCGATAGTATAGTATAGAACAGTTAAGATAATAATAGAATAATATAGTACAGTATAGAAAATATCAGAATAGTATTGAAAAGCATAGTATACTGTAGGACAGCATGGAATTGTGTCGTGTAGTATAGAATAAAATTGAGTAGTATGGACATCCACAGTATAGAACAGTCAATTAGTATAGAATAGTATATTATAATAGTAAAGTATAGAATCATTAATATAGCATAGTATATCATACAGTAATATAGAATAATGTCATACAGCATTGTTAATATTGAAGATCAAGGTAGTAGAAAGTATCAAAGTATAGAACTGCATAGTACAGAACAGCATAGTATAAAATAGCATAGTATAGATGTAGTTTAGAATAGAGTAGTATAGAATAATATAGTTTTACATTAAATGCATCATAAAGTATTTGGATATACAATTATGTATATAGTATATACCTGTATATTGTACATAATTCATGCTTGTTTGATTTTTTTTTTCAACATTTCATTTTTTAAATGTCACTTTAACCTGGGGAACACTCCATTTATTTATTGTGGTATTACTTATGAGGAGCACAGGAGCATGGTGAGGCTGTTTGGAACCCACCTCCAGGCAGGGGAAGAGGTTGGCCAGCTCCAGGAAGAGCGGGAAGAGCACGAAGCGGATGAAGCCGGTCTGCGACGAAGGCTTGGTCACCTTGTCCCGGTCCATGAAGGGGGTGACGGGGAGACCCTCCAGCTTCTCCATGTCACTCTGCCCATGTTGTAGCACACATGTTCACAGCTAAATACTGATTGTCACATCATTATTTTTTAATTGTCCTTGTTTTTACCTTTTATACAATTTTTGAATTGCCATTTTTGTTTTTTTATATATTTATTTATGTATGTGTTTATTGAGAAAGAATACATGGCAGCCCACTGCTCCTAGATAAGTCAGATACTAGGATGGGTAAATGCAGAGAAATTGAGAATTTCCCCATTGTGGGACTGATAAGGGTATATAAAAAATAAAATGTTTGATTTTTTTTTTCTTTATTAAAGTGCATTTAATTGTTTATTAAAAAAAAATTGGAAGATATATTCATTACTTTATGTATTTATTTTAATTTCTTTTTTTTTAAACCAATTTTTTATGGTTAAATGAGATCGGAGGACACTTGTTCCAAAACGATTCAAGGTCCCGTCATCTACCTGGTTGTAGAACTCCTGCAGCAGACAGTCCAGCCAGGGCTCAGCCACCTCCATGGGCCGTGCCTCGTTGGAGATGTCGCTCACTTTGATCAGGATCATCATCAGCTGTGGGGAAGAGTGGATAAGTAAGAGATAAGGTACAGCCAGCTGGTCATTATTACCCTGGTTCCCATCACCACCTCATCGCGGAGAAATAATAATAAAGCAATTGAATAAAAATAGCAAATGTCAATATATAAAAAAGTGTGAAAATATACAATAAACCGACAGTTCCATGTGGTGGCGTGTTGGTGATGTATAAAAGTTTGGCCACTTCCTGTCAAATTTTGTTGGTTTTTCATAAATTCCTGCTCCGTATGTGGAACGATTTGGATGAAACTTGAACCACAAGATATCTGCAAAGTCCCGGCTCTAACGACACCTGAACCGTGTTTTAGCCCAAAAAGTGGCAAGAAGAATAAAAATAATGATAAATATAGCTGCAGGCAGCAATACGCAGGGTCCAGTTTAGTCGGGCTAGGTACGTATTCGTTTTCCGGGTTCTCTGAAACAATTTTCAGAGTTTACATTTACATTCATGATGAAGTTCCCAACAACAAGGTTCCTTACACACAAATTAAACATTGCATGTCGCTCAGAGACATTTCCTCGACTTTTAAAACTTTTGGGACTAAACTTGGACAGGATTCAGATCCGTTGCTCTAGAGCTGCAAGCGAGCTCCATGTGCCAGTTTACTTTGCATGTCGCGTGTAAATATAAAAAAAAAATTCTCATTCATTGTTTTCCAATACTTTGTGATGTGCTTATCATACATGTTCAAATCACCATGAAAATATGATTTCTGGAGCACCAGAGGGCAAATATTAAAATAAACAGCTCAGGCATTTGAGTGGCTCCAAAATCTGCGTTCAATACCGCTGGGTAGATACCGATCGTAAAGGAACCAGTGCCATATTGAACCGGGTTTCAGTGCCCAACCCTAGTTACAATTTGCTCAACGCGCACTTACAGTACATCGCTGAATGTTACTCTTGTGTCATTCAGCTTAAATATCCCTCAAGGACGGTGTTTTAACAATTCCGATGGTTCCTGGATCATGCAGTGCGGACACAAAAGAAAGGGACGGTTCCTCCAAAGGTTTTTAGAACTTCCTGCAGTGCGAAAACATCTTCTTTGAACAATTACATTTTTCGGGGTAAAACGCAGCACGAGTTACTGTTTTCCGAGTTTCATTTAAACGCAGCACCGGCTCACGTTGTCTGTCTCGGTGTCGTCCTCACAAGTGGCTGGAGGGAAATTACTTCCGATAGACGAAGCTTGGACTTATATAACTTTGGATGATGTCACAATGTCATGATGATGTCACTCCTGAAACTAAATTACAATGTTTTTTTCACTAATTTTTGCCCCAAATGTAGATCAAATTGACTAAACTCGAACTATAAGACGTCTGAAACTTTCCGGTTCGGACGAGACCTCAACCGTACGTACGTGTGCGTACTGCTGTTGCTGTGTTTCAGATTCTATTAGCCCGAAAAATGCTGAGATTGAAAGAAAAAAAACAAAACTCTGAGCAATAACAATACGGGTTGGCCCCCTAATAATACAAACAAAAACCATAAGAGCTGGACCCCTAATAATACAAACAATAACCATAAGGACTGGATCCCTAATAATACGAACAATAACAATAGGGGCTGGACCACAAATAATAATAACAATAACAATAGGGGACCATCCCTGCTCGATGGACCCCTAATAAAATGTAGCTGCAGGGAGCAATACGCGTTCAACGGACGAGTGTGCTTTGGCTCACTGTTGTGGTGTGTTTCGTGACTGCAGAAGTTTGTTTATTCTGGCCTGGTTAAAGTGTATTTCTATGATGGGATGGTGTTTGCGGGCGTGGGTGGGTTTCCTACGCCGCAACTATAGCGGTTTTCATTCTGAAGTAGGGCTGCACTATTATGGCTAAAATGATAATCACGATTATTTATCACGATTATTAATCAATTTTGGGGAACAGAATTACTTTATGGCACTTTGTAAATCAGGACAAAACTGTCTTATAAAATAATAATGTATTTTATAAACCTATAAATAAATAAACGAACTGACTTAAATTGTAGAGGATGTATAGTCAAATAAATTGCATTTATTTGGCTACACCAAAAACAAAAAAAGAATGAAAATATTTCCAAACACATACAGTAAATACATGATCCATGTATTATGTGGTTTCTTATGGTTATTGTTACCAGTAATTATAATTCAGGAAGTTTGTATACATTGATATCTGTGTAATGTCTATAACTTCTGACAGTGATGTTATTGGGTTTTTATTTAGCAGAACTTACTCTTGTGCGTGTCAGTTGTCCTCAGAAGTGTATATAATTATGACATTTAATAGGCTGCGCTTTGTTTAATCCAATTGTCTTCTGGTAAAATAATACCTGTCACATTGTAAAGTCGTATGGTTAGGAGTTTGTATCTTATTATTCCTTTCGTTAAAGTCCAATCGCAGCTATATCTGTCATAGTCTTGCGCATAACTTGCACACGCACGCCGAACTGGATGAAACTCGAACGACGCCTTGTTGGAACCGCCCCGAATACACATCATATTCAGATTGTCTGTGGGTTCGTTGGATCCATGATGTCCATGAAGTTCTGCTGTCAGTCCCATCTGCGCATGCCGCCATCTTAGTGAGGTCCTGGTTGTTGACCAATCACTAGACTGCAATGCTATCATGTGACCTGTGCGCGGCGTCATTTGTGCATGCGTGGGCGTTGCGGCGCTGATAATAAAAATAAAAATAAAAACATTTTACTGAATGATTCCAATTATGGCCCCTTCGCGACTGGACCCCTAATAATCATCATGATCAACATCATCATCATTTCTGGTTCTTCAAGACAGAGCAATGCTTTCTACTCTTTTTACTCATTTTACTTTTCCTTTGCATTCTCAGCTTGGATCAAAGGTGTGAAGGAGGCAGCAGAATAACTTCTTAAAGTAAGATTTTTTTCCTAAAAGGCATTTTACTGATGCAGCGTTGCATTATGTCTTGCATGCCTGTAGCCAGCCTTGTGAAAGGTGTGGGTCTTTTCTTTCGTCATCCAAAAGTGATACCTTTGTCATTGTGAGTGCGGGAGATATTTTTTATTATCAGACGACCTTTTTGCGTGTCCTATCGAAGCACTGTTTGCACACTTGAGATTAGGCTGCAGGAGACCAGTGGATTTAATTCTACAAAATACACCGCACTGCACACTGGGCTTGGTCTTACAATTCCCTTGGCTAAATATCAAATATCACCTATGAAATCATGAATGACAATCAACAGAATATTCATGCAATGAAGTTTTTTTTTTCATCCTGGTGACATATGTCGATGGAGAAATGACCCAGGAACCAACCAGAAATTTGACCGAATCAATGTCACTACTTTTTAACAGAGCTGTATATTAAACCTACTCTGAAAAAGATTCAAGATTCAAGAGGTTTATTGGTCACATACATATACATACTTTCATACAGTATATGCAGTGAAATGCCAATGTCATTTGGTTGTTTGGTAAATGTCAATGTCAGTGACAAGATGCATGATGACTATTTCACTACGCCTTTTAAGGCATTATTACACATCTCTGTGGAAAACTCCATTCTAATTGGTCAATGGCTGCAATCAGCGGTCGCTTATTTCTGAGTAATGGCCGTTGTCACGGCAACCAGTTTTCTCTGCCTGGAATTACAGCCCTTCTATCACTCCACTTACATGCTAATGCTAATGCCATCACTAACTAGTGGCACCAACTTGTTACACTACATAGGAACTACAACAGAATTCTTCAACCCGACGTGTCTCTTCAATCCAGCGAGTCTCATGCGGCGAACACTTTGTGACCTTGTTGCGGCGTTAGCTACGTTGTGGTGGACCTATTTTCCTTCGTAGAACCGCGTAGGCCAGGCATACTCGTTCGGAAAACCACGTTGGAACAAATATTCTGCGCCGTATTCTTTTATTAAGTAAGTAGTCGTGAAATACGCGGGATAGTGCGTCGCCAGCCGGTCATTATCGCAAAAGAACCCCCTGCGGAGTGCCCTCCCCGACGGCCGTTATTTTGCGATAATGACCGTCTGGCTGCACATTATCTGCTTCTGCAGTTTACTTAGTGGTGGCCGTTTCCAATCGGAGCAACGTGTTGGCTCGATCCTGACATTTTATCGAGGTCTTACCACATCTTTGTGCTCCTTGTTGCTGAAGTCGAAAACAGGCAGGATGGACTTGAACTTGTTGAGGATTTCGTTGTGTCTCGTCATGTCGGTGGCCAGGATGCATCTGGATTTGGGGAATAACCGGTAAACAGCCGGCAACTGATAAGAACAGCGTGTTTTCCACCTCCAGAGGTGGATCGTTCCAGGTCCAGAAAGTTTTAAAAATATATCCCGTTTCCATGTTTTAGATCCAGCCCTGCACTGATCCACCTGGTTCCCCTCTTCACTCGGACTTTCTGGGTTGTTCGCTCCAAATCCCGGAGCTGAATTTTGTTTTCTGAACCTGGATTTTTCACTTCTGCGATGCCTTAAATGACGTGTTGTTTAGCACCATAAACTACGATTTGAGCCATTTTAACAACTTTTCCTCGAAACAGCCAAGAGTTTTGAAGATAAGATAATACTTAAATAATCTTGCGAAATTCTGGAAATTGTGAGGCATGAGATTCCATTATAACAGCCCAAATGCTCTGTTGCTAGGACATGTATAGACTAGTCAACTATACCAGTGTCTGGTTGTTTTCTGTAATGTTATATTATATAACGTGCTTTGAAGCTCAGTTCTTTGGTACCGTCTTCTTAGTCAATGTTCTGAGTTCTGAGCAAAGCCCTGCTTTAGTTTTACACCTTCAGTTGCCAGTTCAATTCTAATGGAGAAAATAACATGTTCACCACAGGACTGACACACAAAGACCAACTCACTTGATGATTCCCTCCCTGATCCGCTTGTACTGCTCCATCGTCAGGTTCCTGAAGATGTTGCTCTCCGTCTGTTGAGGGAGGAACATGTCCATCTGTTGTAAAGGTTAAGGGTTTGGCTCTTTTAAGGAGATTGGGCTCTTTCGTCCAACTCTTTGTTTGTTTGTTCGATTCGGCTAGTGTAACGATTCAGAAGAATTGATTCGGCTCTGAGTTGTGAAAACTTTGTTGTCAAAATGATTCGTTTAGGAGGAATGCAAAGCCACATTCAGTCACATACAATATTAGTTATGCTGTGGCGTGGGGGTGGTGTGGTTTGAGCAGCCACACCTGTCTTTGGTCTGGGTAATTGGGCCTGGGACCAGGGTGGCTGTGCGCCTGTTGCTCATTAGAGTAATCAACAGGCAACTGGTAAAACCCTCATCCCCACACACACACACCGGAGAGGAGCCCTTGTCATGACATGTTGCCCATTTGCTCCGGGCTTGTTCCACCGAGCCCACTCTCTACGCGGAAACTGGTGTGTTTTCAACCCCATCGCCTGTGTCTCCATGTCGTCCTAAATAAACAATTTTGAGCGAATGAAATGGTTCTCGTGAGAATTTCGTTCATAACTCAGAGCTGAGCCAATTGTTCTGGCCCGTTACAGCGACTGAATCAAACGAACGGCGAGTCGGACAAATTGAATAAATCTTTCGACTCACTCGTCACCCGTGAAGAGACGAATCTCCCAAAACAGCCAGACTTTTCATTGCTATTCGCGAGGAGAAGACTCGGTGCAGGGATTGAGGCGCCTGCGTCACTTGCAACCCTCTGCTCGTTACGCTTAAGATTCAAGTCTCATCGGTGCACCCTGGGTGTCTGGCTGCAGTTACAAGCAAATGACTCTGTTGTCGGAGTGACTCACGACTCCCAAGTCATATAAATGGTTTGGTCGCTACAAACGAATCGTTTTTCGAGTCGCGCACCACGAATCTGTCCGTCGCGGTCAGAAACACCACAGCAACACGTGCAAAGTGTCAGACGGAGCCTTTACCTTCTCCAGGATCTCAAAGGCCACGGCACAGTGGTGGTTCTCCAGCGGAGAGATGTCGTTGTAGCGTAACGCCAGCTCAGTCCGCGCATTTATCTGAAAAGTTAAATCGCAGGACCCCATTTGGCATGAGTGCCAGTTGAGCACTTTCCACCAACAGTGGAAATGGCAAATAGATGAGCACATGCAGAACGCAAACACCTTGAATGGCTGTTTCTCATAAAGTGCCAGCTAAAGAAATATGGAATAAATACCAAATGCTGCATGGGATATTTAACAAAATAATCGTATAGATTACCACTTTAAATTGGGAGGGAAAAGGGGTCCATGCACTCAATTTCTCCCCTGGTTTGTACCAGTATAAACAGAACATACTGTATGTGCAGGTGTTTTGGTCTCCCACCTCCTACCTGGTAGGCGTTGTTGTATCCCGTGTGGTCAAGGTCATGGCACACCGCCGAGGTCAGCAAGGTCAGCAGGTCGATGGCGTCCAACTTGCTCTTAAGGTCGGTCATCCAGATCAGACCGTACATCTGGCGGGGGGTGAAGGGTCAAAACCATCACAAGAGAGTCTGGTTTTAAAGTTGGTTAAAAACATCTGAAACTAGGTTCATACATTGCGATGAAATGGATTAAATTAAAACGAAATATGGTTATGGTTGACAAATTACATTAAAAATGATATCTATTTTAGAAATATGAATTATGAATTTCACATCATTATAATTGGACTTTTTCTGAAAATGTATTTGAAAATGACGCGGCAAACCAAGCTTTTGCCTAATTGTCTCACTGAGAGGATTAGGATTAGCATTTTCAGCATGACTTGAGTTTTCTAAGCCCTGGTGACACACACAATCACTCATACTTTATCCTAAAAGTGAGAAAGTGTCTGTCTACCTCCTGTAGTCCACAGAGTCCTGCCTCACGGTGTCTCTGTGGAAGGAAACCACTCCGTGTGGAAGTTCCCAACAACACGCTTCCATTGAAACGTATTCAACACGCCATGTCCCTCAGAGACATTTCATCAACATTTTAAACCTTTGGGACTAAAATAAAACAGACACGATGGCCTGGAGCCGCAAGCGAACTCCACGTGTGAGCTTACAAAAACAGAATATGTTTTGGATTGTTTTTGAATCCTTCATTTTGTGTTACGACTGGCTCAGAATGGTTAGATGGAACAGAATGTGTTTATATTTAGAAAAAGGGCGAAAT
>NC_137210.1:25477195-25514695 GCF_960531495.2 Zeus faber
GCCTGCCTGTCTGCCTGTCTGTCTGTCTGTCTTTCTGTCTATCTGTCTGTCTGTCCATCTATCCATCTATCTCCCTTGGTGTGGGGGATACCTAACGGCTCACTGTTGCAGTCGGCCGCCACCACCTCCAGCTGGTAGCAGCAGTCCGGGGCGTTGGGCTCCAGTTGAGGGGAGATGTTGATGATGTTTCCTTTGGGGTTGTACAGCTTCAGGATGTCGTGGGGCCCCGCCTCGGCCGCCGACCGGAACAGGTCTGGAACGACATGGGAAGAATAAGAAATAATAAAAAATAAAGACTGACGGCACACTAGAGCACTTTTATTTCTTCCACGGGAGCCTTTTTTTTTTTTTTTTTTTTTTACAATGAAATAACACGACATAATAATACACAAAATTCATCAGAAACGTGTAGAACTGGGCTTTTTATGATTATGGCCTAGTAATAGTTAATGATGCGTAATTGGCAAACAATTCATCCGTAGCAGACAAATATTTGAATTGACTGGGGACCTTCGACTCACAAACTGAAAATAATTACTGAGGATTCAATTATAAAATAAAGTCCAAGGAAAAACAGATCAATATACTTGGCATAATTCATACTGATTTTGCTTTACATTTGACCAATAAAATAATTCAGACACGTTTAATGATTCTTGTGATAATTCCGTTCAGAGCTCAGAGTCGAGCCGACTCTTCTGACTCTCGTTCATCGCTTTGACTTTGACTTTTAGAGCGAAACCGTTTCTGATGACCACAGAGCTGCTGTTCTGTCGGGAACTGATGAATAACGTTAATAAGTGCAGCCTTGCAATTTTAGATCTTGCAACACAAGAGCTAATTTCCAACCCTTTACATTTTTTTTAGGGGAATTATAGCAATCTTCACGGCACGCCAGGCGAGCTCTCATGGCGCTCTAGTGTGCCAAGGCACGGCGGTGGAAAAACACTGAACTAGAGATTTTCAACCTTGGGGGTTGGGCCCCACATGGGGTCACAGGACACTTTCCAGACTTTTTTCATTATTACTTATTCATTTTTGAGTCTATAACCACACTCTTTACTTCATGTTCCCCACTGAGCTGCTGCAACACCTGTGTTTTCCAATAAAATACTATCTTGAGTTATCTTATATATACTTCATATCTGTGTACATGTCAAGATAAGATAAAGAAGTCCTTTATCCAAACAGCAACACCGGGGCCTGTAGAGCTGTCAGCAGCAGCTGCATCCCTGTGGTCCGGTCACTTGAGGTGGTTCGGATATTTTTTTCTGTTTTGTTTTTTTTGTGTGTGTGAACGTTCATCCATATCCACACTTTACCGATAGCTCACTCGCTACGCCGTTTCAAGGCGAAAATTCATTCCTTTCACTTATTGCGCGTGTGGCGGACCCCGCCACCAACAGTGTTAAAACGGCGGAGCACATGCAGAACAGAAATGCATTGAGTGGCTCGTTTCTTATGAAGTGACGGGATGTACGGGTTTAATATCAAATATGGGATTTTGTTGTGCCAAAGTCAAGTCTTAGGGATTTGCGCTTTAACTTTATACTCTATTATCTTGTATCCAGTCTTATTATGTTAGAAAGGTACAGTTGTTCCCTGTGTTGTTTTACAACCAATGATCACTAAAGAAGGTGCTCCTGGTTCTATATCTGATCTTGGCATGAAACTACACCAGACCGGATAAGCCTGCAGGTGTTTTAACACCAATATCATTATTATCATTATTATTATTATCACAACTATACAGCTGTATTAGGTTTCTGCAACAAAGAGCATTTGATAAAAATGTATACAATGAATTTGTAGAAACAAATCAAAAATATTATTTTATTGAACAAATATGAATGAATGCATTTTTGATCATATTTTCACTGATATGTTTAAATTCCACAACTTTGCGCTGTTCTGGATCAACAAAGTCCTATAGGTAAGGATCAAAACAGTCTTCTACAGCATCTTATCGTACGCTTGATCTTATTTTACCTTATGTTAAATCCTATTTTATCTTATGTTAAATCCTATTTTATTTTAAATCTTAATTCACCTTATTTCAAATCTTAATTTATCTTATTTCAAATCTTATTTCGTCTTATGTTAAATCTTTGTTTATAATATTTTAAATCTGAATTTATCTTATTTCAAATCTCATTTTATCTCACGTTAAATCTCATTTCATATCTCATCTTAAGCCTTGTCCTACCTTTGACGTCCTGGGAAGGGCAGTCCACTGGGAACTCGGCCCGCTCGGGTCTCCCGTTCACTGTGAAGTAGATGATCTTGGTTGCCATGGCAGCGGGTGAAGGTGCTGCTGATGCTGCATTAACGGTTCACACGCCGACTGACCCGCTGTGCCACGAGAGCGTGTGCGCGTGTGTATTTAAGGGAGCCACGCCCCCCTCCTCCTCCTTCTCACATCAGAATGTGAATGTGAACCAGGATCAGGATCAGAATCAGGATCAGGATCAGATCATCCGGGTGACGGTCGAAGAACTTCAGCGCAGACCATAAGCGTTAAAAGATTAAAAAAAAAAAAAAAAAAAAAAAAGCTCATCAGTCTGGAAAAAAAGGAGAATAAAAAAATAGGCTCAGATTGAAATATTATTTCCAAATGCTGTTCTTTCATTGTTATGGGCTTCATTTCCCAACAACACTTTCCCAGCGCCAGTTTCTGCGTTGTATTTTCATAACAAGAGCGTTTTCGTGATAATGAAATATCTTTGAATGATATTATAATAGACGAGGGCATTTCGACTCATAAAATAAAAATAAAATGAATGAATTCCAGCAGTAATATTGAAAAAATGGCTGTAATTAAATAATAACAATAATTATAATAATTATAATAATAACCGGAAAGTTTTCACGGGATATTTCTAAATAAAATGGAACACATAGATTCATCAGAATCAGAATGAGTTCATTCCGCCGATCACATTTCCATAAACCATGAATGTTCTGTGGTGGTTGGTGCGTTTCTCCACAGACATAAAAAGCATCAATAGCTTCAACGTCTGAGCTCTTTTGAGAATAACATATAGAAAATAGAAGAGAGAAAAAAAAAGGGCAAATATCACAAAATAAATAAATGTAACGGTATTCCTTGAATTAATGATCACATTTCAACTAACGTCATGCTGTATTTTATTTTATTTTTTTATCCTTTAGGTTTTGGGCTCCATTCCCACTTCCCAGACGTGGAGCTCTGGGTCTTTTGTTGTTTCGGCCGCGCCTGCAGTTCTTCTCTAGACCGACGGACGTCGCTGCAGGAACAAGGCGCCGCTCCCACCCCAGCGCTGTCACTGTTCCGCCCCGCGTGGAGGACCGGAAGCTGGGATCCGCGTGGTGCGTGCGTGTGGAAGCGGCAGCGGCGCAGCGTCCGCGTCTCCCTGCCTGTCTGTCTGCCTGCCTGTCTCCCTGCCTGTCTGCCTGCCTGCCTGTCTGTCTGTCTCCCTGTCTGCCTGTCTGTCTGTCTGCCTGCCGGGTGCCCAGCGCGTCGCGTCGGACACGGACGCCGAGAAAGAATGACGGAAGAGAGCGAAGCGGCGACCTCCCGGCCTCCCCCCAAGGAGCTGCTGGCCCTGGACCCCGGAGAGGAGGCCGAGTTCAGGAAGAAGGTCCAGGAGGTGAAGCGGAGACCCGGCAAGGTGGGGACAGCGGCCGCGGCCGCGGCCCCGGCCCCGGCCCCGGGCCCGCGGGCTACGGCGGCCGCGTGGCGGGTGCTCGGGGACGGGTTTTGTTTTGAGTGATTTGGCGACACCGCATCGTGTTTAAATAGAAAGGTCGACCGAGTTTAGTCCCAATGTCCGAGGATTTAACGGACGATAATGATGTCGTTTTCCAACCATACTCTGCGGGTTGGGCCCAGTGCTTAAGTACGCGCTGTAGACCCGGCGCCACTTAGCATAGCGCTACTTTAAGCATAGCGCTACTTTAAGCATAGCGCTACTTTAAGCATAGCGCTACTTTACGTTGATCATCCATTTCCATCCTATAATGCTTTATGCTGCTGTCAACGCCCGAATTAACAGTGTTATCTTCCCCTCGGGACAGTTGCATGTGCAACGGCTTTTTGGGGTTGTTTCGCGTTCTTGGTGCACGGTTGTAAGCGGCTATTAGCATAAAAAAAAAAACCTAGTAGTCGGGGGAAAAAAAAGGTGATAGATATTCAAATACCTTTTTTTATTTTCACATAAATTGTACATTCATAGTAACGCTCAATACTCCAAAATAAGACAAACATACAAACGGATTATGGCGTTATGAGCCGTATGTGAGATACCACTTCGACGCAGAAAAATTGGCACTTAACGAATAAGCTAATTTGAAACAAAACAAAAATACAAACGCCGAATCAAAAAAAAGGTGATTGACATAGAATATATATACACACTAAAAATACACAAAAGACAGAATAGACACAACACTGTACAATCGGGTTACATTATGACGACACTTAATTGACCCCCTAGAAATACGAATTAAAATGATAAAATAAATGACGTCTTTCTACATTTACTTAACATGGAGAACATGGAGTCCATTGAGCCCGATATGGCAGGTGTCTGGCGCATTACTTATAAAACAACTACTACTTACTACTTGGAGTAGTAACCGCAGGTAAAAGTGAGTCTACCAGAGGGGCTAAATGCCTCTAAGGACGCAATTAATGAATGAGTATGAATATCATTAGATGTTTATGTACATTATGATCTATAGAACGTGTACATATTATACAACAGTATGGATACGAGGATAACAAGGTTAATACCACCCCCCCACTAGTACTACATAGACGGATTGATGATCTCCGGGGGCGTTGCAAAGACATTTCACTGCATATATGTATGAACGTATGTATGTGACAAATAAACCTTGAATCTTGATGGATACTTTATTCATCCCTGCAGGGAAATTGCAGTGTCAGCAACAGCTTGCATCAAACTTAGGCAGTAATAACAAAACCATGAATCAATTTAAAATAAAAAATGGCGATTACTGTACCCAATGAAATATGATATTATACACTAAACCTAATGATAAACAAACAATATATAGCATAAATAAACAGGAATAATTGGACATACACAACACAGGATTCCCATGTGTCCTGGAATTTTGTAGTGTAGGATTAGTGGAATGGAATATGACAAAGTTACCAAAATATCATGGAAAACAAAATTTCTCCTGGGAATAATACTAGTAGTTGTATTAATCATGTAATTCATATTTAAATAATACCATATTAATTTATGAAATTTAAAACCAAATTTTAAAGTAATCTGGGAGTCCTCAAGAAAATGCTGGTTGAAGTTCTCCTGCACAAAGCAGTCAGGGAGATGCCAATCAAGGATCTGTACACGCCTGGTTTCTTTACACACAACTCTAATTGGTTAAAAATTATAGAACTGCGTGAGTGGTTAGGGTTGTGAATGCATGTGCATTTAAAAAAAAAAAGGGGAAGTGGTTGCTTGAAGAGAGTGGGAACCCTTCGAAGCGCATAACATGCTGGTGAGCCGAACATGGGTGAAGAAGAGGGACGTGCGGTATAATTTACTAATGAATGAATGTAACAGCTATTTTCCACTCAAATGACACAAACACACACACACACACACACACACACACAGCTGGATTCTGCTTCTCTGTCTACACATAAGCCATGTGCACAGGTGTCATAGGGAGACGTTGGTTGGTGTCCACGGGGGGGCAGTGTCGCATCCAGTGGGCCACAATCTACAGAAACCATAGAATAAATCAGATTTTATTGTTGTCCTCTCTTCCAAACTTTATTTGAAGACTTTTGAACTTGAACATATGCAAATAGAAATACTTTCCAACCTCGTCTACGAGTCGCGTTTCCATCCGCTACATTATATTTTCCCGTTTCGAACCCGCCTCCCAACAGGAAGTTGGACAGTCCAACCCGCGGCCCCGTGCGATTTGGGAGGCGTGCGTGCGTCGGCTGCTCCGCGACCCACGGTTACCCAGAACCCCCCTGCGCCGCAGCCTGTCCGGCCAACACACGCACACAGAATGAGCCGCGCGTGGCCTCCGGAGGTGGAACCGCGTACGCGCCGTGTGGTGTGGACGCCACAACCTGTATTCATTGTTTGAAAACATTGGCCAGTACACTCTGGAATGTTTTTGTTCACTCACTACACCTTCTCGTTCCGCCTTCAACAGGGGCCGTTGAGTTTGAATCCCGGTGTGGTTTATGTCGCGCACTTGCCCAAGGGTCTCGTCGAGACGCAGCTCAAGTCGTACTTCCAGCAGTTTGGACAGATCCGGAGGTTACGTCTGGCAAGGAGTAAAAAGGTACCGATTGTCCACGTCCGCGTGTCGAGTCTGGTCTTTTGCATGTTAACTCTTGGTGGGCAAACCGATTGAGCAAAATCGTTTTTGCTATTTTAAAGTTCTCTATCCTGATTGTTTGATGTATACCGTTTTATTACTGCCTTATTTGCTGATACTGAAGAGACAACGACCTCCGTATTGAAATTGGTTGTCTCTCTGTTGGGGCTGAATGATGAATCTTTCAAACCGACATCACAATAGAATACACGACAATTGCTGTGCTTAAAGTTATTTTATGTTACACAGTCTAACCAAATAAGGGCTGTCAACATCGGCCAAAAATCGTGTTCGATTATTCCTTCAGGATAAAAACATGTTTGAATAAATCTATAATATCTATTACAATTTAAAAAAAAAAAAAAAAAAGTTTGAATTTGACCAAGTTTCGGGCTCTATCTGCCGCCTCCTCCGTGGAGCAGAGACGGGGGTCGGGACGGATCCTTTCCTCGTGATAATTACACGATTTGGTCCTTTTATTTAGCTCCTCCGCTCCTTATCCTTTGTAGGGAGATTTTAGAAATCGGCACCAGGAAATTCAAAAGGGAATTGGTTGAATGATTGGTTGTTTTAAGCGAACCTCCGCGTTGTGTTTAGTAAATAATATATAAGATAAGGAACTTTGAAAAAAAAATTGTATACTAAATCATAATCGCAATATTGATCTATAAAAAAAAAAAAAATCTAAATTTGATTATTTCCCCAAATCGTTCAGCCCTACTATCGGCAGATTCCATGGCGGTGTGTAATGTTACCTCCCCGCCCTTGGTGCGATGTTTAGCTTTCTCGGTTGGTCGTGGCACAAACTGAAAATGAGCTCTGACGCCTCGATGGTCTGAGCTCAGATTACTGTGCCTACAGTGAGACGGTGCATAATGCTATCACCTGCTCCTCCGAGTGGCAACGTGATGAAACCCATGCGCCCACAAACGCGGCTTTTAGGACGCGTCCCCGTCAGCCCCGGGGCCTCGACTCTGGTGTTCTTTATGTCTGGGATACGGAGGAAACTCTGCGTTTGTTCCTCCCTTTGCCCCCCAGACAGGTGGCAGTAAAGGTTACGCCTTCTTGGAGTTTGAGTGCGACGAAGTGGCCAAGATCGTCGCGGAGACGATGAACAACTACCTGATGAGGGAGAGGCTCCTCAAATGTGAGTGCTTTTACAAAGACGACTGGTGAAAAGGGAATCTGTTTGAGCAACGTTCCATTTTCTTTAAATGTAAACGATGTTAAAGCGAGGTTGGCCTCTGCACTTCCATCGCCATTAATTTAGACAGCGGTGTCTGGTCCGACGGTGTGGTGTTTGAGTTTTGTTTTACACTGAGAATAACAGGCTTCTCTGCGACTTAAGTTCTATTTTATGTTCCTTTTTGTCGGTGTTTAAACTGGGCTGTAAATGCGCCATTCCTTGAAAACAAGAATAACTCAAAATTGGCGACCTGCTATGACAGCTATACATATTTGGACTCCGCGAGCATCCAGACGTGAGAGCGCTGCGGTCTTGCCCTGCGCACGAAAAACACAATTGGTCAAGTAAATGAAATGAACGGAACTCTGGGATGTCCCCAGGTCACCTGATGCCCCCGGAGAAGGTCCACGCCAAGCTCTTCGACGGCTGCTCCAGGGAGTTCAAGCCCCCCAAGCTGCCGGCGGTGACGCGCTACAACAAGGAGCACACGCCCGAGGAGGTCGCCAAGATGACGCAGAAGCTGCTCCGCAAGGAGTCGAAGCTCCGCAAGCGGCTGGCGGCACACGGCATCGACTACGACTTCCCAGGATTTGTACGCTCTCCCATTTTAACTCGTTCCTCCTCGTGTAAGGAGTAAAAAAATATATGTATATAGAAATCATCCTGCTCGTGAAGCTATATCAGGTATTAAGGAATCTTCCCGTAGTCGGAGCCGTTCTCGATACGAGCATTTTTACTATTTTGAACTTGATTTGGAAAATGTTTTTGTTAAGTCCGTTCCTTCGTGAACGCTCAGACTTGCTCTGTTGACGTCAGAATCTTTTGTTGCGCTGCTTCGCCCGACACGTGCAGGGACTCTGGCTCCGGCGTGCAGTGACTCAGCACCTGCAGAACAAACAGCGAAAGCAAATCAAAATTTAAACGTAAAAAGTATTTACATAATACGAAGAATGTTAACAAAATATTCAAGCGGCAAATGAAAGGAATGTACAGCGGCAGTGAGAATTTTTTTTTTCCCCAGAATACATGTAATATATCTGTGGTGGTTTTCGGTCTAATCTGCAGAGGAACCGTTTCTGTGTTTCCAGGCGTCGCAGGTTCCCCAGAAGAAAAGCTCCTCAGATGCCCTGGATACCTCCACGTGCAGCGACGTAAGCACCGCTTTCCCCTGGACACGTTCCCTGCTGTTTGTATTGTGCCCGACTCGGTTTGGCGCGGCGCGAAGGTGACCCCGCCCCGCTCCGCCCTCTCGGGGTCGGATAACCGCGGCGCGTCGAGCTTATCGCCCGCTCTGCGCGGTTGGCGGCCTGTCAAAAACCCATGCGCCAACAAAATGGGCAATGTTTTGACGCTGTGAAATATTGTTCACGGGGGAAGGCAACAGGTGCATTATGGGATGCGTCATTTACTCTGTAGAGAGCTTTCGCACCTGTAAACCACTGTGTGTATATATTTTTTTACTCTTATTGAATTACTTCCGACCACCTCCCAAGCTCCATTTGGTGGGGTAGGCTATAGCCAGACATTTTGATTGAGAAGTAATTGGGTTTTTCAATTATAATGTTCCTAAATTTCAAAAGTCAGTAAGATAACACTGTCAAAGTATCCTGATATTATCCCTTAATTTTATTTAAAAAAAAAATAATCCTAACAGTGTATACGAATAACTGCTAGATCACATTTTTAACTGTCACAAACGCAATTTCCAGTGTGGGATGTTTAAATCATACCCACAATGCAACGCAGCGTGTTTTGTTTTTGTTTTTTTTTTTATTTACATTTTTTGTCATTTCTCCGATGCGTGTCGCCGCCAGGACGTCACGCCGCTCTGCACGCCGTCCGTCCTGGAGAGGAGGAAGTCACAAGTCCACAGCAATGACGACGACGACACGGAAATCATCATCAAGATGCCGACGCTAGACCCGGCGGGCGGCGAGGAGGAGGAGGAGGAGGAGGAAGAAGAGGAGGAGGAGGAGGAGGAAGACTCTGAGAGCGAGGGGGCGGAGGCTGCCGCAGAGGAGCCAGAATAAGACTTGAGAGTCTTTTCGTTACGGACTGAGATGCATTTCTAAGTTATGTACTGTCTGTGTTATTTGCTTCTGGAGGAGCAGGATAATTAAAAGAATGGACTGTTTATCAGGGGGTGCCTTGTTAGAAAGGGCATTTTGGTGGAGGGGCTGCGTCATTAGGGAGAGCGGTCCCTGGCTATTTGAGTTTTTACTAGTGAATACCCTGGTCGGTACTCGAAGAACCCGCCATCGAGTTCAGCTCAGGATGAACCCGGATTGAATTTTCGTTCCATCTGAACTTTTTTCCGTAAATGGGTTGTAGAAATAACAGGAAATTGCTATATTTGTTAATATCTAACTTGTCCAAAGTTATTTACATCTTTCAAAATGACTGTTAGGAATTAAAGCTTGTCGAAAATCTACGTGTGCTATGGTCTATAACAATAAATAAGATCAATGTATGGTGTGATCTCTCGTGGCTGTGGGTTGAGGGAGAACGGCGGGGATAGAAAACAAAGTGCAGTTTAATGATGGGCTTCATCTGTCAAGAAGTAAATCTCCTTTGCGGGTTAACTTTTGACGCAATGGTTTGTGCGAAGTATTTAATGCTTTCCTCAGCGAAACAAGTCCTCCGGATTGAATTTCTCTGACGGCGAAGGGTGGAAAAAAAAAATGGAAAACGCTGTGGCAGCCCGAGCTGCAGCCCATCGACCGAGCCGCTGCTCTGTTCGCCGCCTCCTGTGCCGACCAGCAGAGGTCGCCGAAGGGGTTTGGAGTCGGGGACCTATCAGTGAGTCGCGGAGGTTGTATGAACGAGCGATGAAACGACTCAAGAAGTTCAAATTGGAAAAGAAAGACAACGGACTGGAAAAAACACGTATGCGCCGCTAGCTTTCCATGCATTCAACTGTTTAAAGATGAGGAATAGGAGTTCACGTATTTTAAGCAGCATTACAATGTTAAAAAATAAATCACAGCGGAAGTATAGTATTTGTATTAGTATGTGGCTGATCAGAACATCTCCCTTGTATCATGAGGACAAAAGGTGTTTCCCGTGGGAACAGTCTTCCCACTGCCGCCATCCCTGCCCGCACCGCGCATGCGCCCCGCGGTCCCCTCCTCTCCCGTCAGACACATCGTTCCGGGCGGAGGGAGCGAGAGAGAGAGAGAGAGAGAACCGAGGCTCGGTGCTGGACGCACCCCAAAAAGAAGGACAACAACAACAAAAAAACAACCACCACCACCACAACACAACACAGCCCCGGAGAACCGACCCGGCGCCACGCGTTCGCACCGGCCGAGACCCGAGAGCGGCAGCGGCGGCGGCGGCGGCGGCGGCGGCGGGGGAGAGGAGGAGAAAACAAGGATGCGGTGAGTGGTTCGGCGTCGCCGCCGTGACGGGAATAAAGACGCAGGGGCCCGGGCAGCGGCGCCGCTGTTAGCCTAGCCGCGGCTCCCGGTCGCGGAGCCCCAGCGGTGAGGCTCGCCCAGCTGTTCTGCGGGGGGCGAGGGCTTCATTCCGTGAGGCGTTTGGGGCTTTTTCGGCGCGGGGAGCGGAGGGGCTAATGTCACACAATAGCACAGACCGCCGAGTGGGGCGAGCACAGGTACGGTGGGATGGTTAGGACCCGTGTGATGACGCCCCTGACGGCCGCAGGCGATCATAATAAAGTAGCACAGTGGAAATATTTAAAATAAAATGTAAATGTATGTGTTAAACACATACACCGTACACTCGGCAGTTTCCCGCAAAGAATAAAACATATCGCGATAGACGCTCGACAGAATGACATGTGATATGATAAATGGAACCCGAGACGTAACAGGAAAGCGATGCAAAATAAAATAGAAATGTATAATATAAATTAAAAAAAATACACAAGAAACTTTTGCTCCCGTACAATAAACCTATAAACTTAACTAGAAGAAAAGAAGAAGAAAAAATATGAGTCTGAATTCTATGTATAATTGTTATTATGGGATGCTTTAGGTGTTGTTAGGGAAGTGACATTTAAATGACTTAATACATTTGAGAATGTGTTCATTTGTCCATTTATATTTCCATTTACTGTACAGGGAGCATTGTGCGGACAGACCAGTAGTATAAACACGCTTAGCAGTCTGCAAACATGCTTTTGCAAATAGAATACAAAATATATATACAGAATACACAAAATGTGCTCCATGCAGCAGATTAAGATAAATTACAAAAAAGTAAGTAAAAAATACAGTTTTATAATATTACAGTAATAACAGCAGCCATGATAATAATTGTAGTAATAATAATGATAATAATAATACCTACATACTAATGGTAATAATAGTAACAATATTAATAGTGATAAAGTACCATATGCTAGATATTGCTGCGATATATTATATGTATTACCGTGGTTTTTTTTTTCACACCGTCAAGTGAAAAAGCAAAAAAATGAATGAAGCAGCAGGCTGGTTTTTATGGCACTCATTTATGACTGACAAGTGCATAAACGGGACTAATTGGTATAAAGGCTATATGCTTGAGCGTGTTTTCAACAGTCGTGCCCCAATCTGTAGCCTAATATTTTGGAGGCCTGACTTGTTCCCCCTCGGAACAATCGATCACATTTGGAGATTTGGAGATAGTTTTCCCTGTCACACAGCCCAAAGCCCCGGGTCCTCGGCGCTAAGCTGCTCGGTCAGCATGTGACGGCTGTGTTTCTGAACTTGCTGCAGCGGTGTGCTCGTGTTTTTGTTCATAGCAGCACTACGGCTGAACCCTGCCCCAACTCCCCCACTCCCCCAATCCCACGTTGCCACGGCAGCCGGTTGTCAAGCCAGAACATTTGAAGCATGGGAGGAGGGGGGAGTGGAGGGGGTGTGTTGGGGGGGATTTAAATATTGACATCATTCAGAGACTCGTATCTGGGAAAGTTGTATTGTAAAGACACCTTGTAAAGTAAAGGAAATACTCATCATTGATTGCAATAATCAAGTAATTGCTCATTATTGCTGGTGACTTGCTTATGCTCTATTTGAAAGAGACGGCTTGCAAAACAATCATTATGCGGCTTTAAAACAATTGTAACTCTGATGCAATTAAATTCCATTCAGTTTCATTTCAATTTTCAGATGGTGCACCGAAAAGTTGGTAGAAATCCTCAATATGTGTAAAATATCAAAAACGCGACATCGAATCGTATCGTGAGCCATCTAAACAATATCGGATTGAATCAATATCAAAAAGTGACCTTTCGTATCAAAATTAAACCGGCCCTAGTTCTAAGAGGGTTCTAGGCTCTTGCCATATTGTCGATTGCTCTTGGTTCTGCTGGTGACAGTTTAAGCTGCCGATAGATGCAGACATTCCAGCCCAAGGTATTTGAAAAGCATTAAAGTCGAATATGACTCTGATGTTTGCACGTGCGCTCTGCGTTTGCTTCCCCAGGGTTCCGCAGAGCCGACCCAGGGACAGGCTATGGAGGAGTGAGCTTTGAGTCGTCCCTGTTCTGGCCTCTCCATCCATCTCCAACCCACCACCGCCGCCGCTGCTGCCACTTGAGCTCTTTGGCTCAGTTCCCTCCCAGAGAAGAGAAGAGGAGGGTAAAAATAAATAAAGGGAGGAAAGTGTGCGGGAGAAGCCGGTCCTCCCCAGCTGTTGTCCAGACACACACATGCTGCATTGCTGCCATTCCCAGAGCGCTCCTCCATTCATCTCCTGAAGGCCCAGCCCTGAGCCGGCTAGCGTGCTGGCACACACAACGCCTGCCCCCAACAAGGGTTTTAACACTAATTTCAGCCTTAATTCTCCCGTTTTTCTGGGTCGCCCGCCACACCCGCCCCACCACACGTGCACTAAGTGGGGCTCAAATTGTTAAGCTTTTGTTCCCGTTAGCTCAAAACCGGAGCAGCCGGTCGGCGTGGTGGTTGTCCAGCGAACCAGCCAGCAGGGCAGACTGAGGGAGGTGGAGGGCGGGGTGAGCGTTGGCCGTCATGGAGCCCAGCATGGAGCACTGCCTGGCCCTGGTCCTGCAGAAGGACATGGGCCGACGGCTTCAAGTAGGCCAGGAGATCATCGACTACATCTCAGACAAGGAGAAGTCCCACGACCTGGAGATGGACCAGACGGCGCTCGATAAGATGGTGGACGGCATCGCCAGCACCTGGGTGAACTGCAGCAACTTTAAGGTAAACACCAGAAAGAGTGTTGGAGGTCGTGGGAAGGGCCCGTGGCCCTGGCCGATTCGGAATGGTGTTTGTGTTTCTCTGTTTGGACCATGTTCCAGAGAAAGTACATTAACCTTAACCCTTATATTTTCCACAGTTTGCTTCATGTTGAGAAATACTTGTCTCGACCAAGCTTTGCTTCCGTGTTCCAATATTCACATTTTATTGTCCAAAAGGCATGTGCGATGAATCTGGCTCTATGTAATAAGAGCTTTTCTGTTAAGAGCTGCCTTATAACAAACCCCATTGACCACCTCATTTGCCAGATCATCTGTGTAATCTGTTTATGGCTTGTTCAAAACCACAAGGCTGTATTGAACTTAAGAGACGTTTGCAAAGGGAACATGTAATAAGACAGTCAAGGGACGTAAGTCTCGAGTCAAATTTGAGATTCACCTCTCAAAAGGATACTCCAGGTCTGCACGCTGACTGCTTTAGCTCAGTGCAAGGCTCAACAAACTCATATCCTATGAAATTTTGGAAATACGCCTTCTAGTATCTCAAATTATGAGTTATTTAAAGCTATGTATCCTTGTGCCTTTATGATGAGTAAAAGTAAAAACATAAATGACATCTCTTGAATGCAGCTACATTTGGAAGGATGAGACACACGTTTTCATGAGGTTGTTGAAAGTCACTCCTCTTTGGGCATTAACATAGTCACTAAAGCCTAAAAAACAAATCTGAAAACATCTTTATCTTTCGTTTGAGAACTGTTTGTGGCAGAGTTCAAATTACTATTTTTTAGCTTGATATGGAATTATATTGTTCAATAAAATACTGTGTGTTTGCCCCATTGTGTTGGGTAGATCTGTTCTGGTGTGGAACGGGCCATGCCAAGGCCCACGGCCTTATTGCATTGTTTGGCTCTGGCCCACATTCCCCTACTGAGATTGATTGTGCTGTATTTGACGGAGGGCTCCATTTTTAAGTTCATCTGACCCTGAAAATTGTGATTGCATCAGCAGGCATTGGCTGCCCTCTTTTCCCTCGCTGTGAGAACATATTGTTTACTGATTTAATGTTGGGATACGCTGCTTTTTGTTTTGTTTTGTGCAGTACTGTGTTTTTCAGAGATCCACTGTCTGAACAAAGCTAGGTCCGACCTCAGCGCCCCACATAACCTGAAGCGCACTCCAGTCCTCACCCGGGACCATTGCTTTTTGACATTTTCTCTCTGTTGGCTCTACGCTGAGAAGCTGTACCAGTGCAATGTGCTGCTTAGTTAAATGTAAGCTTGAGGATGTTTTTGTCTATATCATCAATTAACATGGTCTATCTGTTAAATAGGTGAGGGGACTCATTCCAAAAAACTTTCTTTAATTGCCTGTAAATGTTGATTTGTGTAGGTAGACGCCCTGTCAACTCAATAAAAGGCATGCAGTTTAAAGTGTCGTATGTGACTAAGCCGTGTCGCAAAGATCCTGAAAGAGCTCATTTATGGGCGATTTTTCATAGAATAGGATTTTTGAAGACATTCTATATAGAAGTCATAAACATAATGCCTTCCAATGTGTTTTCCAAATTAACAAACATTTTGGCTTTACCATGTAAATGGAAATGGACTTTACAATCAAATCTGGTAATTTGTGAATGAGGCCTACTAGTGAGAGTGTTGAGAGATGGAGTAATTAGAGAATGGCCTTAAAGAGAGTGTGTCTAATCGACACAAATACTGGTTTAATTGGAACTGGCCAGGTTATCACTTAGATTAAGGGGTTTAGGAGGCCAAATCAGGACAGATAAGTGACACTTATTTCGTAGTAGTGCATTTCTCGGTAGTGCATTTATGCATTACTTGTCCTACATTGAGCCAAATGAGGACCTCACCCTGAACCAAGCCTTTTATTTTTGAATCTGTGAACTCCAAATGTAGTTCATACAGTTATAATGCCCGCTGGTTAATCTACTGTACAGCATAGTTGGTGCTTGTCCGTTTCTGTGCGAATATTTGAGATCGATTTAAATTCTATGAATGTTGGATTTTTCTCCCTGAAACAATGTCTACTTCCTGAACTTCACTCAAAACCAGCAGCTTTTTAGTAGATGCCAAGAAAATGTGTATTGTTCCACATTTCCGTATAAGCTCCATTGCACTGTTGGTCAACAACTTCTCTCTATCCTGCTCTATTTTCTTCCCTCTCTCCATCCATTTTTCTCCCTCTGATGTGCTCTCTGTAGGGACTACGCCTCGTCTGATACAAATACAGACGCGATGCTTTACTTTCACTGAGCCCTGTAGACCTCATCTCTCAGTTAAGGCTCATTAAAACATAACAACAGACACATTCTCCTCTAGAGACCTCCAACACACTCTTATGTGTCCAAAAAAACAGACCAAGCCTTCTCTTTAATATACAACATTTTAGATAGCTGTTGGCGTTGGTATACGCTTCAGAGCATCCTGACTTCTTGAACGTACCGGAAGTCCTCATGGTCAGACACAGCAGGTGATGGTGTCGCCTCTTTTCAAGCACAGATGGCGTTGCAAGGACAGTTTGCATGGACAGGAAAAATATGTCAACAAAAAAACTATACAAATGAATACATTAAACAATACATGACCTTGACTGTCTATGTAATCCTGGCTTGACTCTGACCCACACAGAGATGCGAGCCCACAGAGAACACAGCTGATCACCAGGCAACTAATGTGGAAAGTATTTAGTTAGGGCGAGAGCGAGCCAGGATGACTGATTCATTCTCCATAAACGGAGGTTTGGGGATAGGCCTGTAGCCGTGAGTGGGTGCTTAAAAAACAAATCTAGCCTGGCTCCTGTCGTCCCAAGTAGGGATGTGACGGTGTGAGATTCTGATGGTATGCTTATAATCTGAAGCAATGTCAAGGTTTAATGACTTTGCAATTCACATTGGGCAATTCATTTTGCAAACTTTGTGGTGGGGGTGCGTGGGGGGCATTTCATGAATACATTTTTTATTATACTTTTTATTTCATAAAGTCTTTTGGCTCTCGAAATGAACAATCAAATTGTTCTTTATATTGAAGCATCGAATGCATTTTAGAATTTACTGTAGCGGCCTTTTGAAACAAAAATAACCAAAATTAACTCACTCTGAAATGCTTGTGAATGGACTGGTGGTAAGCACCAATTATAGGAAAGATGCTTATCTCTGAAAGTAATGGTGTATGCCTGTTAAATCAACTCTAATAGTTAATTTGCACAGGGGACAACTCTGCTGTGAACTGGTAGTTTTGGGCCAGTGCTGAAATTGGCTAACTTTAGTTTCGTTTTTTGACTTGGGGAAAGCAGGGATGGATGGGTATTTTGAGCTGCTTTTACACATGCACTGCAACCCTGAAATTATCTGGACATTACCTGGATGAGCTGTATGTGTGAACACAAATGTCCGAATAATTTGACAAGGACTTTACCCAGCCAGCACCCAAGTACAAAGTCCGGGTAAATCTGATTGAGCTGTAGGTGTGAATAGAGCAGGTAATTGTCCGGCACATTGACAGTAAACAAGTGGGCGTGTCGCGTGTTGATGACGTCTCTGTCATGCACCAGTTATTTATCTTCATGCACGGAACGTAGCTGCCTGGTACTCCTTTCTGCTTTCCGTTATATTCCTTTCCACTCTTTCGTTTATATTGCTGATACGTCCAAATACATGGAGTATCAGCGCAAAAAAGCCCAACTACTGATAAGTCTGTAGCCTCGTCCGCCATCTTCGGTGTGCTGTAAAACTGCGCAGCCTGCCTACACCCTGCCTCCTGCACGCTCTACCCAGGCTCCGCCCCTTGTCGAAACCAAACAGATTATTTCCAGGTAGTGTAAACGTGTCTGACACGGACAATCTCCGGTTGTGTGCTACATGTGTGAAAGGGTAACACCGGACAATGTCCAGATAATCAGGTCCTTGTCTGGACATTATCCAGACATTGTCCATGTGTGTGTGTGAAAGCAGCTCTGAATATGCTTCAATATGTTAAGCATGCTGTACCCTACATGCGACCCTAACGTTCAATCTCAACACCCCTAGTTTAAAGCATTCCCCGATAACCTGTCCTCTACACGATTGCGTTCAGGCTATCCACAACACAAGGACAGTGGCCCTGGGCTGCCTTGCACATTTTCTTTGCGACGCAGGCATGCATACCTTTGGTGTTTAGAGAGCAAACACCAGCTCATTCAGCTGCCGCAGTGTTATTTGACGAGTCAGGTTGGCCCAGTTAATGTAAGACTGGATCAGTCAGCAATCTCATGCTCTTACATCTGTCGACGTGGAGGCTTTTTCCAAACACAGTACACTTCCATATGATATAGGGTTTGCAGCAGGATATAGATGGACTGATCGTTCATCTTACCCTGTCATAGCGGTTAGATGTGCTGCTGCTGGGTCATAACGCCAAAACTGCAAAAAATATCCCGTCGATACTCGTTATGCAGAGATGATTTGACGGATCCAGACACTATAAATGCTTCCCACTTTTTATGTCAATATCCAATGTACACAGAAATAGAATTACAACAACGAACCTCTGCTTGATCTTTGTATAGTGTTTTACTCTGTGGGTAATGTCATGTCTCAGCCCGACAACGTTATGGGTTATTGCTGTTTTTTCACCAACTCACCTGACCATAAGATCTACCTAACATCTAACATTTGATCAAATATACAGCTGATAAAAAGCACCCAAATTTTTATTCCATTCAGTTCATACTGTCCAAAAAATAACAGCCTAACAATGCCTTTTAAGAAAAAAAAACTGAAAAAAAAAAGAGTGGCTAACTTGAAGGCAGTATGGCTGACCGTAGTACCTGCTTCAGCTTGTCTGGCTCCTGGTGATTCATAGCTGTACAATTTGGGGAAACCGCGAGTTCTCCGTCAGGTGGACTGACTGTCTCTGGAGCGCTCTTCCTCTTTGAGTTCCATTTGTCTGAGGAGGTGTGTCTTGTGGCAGGCCCCGCCCCCATTTTTGTGCTGAAACGTTCAACTCCTGAATCACCCTTCAAAAGAAAAGAGTAGAGAGGAGGAGTGACAGGTTTTTTCTGCAGCAGCTTGGGGTCATTATTATGCTACTCCAGATGATCAGCAAGTGTCTACCGGGCATTTTCCTAGTCATATAGTCTGTGTTTGGATTTGTATATCTGTCTGTGTGTGTGGGTTTGTATGTGTGTAAGCAATTTTGCTTGTTTGGGTGTGTGTGTGCATAATCACATTGCTATGTGACATTTTACAATCTTGGCTGTTATGGCTATAATTGTGGTTTCTTCTTGTTCTGGGACATGTGCTGGCCCCGCCCATTAGGGAGTCCAGAGTTTGCTGCAGTATCCCATGAGCACTTGCAGCGTGCAAACCCACGAGTCATGTTATCCATTTATATTGGATTATATTTTGCATTTTCTGCATTTAGCTGACACCCTTATACATCAGACAGTGCAGTGCAACTGAAGGGGAAAAAAATGCTTCCGTTTGTAAATTTGACAACAATATTGCTCTTAACTACTGACTCTGTGACTTCTGAGCCGCCCATTCAATTCAACAGACATGTGTGATTAAGAAATGTTACCACCAGATTTGACATGAAAGCGGCGAGAAGAAAAGATTTAAAAACTGTCACTAAACAAACTACTTCCACCCACTTCCACTTTCATCCAAATACTCACTCATTATCCCATTTTCATGCTCTCGTCAAATTGACTAGTTTCAACTGCAACTCCTCAACAATTGGTTTATGAGTAAATTTGATGATTACACGTATAGAATTGAGCCGGTGTTAATCATCCCCAAACCCAAAAGATGTTTTTGTTTCCTAATGTTAGAAACACAGAGACCGTTTCACAAGCTTTTATCTCATCACACCATCGCTGCTGCAACAGTCTTTTGACTTGTCTTAATACACAGACTTTCGACCGCCTCCACGTTGTTCAGAACTCCAGTTGCCAGGCTTATGACTAAAACAAAGATCCGTTAGCACCTAATTTGGGATCCTTAAACTATACGTGTTTTGTGACTTGGGGCCTCACGATCAAGTCAGAATTCAAACTAAGGATGACAGTCTTTGCTACCAGGGCCCGAGGCTGGCTGAGAAAGTGTGATCTTTTAAATCTTAAAAGTATTTCTCAGAGAAAACATTCCTGATTTGGGTTGTCTTTTATCATTTACTTGTATTCATATTCATAAATTATTTTACAGTTATGTTGTTATTTATTGTTACTTATTTGTCTTTCCTGCATATTAATTTATTGTTGGTCTTTTGTTATTATTGCTTTTTAAAGTGCTCTCTAATTCAAGTTGTTATTATTATGAGTAGTAGTAGTAGTAGCAGTAGTAGTAGTAGTAGTAGTAGTAGTAGTAGTAGTAGTAGTAGTAGTAGTAGTAGTAGTAAAACCACCATAGTGTTGTTTAACTTGCTGAACTAACTCAAGATACGTTTTGTTCAGTATGTATAAAATGAATATAAGGCCTTAAATTTCAGGTTTGGATATGAAAACTAAATGTTTCTGGTTTGCTACATTCGTTCTCACTTGGATTGGAATTCAATGTTTAAGAAATGACCTTTTTGGGCAAATGAATAAAAACATTTGTGATATTGGAGAAGCTACAAAGGAGCATCCCTAGTGATAAATGGTGATATGGGATTGTGGTTTGGCTAGCTTTCATTTCCATAATGAAATGAAATGAAGGGATGTAGTTGGAGTTGGATGTTATTTTATTGACCTGCTTATTTATTTATTTATCTTCAAAGACACAATTTGTATGTTTTTAACTTGACACAAGTTCTTGAAATTAATATTCAGTGGAATTTAGAAAGTCGTGAGAAGTTTTAAACGTGCTAGATGTAGTTGCGGTGCCAGTGCGCCAGAGTTTGGCGGATGCCGAGGACACCCTGCATCCTCATCTACGCTGCCTCCCTCCCGCTCCCTCTGTCTGCCTCGTGCCGGGCGGAGCCAGGCCTGACGACAAAATCAATCACTAAAAAGCCTGCGGAACAGCTCTGTGGGGCTGACGAGCCTTTCAAGTGATCGTTCAGACATCCTGTCTGGTACCAGGCTGCCACGCCGCTGCAACACTCAATGTTGCCTGAACAGCAAAGGGAGCCGCTCCGCTGCAAAAGTCCCCTCATAGACCCCTGTGTCATCATATTCCCTTTTCAGTGGCATTGTTGTTGTTGTTGTTGTTGTTGTTGTTATGATTTCCTTTATGTTGTATCTTTATGTCGCATTTTGAATCGGGGATATAGAACTAATAATTGGTGAAAAGTTAAAGCCAAATGTACAAACATTTTCAAAGAAAATAGCCAGTCAAATTTATTCTATTCCCAGGAGTAAGTGAATGTTAATAATATTGCTTATCCTCTTTGGTATTGTGGGGTCACATTTCTAAATAAAGATTCAAGAGATTATTTGTCACATACATACAGTATATGCAGTGGAATGTCCCGACACCCGGTGAGTACGCACAATAACCTTACGCATAATAAGTCACCGATTAAAAAGTCTGTCATTACTTATTGGAAGTAATTGTGATATACAATTGTGCTTTTTCTATTTTTACACATGAAAAAATTACGCAAGGAATTTCTCCTCGCATTGAGAGTAGAAATCCCAAGGTCCAACAAATATACATAACTAGTAATGTCAAATTACATTAAAAACATGCACACAAAATACTTGAGCACCTTGAACCGGCATATGTCGTCATGCAGGTGGAAATGTGCATTAATTCTGCTCCATCTCATTTTGTTTCCTAGACTGCTGCTGGGCTCAGGTCTCCTTTGGGTGGAAGACCCCCGTGGTTGTGTCTGAGCTAGTGCTTTTCAAATTGAAGGCAGGGGACTGGTACCTGGCTTTTGGGATTCAGTGAGCCGTCCCTGGGTTTGTGTGTACGTGTTTGGTTCATACCCGGCTATTTGTTTCTATTTGTGAATGATTCTTCACGCTTGCATGAGCAGTACCTCAAAATTCAACGATTTGCTCTTTTGTGAAACTGGGAGGTTCCAGAGATGCAGTCCTGCGACATTGAGTGTGATATTAAACCACTGCAACTGCAGCAGATTCTAATCAAATTCCTTCTCCCGCCAAATGAGAAGTGAGGCGGTATAGTGCCTCTCCCTACTGAATCAGGGGTTTTCAACCGGTGGTCCGCCATCAAAGCACTGCTGGTGGCTCTTGACGGTGCATTCAATCATGTTGTTTCAAGGCCAAAAGCGATGAAAATATCTTTGACACTTTTAATGATAATAATAAGAGGGGGGAGGGCCTTGAAAAGGGGCCATTGAAGGAGGAATCCCCGCCTTTGCAGGATTACCAGGCTGCAGTGGATGCCGAGTGGGGTAACATTGATAGCATTATATAAGTAATAATATACACTATGCATTGTTAAGCTAGACATCAACCGGCGGTCCCTAGATTGCTTCTTAGTCTGGATGGTGGACCCTTAGTCACAAATGGTTAAAAGGCCCTGTACTAAGTTATGACCAAGGTCTTGTTCTTCTCCCTTGGCCCTTTTACTTTCTGAAATGACTTTTATAAATGACACAGACCTGGCTGTATTTGGTTGTATCTCCCTGTTTCATCCAACCACAGGGGAAAGACCTTGAGTTGGTATTACCCAACACCGTGGGCCATGCAACACAGTAGCCCCTCTGTGCCAAATACTCCCTGTAGCTAAATGGCACAGCATGCATTCACGGGTTACGGTGCTAATCTTTCAAAGTTGCACCCTCACAGCTGTTGCCATCCCCCAGCAAGTAAAAACAGTCTCTGGGTGTTTACTCTCTGTCCTGACTAATGTGACCCAGCAGATATGAGCGGTAGCTTCATTAATGAGTTACATGTTTTAAAGTGGTTTGATTGAAAGGGGACCTTTAAGCTCCTTTTCCACAAGTTAATATAGGTCTCTGGAGTCCCCAAAAGATGATTTTGAATTTGTTTTGCTGATAATACCACTCAGATTATGCATTCTAGCCATGCTAACATTTCAGGATGGTCTGTTTCAGTGGGTGGCGCCACCCTCCTTAGGCCCCTAGTTCTGTGAGCCAAAGGGGTTTGAGTTTTACTTCCGGGTTCCGTTGTATGTAGTCCGTAAACTTTGACTGATTTCACCTCATCATTCCACCAAAATCTGTTTCTGAACAGATTTGAGGCGAGAAAAACGTGATCCAGTGGTTGAATATTCACTCATATTTGATCTACAAGGCCTAATTATAAACATTTTTGTGACATTGGTTGCCGTGCTCCAAGATTGTGGGGGACACCGAAGCCAGACGCCGCACGCGGGGATTTTTCGGTGACATGTAAACGTCAGAAAATTAAAAAACATGTATCTACAATACAAGCACACTGTTTTTTTTACTGGTTTTGTTTGGAGAAACGCACAGCGGCCGACAGGCTTTCTACCATTGTCTGCAGTTTCTTCACAGACAGTTGGTATTAATTCCACTTTCTTTTAAATGATTTGTGCTGGTCTGTAAGCCAACAGAGCAGTTCCCAGCAGTGCTTGTTATCCTCCAGCCGTGGGGTGAAGTTACTCAGATGGCACCCATGACACCCACCGGCAGAAACATGCAGAGGGCGTTGCGCGTCCGGTTTTGCACAGCATTAGCATTAGCTGCATGCTAGCAGGCCGCGGAGCACCGACCTGGCCTCCGGTCAGCCGATCAGGGAGGGGGCACCGGAGAGCAGGGTGTCGCAGCATAGGTGAGCAACTAGAGACACCGGACTGAGTTCCGCAGAACATTTAAACTTGGAATTTACTCCAATGTAAACATTTAACACGGTTGGGCGTGGTTTCAGCATCCTCAGCGGACACGTCCCCTCAGAGCAGGGAGTGCTGCCTTTTTTTCATGATTTTGAAACCAAATTTTATATACTTGGCGATCGTTCCCATTTGGCTGGGTGTTTAATTACACATTTTTCTGTGGTGTGAAAAACTCAGAACACATACTGTATTTATTTTCATTTTACAGGGACTTTAAATACATAAAAACCTCCTCCTCCTTCAGAAAAGTGAGAATTTGTACCGTAAAACCTCATGGCTACTTATGTTGCTTGAATCTGACTGTTTTTTGGGGGAACTTGTCATCCTTTCTCTTTTTCACTCTTGTTTTTTCTCCCTCCCTCTTCCTCTCCCTCCCTCCCTCCTGGGCTTATTTAGATGGATGGCATTTGTCAAGAGACGCTGCTCTTTCATTTACCACATCAGATACTAAGTGTGTGTGTGTGTGTGTGTGTGTGTGTGTGTGTGTGTGTGTGTGTGTGTGTGTGTGTGTGTGTGTGTGTGTGTGTGTGTGTGTGTGTGTGTGTGTGTGTGTGTGTGTACTCATTCATCTAGTTTGACTGACAGTGACAAAACCTTTAGAGAACTCCCTCTAACCTTTGTCTAAAGCTTGCAGTAATACTTTGGGGTTTAATCGACCTTGTAAACATTCACACGCACACACTCTGCTGCGTCTGCGTGGTTGATTCGTTACTCAGTTACACAATGCATAGCCAAAATCTTGGACGTCTTGCGAAATTGATGGCGAGGCTAATGCAGTTTAAATCCCCGAAAACAACCTATTGGACACATGCTGCGTGTGCTGGTATGCGTCTATCCTTGTGTGTATGTACTGTATATCTTGTTTGTGTGTATGCGTGTGTGTGCATATCTTTGCACATATTTTGCCTACTTAATTATTGCCTTTGTACGAATAACTAAGTAAATACATAGGAATAATTTATAATTAAAACATATACCCTATGTACCCATACCAATCACTTCCTGTGCGTAGAATCACATTTGTATATTCTGTATATTTTATATATTTGACTATTTCTCTTCTTTTGGGGCTATTTGTTTATATTTGACAATTTTTCTTCATTTTATACTGTTCTTTTATTTAATTTTATTTTCTTTTATATATATATATATATATATATATATATATATATATATATATATATATATATATATATATATATATATATATAATTATTATTATTATTATTATTTTTTTTTTCAGACTGCTAAGCTTGGTAAATTCTAAGGTAGAAACACACAAACCTTCACTGTGACAAATTCCTCCTACCTGTAAAATGTACCTCTTCTAATTCTAATTCTGATTTGAAGGCAAAAGACGTGAAAGCCAGTGTGTGGTTGAAGCCTCGGCCCAGGGCTTTGCTTGGCTGGCGTAGTCCCACATTGAACGTTAATCCTAAAATGTTGTCGGGTTGTGGCAGTGAGTGCAGAGCAGAGGTTTGTCTGGATCTGCATGAGTAGCTCCACTGTAACTGCTGGAAAAAAAACCCCATCCATAATATTCCAAATGACACGGGAGCTCAGTTTCTACCCCCCTTGCTACACCACTGCCTAGATTTACTCAGGGTAAACAGATGTAAAAGTGTGTGTGTGTGTGTCTGTGTGTGTGTGTGTGTGTGTGTTTCAATGATGCAGCAAGGCATTATGGGAAGACTTCATGGCAGCCCACCCTGACTTGCCTGTCTTTGCTTCTGCACTCGTTCTTTCTCACCTCCTTGCTCTTTTATCATTTTAACCCTGTTTTCTTCCATCTTCAATCTATCTACCTTCTTTCTCTCTCTCTCTCTTTCTCTCTCTCTCTCTCTCTCTCTCTCTCTCTCTCTCTCTCTCTCTCTCTCTCTCTCTCTCTCTCTCTCTCAATTAAATTTAATTCAAAAGGCTTTATTGGCTTGAGGGGAAACATACATTTACATTGCCAAAGCAAATGTCAAACAAAAAAGATAACGTAAAAAATTTAATTTGATGTAAATTTGCAGTGGAAAAAAAATCATATATATGTATATGAACAAGGTTACCTAAATTAAAAGCTAATTTTAAACTTTGCAGTCAGAAAATCAATCAAATGTATAGAATATAAATATACAGATAAGTGTAGATAACTTAGAATTAAACCAGATAAGTGTAAATAATGTAGTTCTCGAATATATACAAACACTGATCAGCCACAACATTAAAACCAGTGACAGGTGAAGTGAATAACGTTGATCTGGTTCCAATGGCACCTGTCAAGGGGTGGGATATATTAGGCAGCAAGTGAAGAGTCAGTTTTTTTAAGTTGATGTGTTGGAAGCAGGAAAAATGGGCAAGCATAAGGATCTGAGCCACTTTGACAAGGAGCACGTTGTGATGCTAGACGACTGGGTCAGAGCGTCTCCAAAACCACAGGTCTTGTGGGCTGTTCCCGCTGTGCAATGGTTACTACCTACCAAAAGTGCTCCAAGAAAAGAACAACCGGTGAACCGGTGACAGAGTCATGGGCGCCCAAGGCTCATTGATGCACGTGGGGAGCGAAGTCCAGCCCGTCTGGTTCGATCCCACAGAAGAGCTACTGTAGCACAGATTAGTGAAAAAATGAATGGTGCTATGATAGAAAGGTGTAGAACACACAGTGCACCACAGCTTGCTGCGTATAAGACCGGTCAGAGTGTCCCTGCTGACCCCTGTCGACCGTTGAAAGCGTCTACACTGGACACGTGAGCGTCAGAACTGGACCATGGAGCAATGGAAGAAGGTGGCCTGGTCTGATGCATCACGTTTTCTTCTACATCGTGTGGATGGGCGGGGTTAGGGTCCAATCCGATGGATCATCTGTGGGATGTTCTGGAACCACAGGCCTGATCCTTGTGGCCCCACCTCACAACCTCCAGGACTTAAAGGATCTGCTGCTAACGTCTTGGTGCCAGATACCACAGGACACCTTCACAGGTCTTATGGAGTCAGAGCTGTTTTGGGGACAAGAGGGGGAGCTACACAATATAAGTGGTGATTGGTGGAGGTTTTAATGTTGTGGCTGATCGGTGTATATGTAATCCTTGGTTATGACTCCACTATACCCTCCCTCCTTGTTCTCCTCTCAATTCTACGATTGCTTCCTCTCCTCCTTGTTTTCCAGCCTTTCTCCCATTCCTCTATTCCCTTTATTTCTTCACAATGGGTCCTGTCAAATGTTCTTTTATCTCACAAATTATTACTTGATTTATACGCCATTATTATAGAACTATTACTTGAACATTACAGACATAAGCTGTTGTGTCATTACACCATAATAGACTATTTACTTTCTTTGTTACAGCCATCTAACATGGATGTACAGTGCCTGTAAGAGAAAAAATAAGAAAATCAGGTTGCTTTTCTTTAATATCTCTTTTATTCGCTCTTGGTGTTCGATTTTTGTACCGGGCAGTTTTCTGAAATTGACACCTTAATAGAGCCCGTTATTGATCTGATATCAGATACTAGTGTATCTATTAGTGCAACGCTACTCATAGGAACCACCACAGTCACCTTTCTATATCCTGCTCGAAGAAAATCAATCCTGTTTTGTTTCTTTTTTTTTTTTTTTTTTTGAGGCATCATTGAAGGGAACTTCCTCAGTGCTTTAATGTACATCCGTGTCTCGGTCCATAAAAAAACAAAGCCAACATCTGTTTTATTTTTTGGATAATTGTAGATGTCGCGTCTTGGTGCAGAGGCATTGGAATGTCTATAATCTTTTTTTATGTATATATTTTTCACTCCACCATCTTGTTGAGTGCCACTATCCTGACGCCACAGCGCAACACATTCCTTTTTATCTCTGAAAGTTGTACCTTGATCCTTCCAAAGCGACTCGGAGCGGAGAAGACGGAGTTAATGTTTAGATGAGTAACCTAGAAGTCAGTTTGGGCTGAAATCCCCTCCTGGAACTAGAGGCTGGAGACGGGAGGGTTTGGGTGCATTATCATGTATTACCATATTAGACTGCAGTGCACATACTGTACGCACCCCCTGCAGTGTACGTGCAGCAGAGCAGGGAAGTATGGGATATTTCTCTTCAATATAAATCAATGAGATTTTACACAATATCGATATACCTAAATCGATGCAATCCAACTAAAGCTGCTTATAAAATCAAAATTCATGGTTAAGGAATCCTACGGAGTTAGTTACATTTGTAATGTGAAGTGTGATCAAAAGAAAGCACTAATAAAAAAAATATATATAATAAAGAATTACAACTATTTTATAGATATGTGATGTCTTTTGGGGTATTTATTTCTCATAATGCTTCATGCTACATAGTGGTTATAGAGTGTGTGTGTGTGTGTGTGTGTGTGTGTGTGTGTGTGTGTGTGTGTGTGTGTGTGTGTGTGAGACAGCAGCCAGCTTCGCATCAGGGCGGCGCCATGATAGAAATGATGTAATGGGGGAAAGATTGAAGACGTTTATTCGTCACATACATATACATACTTTCATACATATATGCAGTGACATGTCAATGCAAAGCACCCGGTGATTACACACAATATGTTCTAGACTGAACACAGTAGCTACCTAAGAATTTCTACTTGACTAACTAACTGATTCCCAAAACGTAATGCAGTAAGTTGAATACTATAGAATAAAATAAAAAATATATAGAATAAAATAAAGTAAAATAAGAACTCAAGGGTAATGCAGGGTGGGGGTACAAAATAGATAAAGGGAATAGGCTTATGCATATGGGATAGACTTATGTATATGGGATAGGCTATTTATGTATATACAGATATGTGCATTAAAGTGGCATGTGAATAAAGTGAGGTAGTGTTTGTGAGATATACAGCACAGTATACAAGCACAGTAACACCGAACAACCCAGAACAGTGACACAGTATGCGGTACAGTATGCTACATACAGTACTGTAAGGTAGTGGAGCCTGTGTGTGAGGCCCAGTGAGGACCCCTGGTGAGGTCAGCATTGACACTGTGTTCTCACTGTGTGGCTGCAGAGGCGCTTGCCGACCGCAGCAGCTTGAACAGTTTGTTGTTGGGGTGGTGAGGATCCTTCATGATCCTGTGGGCTCTGCTACTACACCTCCTGGTGTATAAGTCCTGCAGAGAGGGGAGGGGAGTTCCAGTGCGACGTTCAGCTGAACGCAGATCCCTGTGCAGGGCCCGCCTGTCCTGAGCAGTACAGTTCAGAAAGCAGGCAGTGATGTTGCCTGTCAGGATGCTCTCCACCGCTCCACAGTAGAAGGACTTGAGACCCGGAATTTCCTCAGCTGCCTGAGGTGGTAAAGACGCTGCCTCACCAGTGTCTGTTTGTAAAGTCCATGTCAAGTCTCTGTGATGTGGACTCCCAGGCACTAAGCCGCTCACCCTGTCGACAGAAGTTCCATTAATCACCAAGGGCTCGTGCGTCCTCGGTTGTTATCCACGCCTAAAGCCCACAATCAGCTCCTCAGTTTTGCTGACGTTCAGGTGGAGGCTGTTGTCCTGGCACCAGAGTGACAGGTCAGCCACCTCCTCGCAGTATTCCTTCTTATCGCCATCCGTGATCAGGCCCACGACAATGGTGTCGTCAGCAAACTTGATGATGGTGTTGGAGCTGGACCTGGCCACACAGTCATGTGTGTACAGGGAGTACAGTAGGGGGCTGAAGACGCAGCCCTGGGGGGATCCTGTGTTCAGAGTGAGGGAGCTGGATATGTGCTAGAGAGAGAGAGAGAGAGAGAGAGAGGGAGAGAGAGAGAGAGAGAGAGAGGGGGAGCTTCCTGGAAGTCGCTCCTCTCGCCGGGTCTGTCTTTCTTTTTTCTCCACTCCGTCTCCTTTGTCTCTTTCTGCCGTCGCTCGTCGATATCAGCTTCCCCAGTCGTTCGCCCATCTCCTGGATGGCTGCCAGGAGCTCTCCCTCCCTCTCTCCGAATACCTTTCTCCCTCTCCTCTCTCCCTCCACTGGCCGTTTTCTTTTCTTCTGCTTTTGTATTCTGTCTTGCGTATATTACCGTCAGTTGTTCACTCTCCTCTCTCATCTCCTCTTCTTTCTTCTCCTCTCCCCTTATTGGCCCTCCACCCTCTTCTTCTTGGTCTCTTCTCTTTTATCTTCCCCTTTCTCTTCTCTACTCTTCTCTTATTTCCTCTCCTGTCCTCTGGCTGAGGTACAGAGCCCTACCTCCCCCCACCTCCACCTGCCTCCTCCTACCTGCTCTAGTGCCTCTGCCCCATTTTCAACCCTGTCAGACTATCTCCATCCTTCTCTATTTATACGTTGTCTCTTTATAAACGTTGTTGGTGAGAAGGAACCACACGACTGGTATGTTTTCAGACGGCCTGGTACCGTTCATTGGTACATTTTAACTTGGCCTGGAACCGTTCACTGGTAGGTTTTCACTTGGCCGTCCTTTAGTATGAATACGCTGATGCCAAATACTGGACGCCCAGTTGGTCAACCACACAAGTCTTTCGCCGCAGGCAGCAACCACTAACCTGAATGGACGGTGTACCACTCTGACCTTGGTGCCGCCTTGGAAAACCACACAGTGTTCTGTTATTTTAACAGTCCAAACCAATCTGTGCCTGTGACAAATATGACTTGAGAAATGGGACTGGAGCTGAATCACCTCTCTGAACCCAACGCATCACTTCTAGAACGCTATCCAAGCCCGTTTTCACGCACAACGAATTCAAAGCACCGTTTTCATCGTTATCGTTTTCGTTTTTGCAGCAGTCATAAACCAAGTAAGGATGAACAAGAGCCAGCTAGTAAATTAACAAGTGGTGGACAAGGGGGCACCCAAATTGCCCAGTATGGTTGACAATGGGCCTAATCTGGTTGCCCGGTGCAACCAGATTAACAGGGCAACCGTGGTCGTGGGGCCCTGCAAACACTCCAATGACTGTCTTAATGACAGACATAACAAACAATAAAGCTGGACACCAATGCCAAAACAAAAAGGCCAATTTAGGAATCAGTTTGATTCATTCTACTGCATTCTACTGTTTCTCAAGTGTCAACGTTCAGAGTGACGTTGACGTTCAGAGTGTTGCCGCTTACAGTCGATCCTTGCAAATAACTATTGGACTAGTTGGGTCTTGAAGCCCGTTCCTAAACCCAACCCCTGTCATCGTGCTGATGTCCTCTGGCCCACCACCCCGGTCTCCTGGCAGGGGGCTGCTTCCCCTGGATGTACTGGAGAGACACCCTGGGTTGAACCAATCCACGACCCCCAACCTCAGTATCCTAATCCCCCCCCCCCTCCCATTTAATCTCTGCAAATCTGTGATTTTTGGGTTGTGTTCTGAGCCCCAATCCCCCTCTTCTCTGCAAGGCATCAGGCGGCCTAGTTTCCCTTGACCTATATGATGTTTAGTCTCTGTTTCAAAGCTCAACTTCTCACTTAGATTCTTGTTTCCTTTATCTGATTTGATTCCGCCTGATTTGATTACATCGTTTGGATGGTTATTTCCTGATTACTGGTCTCTTTTTCTCCACTAGTTTTGACAGGCTTGGGTCCAGTCCCCCCCGCTCTGTTTGTCCACCAAAGAGCTTTGAAAATGAAATAGAATAACACGCGGAATCCCACCCCGGCGGTTAAGAGGCTAACAGTTCTGGCTAACATGCTCACATGCTCTGCCAGATAAAGAGCCGTGGACGGACCACCGGTCTCATCAGTCTGACAGGAGCTGGAGCGGCCAAGTCTCCGCCTCGCTCATCACGGCTCAGGGAGAGACAACGAGGGCCTGATTGGTCATATCTGGCTGAGGCTGAGGCCATAACTGGGCGAGGCAGGGCGGGGTCACCCCCGGTGATGGATGGGGGACCACATTAGTCGGCTTGCTCTGAGAGACCGAGGGGGGGGGGTTGCTGTTCGCCGAAGTTCAAGGCTTTCACTGTGATTTGTGAGTGATAAGAAGTGATGGTTGGGGTTGAAGTGTGTGTGTTGTGTGTTGTGTGTGTGTGTGTGTGTGTGTGTGTGTGTGTGTGTTGTGTGTGTGTGTGTGTGTGTGTGTGTGTGTGTGTGTGTGTGTGTGTGTGTGTGTGTGTGTGTGTGTGTTCTATGGATTTCTAGATCCGAGCAGCACTCAGTGACTCAGCCTTGGCTAGATGACGTTTTGCCTCTTGAATCACTCCTACTGCAGCACCGTACTTATGATAGTGTCAAACTCTTTAAAAAAAAGTGTTTTCTCTCAAAGAAAACTAACGACAAGCGACTTAATAACTTGTTTAAAGGGATTTCTTCAGGCACGGATCCATACAGTAGCCGTCCTTTTGATATGTACAGCAGCTCTTTTATATTTAATGTGGTTTTGGAATTCAGTGTGACGCAAACTCAAATAACATGCAAATTCATTAGAGATTTGAGAGTCAAGTTCAAGTTCAAGTTCAAGTTCAAGACATGATGTAATGGTACAGCTGTGGTGTGTGTGTGTGTGTGTGTGTGTGTGTGTGTGTGTGTGTGTGTGTGTGTGTGTGTGTGTGTGTGTGTGTGTGTGTGTGTGTGTGTGTGTGTGTGTGTGTGTGTGTGTGTGTGTGTGTGTGTGTGTGTGTCAAGAAGACCTACAAGCAAGCTGATCAGCTGAGTGTCAGTCATTGGGTTGCGGGTTATGGTCTAAACACTGATCCCTGTGTGTGTGTGTGTGTGTGTGTGTGTGTGCATAAACAAGAACACACAAACCAAGCTAGGTCCATTTAAAAAGCATAACTATTCCATAGTTGAATGATTCGTCTATTCAAGACAAACATGCAGACACGCCCATAAAAAGACACACACAAACGCAAAGCCAAGTTTCCAGTTTCCGTTCCAGTTATTAGCTGAGTAGTGTTTAGTGTTTATTTTCAGTCATTTATTTTATTTTAGTTTGAATCAAATCACCTAGAAAATCAAACTCTCACAACATTTTTACAAGAAGTGATTCCAGATACTGTTATGGGTCGCCCTATTTAGTATGCTACACAGGCCAAGAAACTCTGCTGTAACTAAACATACACACTTTTTATTAGTCCTTGTTTGCTCCATCTACGGTGTTCCTATCAGTGCAGTGTCATTCTGTCAGTGCAGTAAATCACTTTCATTTTGAACTCATAGCGCTCCATGAATTACCAGATAACATATTGTAATAGAGATAAGGCTGCATGCTATCAGGTTGTGGCTTTAGTGTTGAATTTCATGTACTGTTTCATGTATATTCAATCAGTTTTATAATATACAAGTTAAACAATATTTTAAAAGTTATTTTGCAATGTATGTTTTGCTTTTTTTACCATTAATTCACTCAGTGAGCCCCCTTTTGGATCCAAATCTAGGTCCAAAGCGTAGATATGGCTGAGAAACAGCCACCAACCTCGTCTATAAGGGAACATAGATTCTTTATTAGTTACAGCTATTTTATAGCTTACTCAAAATAAAGCCACATACACACTTTAAAATGAAAACAATGTGCTTTCAGGATGAAATATTATTGATAATAATAAACATTATTTTTATAGCACCTTCCATACACAACATGCAACTCAAAGTGCTTTACATTAATAGAAGGCAATCAAATAGTAACAGTAAAAGAAAAGCAAAATGCATCTCATGTAAATAGGTAGATATTATTCAATGCTAATTTTAGATTTGGGTCTTTTTATTTAGATTTGAATTATTATTTTGAGTCAACTGAGTCGATACCCTTCCTCAGTGAATGATTTCTCTTGAATTAATGGTCTTTAAATACTGCTCTTGAATTAACCGAATTTGCAGGTCAATCTCACATAATTTGAATCAAGGTCGAACATTCAGAATAGGTAAATGTGTAATTTAAACAGGTGTGAAGGGACAGTTGCGATGTAAATGGCAGACGTGTTGGTCGAGTGACAAGACAACTTGTTCGTCCAGCTCTGTCTCTGAAGTCGTGGTTTCCCTGTCCTTCACCACTCTCTTTCAGGGACGTACGGCGTTACACAACAGCTCCTTTGTTTTGCCAAGCGAGCGCCCCAGCATTCTCTGTAGCAGCAAGCACCGCAACCCTCCACCTTATCAGCTGGATCACATGTAAACCACGCAGAGTCGGCTCTCGATCTGCTCCAGCTTGCCTCGCTCTGTCCCGTTCTTTCCAGGATTCGTCCCGGCCTGAGACGACGTGGGACGTCGCAACCGCTCATGTCGACTCATGCCTCCCATAACCTTCTTATTCACAAAAGCACAATTTGTAAGACGAGAATGGCAGGGCACAGCAGATGGATTTGATAGATGAATGGATGGATGGATCAATGCCTGAATGGATGACCGTATTCCTTGATTGTGGCCCCATCAAGGATTTACTGATGACACCCCACTGTACCTGGAAGACTGCATTATTTCTGTGTTTTCTGGAGGTACTGGCTAACTGAATGATTGCATGCGTATTCTTTATCGCCAAGTAGGAGACGAAAGGCGGATATAGAAAACAGGGGAGTCGGGGACGGGATTGACTCCCGCCTGGGGTTGGGGTTAGGCAGCTCCAAAAGCAGTGGATTCAACCGCTCAAAGTACCTTGATCCCTGAATTCCTCATGGACAACACGGAGCAATGTGTTGTGTCGTGCATGAGAGAGTTTTGTTGAAACACAAAACCGCTGCATCGTGGAAGACAGTGTCACTGTCGTTAATAGAGAAATTTGATGCGTAGTGACTCTGCATTGAGAGCGGGTCCCCACGTCGTTTGTGGCACGCACAGCCTCGCGCCCTCACGCTTACGGCAGGTATAAACCAGGCTTCAGTCCAGTGGATGCGCCGATGCTTTGCTTTGATTTATTTTGCGGGAGTTTGCAAAGACGCGAGGCCTGGCCTGTTCCAAGGTTGTCAAAATAGATTCATAAAGCATATTGCATAAAGTCATTAGCATTTTATAAAGTGCCTCTGTTGCATTTTCCTCGGCGGTGAGTAAGTGGCTGAACAACCACCATTAAGATAGACTACTAAACAGATGTGTTAACATGATGAGAGTCAACAACATAGATTACAAGAACAATCCTCATCAAACAAGCTCCAGAGACCGTGGTTGCTGTGTTGGATTTGTTTGTGTTTGGTAAATGCACATGATCACGTGCACATTCCTCTGTAGGGTACCTAGAAAATAGGTCACTTCAGCGTACATGGAATTCTCAAGGCCTCCTTGCAATGGCCCTTAACCTTGAGAATCCCAACCCAGGACTCATCCCACACCGCCGTGATCCATGTTTCTGTGTAGCAACTCCGTCTATTGAAAGACAAGAAAACATGGATATAGATGTAAATATAAATATGAACGAACCAGGAGCCAGCTTGATGGTCACCACGTCCGCCATGTTTGTTGATATGAGATTGTGCTCTGCACTGTGTTTCAGGGCTTGTGGAGCAGTGCACATGTCAGATGAGGAAAAGTAGTGCCTGGTTAAAATTCAACCCCCTACACATTTGCAGTCACATAACAAAGGTCTGTTGATTTGGCCTGGATCACATCACACCTTGATAAACTTTGAAGACTGATTCATGACTACAGTCTGCGGTCTAGCAGGTCTTCAAATTCCTACCAGAGTTTTTGCCTTCAAATACAATTTAGCATTTTTCCATTCAGTTAAGTACAATGGAAACTAATTTACAATATTGTTAAAGAACATAACCTTAATCAAGCAAGAAATGCTTGGAATAGCACTGAAGCAAAGGGCAGATAGAGCAGTGATAGGTGGTTGAACGTAATGCGAAACAGAGGCAAATTATTGTGTTGTGTATGTTTTAATATTAATAATCAAACTAAATATTATTGTGCATTGAGGCAACGTGCAACCACCACTGGAATTAGAGGGCGGCAGAGGTTATCTACGGAAACAGAGAGCCTTGTGACATTGAACTTTAACCTCATCCTTTGGTGTGAACCGTACCGTACTGTGAGATGTCATACCGCTACATCCCTACGTGTGTGCATGTACAGTATCCTGTAACGCACTGCTCATGTTCCAGGAACGTTACAGGGACTCACTTTACACACTGGTACTGCCTGCTACAAACCACAGTCTCCCACTTATGGAAGCTCAGCAGTTTCACTGCCGCTATTTGGGATGAAGTAGCTTTTTTACAAGGGCATCCCAACAACATCGAGAACTACTTCCTATTTACCTTCCAAATTGCCTCTTCTCTATTTAAAAGTCTCCTATTTGATGAATGGATGAACATTTCAGAGCACTAAAGGGAGAATTCTCTCTCAGGGTCGCCGTGTTTAATACCTGAATTAAATCATGCCCGCAAAAATGAATAGGTCTGGAATATGAGTCATAGCAGACTTACTTTGTTTGCCCCTTAAGAGGCAAACTTCAAAATGAATGAATGAATGTATTAATTCGGACTTGGGAACATTGACGATGTTGCCGGTTCCCGGAAAAACAAGGCAAAAAAATATCCTTGAGGAGCTTCTAGCCTAATATCTGAGCTACTTCTGCCCTGGTCGAGCCCCCGGTTCCACCTGGGATCTCTCCACAGCGCTGGCTCTTTTCGAACATTGTTTTTAACAGCGAGGACACACCGTCACTTGTTCCCCAATGCAGGATAGTGCTTGGGGCGCGGAGCACGAGAAGTAGAGGGTATTTAAAGGGCTGGACTCGTGTGTTTCAGTTGTCTGTTTTCGTCCAGAAGACCACATTAGTCTGTTCAGCGCTGCGAGCTAAGAGGGGATTTGAGGACACAGCCGCTGTCCTGAGGTCAACTAAGCAACTCTAACCTCCCAATCCCCAAAACACTTTCTGCAACTGTAGAGTGTTCCAAGTTTCCCTCTGGCAACTAACCACAGGACACTTTTGACTAACTCCAGGACTGTCAAAAGCAGTGGCGTCTTTATGAGGAGTGGGTTTTGTCTGCGAAGGATGGTTTGGTTCCCTTTTTAAAAGCATAGGCACTAATTTCACAAAGCATACCAAACCACCAAACCAACCAACCAAAAAACCCTTTTTTTCAAGCTTAGCCTTGTTTTTCGATGATTGGAAGTCAATCGCGGTTGGCGAAGGATGTGGTAGCGATTGCCCCATTTTACTACGTTTGAAGCTTGAGCCCAATAATCGAGGAAAAAAGAAGGTTTAGGCCAAAATAAATACTGAAGATTTCCTTTAAGAGAATTGAGTAAAAGGTATTTTGGAATGTTAAGGGTGTTTGGAAAATGTCAGTGGGAATTTGTTGGCAACACGCCTGTCCTTTCTGCAGTCCAACTCACTGTATGTTTGACTGGGTTTCGCAAGCTGTTTGAGCACCGACTGTTGACGGATTAAATCAGTCAGCTGATATGACCTGAAAAGATCAGATCAATGTGCAACACTGGCGCATTCCAAGTTTAAAAAAAGACTTGGTGTTTTGTCCGAACCTGCTTCGAGGGCCCGATGGGCGGTGTCAACCGCACCGCTGGGAACTGGAGATCGTACGAAACAGAATTTCGATATTGCGCACTGAAATTATACACATCACAAAAGGTTACCTAACCGCCGAGTTCGGAATTTAAACCTAAAGACTAACACCAATCACACCTATTTAGGCGCTCCGGTTAGACTAACTGGCGCGCCTTTTAACGACGAGGAAACCAGAGCGCCCGGTGGAAAACCCGTACAGACGCGGACGACATGCAAATTCAGCCAAATTCAGCCGAGGTGACGATGTTACCCCTGGAAATCTGTGGCGTGATCCTGCATGGCAGCCAGAGTGACGGCTGCTTGTTTCCAAAATGACCTGCTGTCATCTCGATGTCCCGTGGCCTCCAAGCGGCTATGAACGCCTGACCACCACCTTCACACCAACCCGGTTCAGTCCTGTTGTTCAACAGCAGAGTCAGCGTCTGATTCAGTTGTCAGACTGTCTGACTGTCTGACTGTCTGACTGTCTGCCTGTCTGCCTGTCTGCTTGGCTGTGGGTAGTCATGTTCGTTTGACTAAGGTACAAGGGAAAGTGAATGTAGAGTGATGCCACCTCCATTCCCTCCGCCTTGTGCTGTGGGTGTTTCTGTGTGTATCTGTGTGTATCTGTGTATCTGTGTGTAT
>NC_137210.1:25517195-25613866 GCF_960531495.2 Zeus faber
GACAGAATTCACCTTCCCAGTTAATGTCAGGGGCAATTTGTGCAATTTTTTTTTGTATAATGTAGGGCTTGGTGGCATACGTTTACTTTTACATATATCAGTATAATTTCAGACAAAGACATACGTGTGTTGTTGTTGTTGTTGTTGTTGTTGTTGTTGTTGTTGCAAGTCTGCTCTTTAAGTGTTTTGTTGGCCTAAAAAACAACAATATAACGCGCTCGTCATTTAATTCACCCGTCAAGCTTTCTGTCCTAGATCTTCATCAGGATGTTGGACCACTGGAAGGTTTTGCAGTGAGATTGTCTGAGTGGGTCTCTTGCACCTATTTAAGGGGGGGCTTTCACCTCTTTAGATCGATAAGGATTTGCGATATATATATATGTGATATATATAAAAGAAAAAGTCACACCATATCCATCGTAACAAAAAATGCACAACATTAATGGGTTGCAATAGATATTGCATATTGAAACATACCACGTGATATTTTGGCGACCCAGCTGGCTTAACACGTCATCCTGGATTATTGCCAAACTGAGAAAGGTTAGTTGGGAAGGAAGGAGGTGTGTGCAGCCGGCTTCTTGTTAACCCTAACCTGAACGGACAGGTCGACCAGGAACACATTCTTATTCTGTGGAGCAGCTCAGAGGGGTTTTAGGTTCAGTTAAGTTAAATATTTCACCTTTAGATGTTCACACGTTTCCACTTTTAGCAAAGAATTACTACAGTAGCATAACAAGTACGTATAAGTACTTAAGTAATGCGTAACGTTTAGGAGTGAAGCCGTATTCGTCGTCAAACAGTAGTATCTGTAGTGCTTATGCTCATTAGTGGCCTCTGAATTGATTGTTTTTTCTTTGGTTTAGAAGTGCACCAGGAACATGGGTCCTCACTTACCAGGTGAATTTAGTCGGACCTCACTTTGATAGCAGTACGAGAGTGTGTGTGTGTGTGTGTGTGTGTGTGTGTGTGTGTGTGTGTGTGTGTGTGTGTGTGGGGGTGTGTTGTCACGCACAGAGGTAGTTTATAAATAGCTGTGGAGGAGTTTCATGCGGAGGCGATGCAGCAAAAGCCTCATAGGGCCCGCACACACACACACACACACACACACACACACACACACACACACACACACACACACACACACACACACACAGAACTACGGTTCATGTGGAAGTCCAGACCAAAGCAAAAACGTCACCCTGGTCCTGAACGTAGCACAACTGCTTTGGGGAATATCAGTCAGAAGGCAAAGAGACAGACGACAGAGACTACAACACAGACGGTCACAAAGGACAAACACACATTGTCTCACACACACACACACACACACACACACACACACACACACACACACACACACACACACACACACACACACACACATTATACACACAGACGCATTATGAAATTTCACATAGCCAAGCTGCAGCGTAGCCACACATACACACACATACACACGCACACACACACACACACACACACACACACACACAAACACACACACACTACCTAATTAACCAACTGCATTTGATAATGGTTGTGGTCGTGTTTTTTTTGCAGATAGAACGACATAGGACACAAGACAACGGAGAAAGAGAGAGAGACAGGAGGAGAGATGGAGAGACAGAGATAGAGAGAGACAAGCACACAGAGTGAGAGAGGGCAAGGGAGATGGGGGCTAAATGTGAGATAAAATGGGGGATGCTAGTCTGCGAAGAAGGTAGAGGAGGCGCAGGGGAGACGGTCAGTGTGTTGAAATACCTCACAGTGTTGGAATGTCTTGTTTGTTTGAACTACAACCCAAAGGAATGTATGAAAGGAGTCCAAATTAACAATACTGGGGTGCGTGAAACAACACAACACGTCAATAAACTTTGATAATGTGAAATACAACTTATCAATTGAAATAAATAAACTCTCCTTGTCCCAGTCTGCCGTTAGATGCGTTGTGCAGCGCCCTGTGGCCACGATGCCACTAAATTTAACTGAATTTTTCCAAACCTGTTGAGCCAGCGTGTGCTAGAAAAAGACAACTGAGCTACATTCAACAAGGCAAGTTGCTAAAATGAGTGAGAAAAGCGCTGTGTGACCGCTGGAATACTGGAAGGCATAGTCAAAACCATGGTGGAAAAACTGGTGGAGATGGAGTCAACCTGCTCTCCATACCCTGATTAAGCTCCACTTTCAGGTTAAGGAAATAATGTTTTCAATGTGTCAACATGCGTTTGGGAAAAATGCGCACCTTTACCGGTGGTTGCCATGGCGCCCGAAACAACTCTTTCCGGGTCAAATCAATGCGATTCAAGTGCAACACACTGAATGAGACGAACAAATTGCAAATGATGAGAAAGATGGTAACCCATAATGGTAATAATAAAAAATGTTGCATCTTTATCAAAAAACGTCCTTTCAAAGTGCTTTCCATTCATTAGAAAGTTCAAGAACATAAATAAAAGGTAGAAGTTTTAAAAAGGTTCGACACAGTCGACCAGGCAGACTGGTGTGTGTTTGCTGGCACGTGATCTCTGCTTAACATTTCCCACTTCTCCCCGTTCATCTTGGTCGCCGCCTGGCTCCCGTCCATCGGCCGTGGACGGCGTTGTCCCCGTCCTCCTAATGAGGCTGCTGAGGAGGTTTGGGAGGTTTTTGTCTGGAGGGCAGTGCCAAGTGTGACTGGAGAGCGCTGACTCACCATCTGCCCGGTCCTGGCTAAATGCTGGACTGTGCCAGTGTGCGATACCACTATCATATCACAGCTCCCCTGTATGCACCATATCACAGCAATACGGCAACACAGTCACAGTCACCCGTGTCTGATGCATACCCTCCATGATGGGAGAGCTGCCTGGTCCTCTGTGCAATTTTTTAAGCCTTATGAGTCATGAAGGTAATATAAGATAACACTTTATTAATCACCGGAGGGAAATTCAGGCGTTGCCACAGCAAAAACAAAAAAAAACGGTGCAGTCAAGAGTTGCAGATGAAAATTATATAAGAAATAACACAGACAGTATGTACACATCCATCTATATATATGGTTATACTAGTGAGCCCGATATCAGCAAGTAGCAATTTGTCTAGGTTACCAGTTAAGCCCTCTATATTCTTGATTTAAACCACACGTACGCATCGACAAGCGGCTGAGATGTGCACATTTTCCACACTCGCCTGCGTACTTTGCGTGTGACTGGAGGATTAAAAAGTACATCCATCAGGGGGGCAGACGAGGGCCGACCCCGGAATGTCTAAATTATAATTATCAAATCTATCTACTTGATACTATGGACGGAATGTACTTATTGAAAGTTGCTTAAAAAAAGCGCTAAAAGATATTTAGCAGGTAAAAAGCGTGCGCTAAGTAACGTAATGTAAGTAAGTAAGTCCAAAGTGTATTTGTCACATGTTCACTTGTACAAGTAAAATGGCAGAGAAAGGTTTTTTGTTTTTTTTTGTGCATGCACCCCAGCATGTGCTTTGGTGGTGGAGGGGGGTTGTATAAAGTTGTTTTTTAATTGGTATAGATACGTTGGTCATTGCGCTCTTAAATGTCTCTGTGTAACCCTAACTTTTTTAGAAGTTTTTCCCTCACTTGTTTGTTCTTGTTTGGGTTTGCTTTCGTTTCCTAGATCAATTCAGAACTTGCTTTTTGGGGGTAGGATGTGATTTTTTTTTTTTTTTAATTTGAACCTCGTATTTTATTGCTGTGGTGTGTTTGTCCAGATACTGTATCTTAAAATTGTGGTTGAAAGAATTCTATCACACTGTAACCAAGCACTGTTGTACTGAAACCTCTGGAAAGTGTGTGTGTGTGTGTGTGTGTGTGTGTGTGTGTGTGTGTGTGTGTGTGTGTGTGTGTGTGTGTGTGTGTGTGTGTGTGTGTGTGTGTGTCTTATTGAAAACAGTCCCACTACCAAGCTTTTTCTCCTGACTCGAAGGAAATCGCTGCCAAATGGAAGAAAGTGTTTTGTGTGTGTGTGTGTGTGTGTGGGTTCCTCGGTTGTGTGTTTTCATTGTGTGTGTCCTCCTCTAATCAGATGACGGGCCCTGTGGCTGTGGAGGAGGCATAATTTCGTTTAAAGCCCCCTCACCCTGACCCACAGCCCCCTTCCACATCTGAGTCAGAGTGGATGCAGGTACAGTAGAAGGGTTGAAGTGCCTTGCTTAATAGCAGCGCAGCTGTTTGAGGGAACCGGAACCACCGACTTCCTGGCTTTAAAACACTAGTCTCTAATATCAAATGTCTGTTGTGTCTGCTTTTCCCCCCTATTTGCTCCCATTTCCTGGGCAAAGCCTGTAATACAAATGAATATCACTTGCATTTTAATAGCCAATTCATCGTCAAATATATTGCAATTAACAGTTGAATTGTCTTAAATGTTCATTTTATGCCACCAGTGTGTTATGATACACATCCTCCTCATCAAGAAAATATTGGAAATTAAGAATTTTACACTTAATTTGCCTGATGTAACCGTTTTATTTATTGCGACATTTATTACATTGAATGAAGATTCCCACAAAATTTGGATTGAAAAATATATTTGGAGAATCTAAATATTTTATATTTAGATTATATATATTATATTTAATATATCATATTTTTATGTAATAATGGTAATGCTTGTGATGGCTCTGCGCGATGTGTCGCTTTTCAAAAATACAACATTTAATTCTTCACCTTTTGGGTCAATTTCTCCAACATTTAAACTGCGAAAGAACCAAATCCAATCCAGTAAACAGCTGATCGTACTCTTATTGACCTGAGAGACGCTGCTCTGCATCAGCGTGCTCCCTAAAATCTGAGTTCCTCAAACCGCCTCCCTTCCCTTCTTTTCCTCCTTCCTCCATTGACCCAGAAACATTTCTTTTTCTTTTCTTTTTTCATCCAAAGCACTAGTACCAGGTCATCGTCACCAGGGGATGTTGAATCCATCTTGTCCTTTTTACCGCAGTATGAAAGGTTATTGGAATCTATGGTGGAAGCGTTCTAAATATGCATATTGAGTGTTTAGGAGGAACAAATGGAAAGAGGGGACGATGGGATGATGATAGATTTTGGTTGCTGTGTGTGTGTGTGTGTGTGTGTGTGTGTGTGTGTGTGTGTGTGTGTGTGTGTGTGTGTGTGTGTGTGTGTGTGTGTGTGTGTGAGTGCGCGTGCACGCGTTTGCGTGAATGGGGCTGACAGAAAGACAGGCCTTGCCATCTGTCTGTCTGCATGGGGAATGGGGGTGGTGGTGATGGGGGTGCGTCCTCATCTGGACCGGACTATCTGGGCTGCAGGGAAAGTGCCTTTAAAAATTTGGTGACTTATTATCAACGTTCGGGGGAAAAAAAAAAAAGAGCAAAACATTGTGCACATTTTGACGATGTTTTTTACATGATCTATTATCTATTTTAAAGACAATAATAGAACTAAAAAACAACAATAGTGCAGGGCCTTAATTTGATAACTGACAACGCAAAAGGTTTCAAATATGACTTTTGGTGTAATACATGTAATTGACACTGATATTTTGGCACATGCCTCTCATACACACACACACACACACACCCACACACACACACACACACACACACTAGGAATGCAATTTTAGCGTTGACAAATCCGTGCTTGTCAGTAACAAAAATAAGTGGTAAGTAGCAAACGTTCAACCTAACCTTATTTGGTCTGCGGAGGAAATTTTGATTTTGCCAAAAATGAGGTGAATAAAAGGAATACTAAACTTATAAGCAATAGCAGTAAAATTTGTTCTGTGAAAATTGAGGTCTTAGTTTTTATAAATATGGTTCGCGCGCGCGTGTGTGTGTGTGTGCGTGTGTGCATGTGTGTTAGCAAGTCCTGTGTGTGAAGATTATTTGTTTGTTTGATATCCATATGTTCGCCTTAAGGCTGTGACGGAAACAGGTGGCACAGTTTTGTTCTTGAGAGAGAGAGAGAGAGAGAGAAACAGAGTGAGAGAGAGAGAGACTATAAAAATGCAATGACCACTCAGCATCAGAATCTGTTTATTGGGCCAAGTACTAATTTCATACACAAGGAATGTTTCATGATAGCGCATGGTGGGTACAAAAAGGGGGTGCAGGTGATTGCAGAGAAAGAGAGGTGGAGAGAGATGTGGACAGAGAACAACACTCAGACAGTTACACAGTGGGGTGTTCATATTAGACGTGGCCGAAGTGTTAAATCACGAGGTAAACTAATGACAAAGTCATCGCTGTGAACAAAACAGGTTTCCGACCGCTCTGAACGCTCCGTTTCCAAAGGTTTTTTCTACTTTGCGCGACGATTTCTTGAGATGGTCATCTGCTCCATCCCATCCGCCGTGGGTTTCTCCAAACAAAACCACTAAAAATAGTGTGGATTTATCTTAGATTTATTTATTTTTTTTATTTTATTTATTTATTTATTTATTATTTATGTTAACATGAAACAAAAGATCCCCGCGTGCAAGAGTCCCGGGTCCTTGTCTCCCAAAAGCCTCGAGAACGGCAACAAAAGTGGGAACAAACTTTTAAACGAGGCCTTGTAGATCTAATAGGGGTGAAGATTCAGCCACTGGATTGATTAGTTCTCGCCTCAAATTTGTTCAGAAACAGATTTTGGGGGACTGATCAGGGGAAATCCGTGAAAGTTCACAGAGCCCGGAGTTAAAGCTCAAACCCCATTGGCTCACAGAAGCGACGCACACTGAAACAGCCCGTTTTGTAACATCCTGGGTTTCGAGGCATTTCACAATGGCTCGAACGCATAATCAGAGCGGCATTTTCGGTAAAAAAAAATAAATAAAAGAGACACGCCGAGCTGGTTCGCGCATACAGGAATATTTACGACTCGTCTTTGGGCGAGTTGAGGGTTAGTTGTGGGGCAACAATAAACATATACTTCCTCCTGGGCATCGAGAAGCCCCCGTTTTCTACACGTAGCCGTGTTTGTTGTTTGTCGTCCTTCCGGAAGACTCCGTCTGCTTGGACTACTACTTCCTACCCCACTGGGTATTTTTCTCTCACCCTTCGTTGTTCCGGTGAGGGACTGCGAACCTCCTCAGCTGCCTCATTAAGAGGACGGTGGACGGTGGACGGGAGCCAGAGGGCGACAAAGATGAACAGAGATATGTGAGAGATGTTAAGCAGGGAACACACATCAGCAGGCGCACACCAGTCTTTCTGGTCGACTTCCTCCTCATCTGAGAGAGAGAATAGGATTTTACCCAGTAAAAAAAATATATATATATATATATGAAAATCAATATGGGGTCGGTCAACGTTTTTATTTTGAAAAATAACAAACAGAAAAAAACAACCTTAAATATACATTTAATAAAAAAATGCCGACGCTTAGGCAGGGGGCGGGGTCCCGGGGATTTTGTGTGGATGTTTCAGATTACCCTGAAAATCGCGGTCTTCACTTGGCTTATTCTCTCCGGTTTGCTATGGTGTAAGCTCATTAAAGACGGCAAGTGCGGAGCCTCCGCGGCCCGTTTTGAGAGAGGACAGCAGGACGGCTGCTTGGAAATACTTCGCATTTGAGACGAAACGTAAACCTAACTCAAGCTGCTTTCAAACACGCAGCTCACAGCCGGAGGTGGTCCGTGTCCGACGCGTTCGCGCCTACCGGTGCGTTCACACGGTGGTTTTCTTGGGTTTTTACTTTAGATCTATTTATTTTTGTGTCTTTCCTAACTTGTATGAAACACATTTTTTTAAACACAGCTGGGTTAAGGGACTGTCCTGTTCCGTCCGTCCCGTTGCTTTTTCCGTTGCTATGGTACATCATTTTGTGAAAACTGAATGTTTTTATGTAAATACTTAACTAGTAAATGATAAATCCTGCACTTCTGGTCTGTTTCCCGACCAGACTTTAATGTAGCCTGATCCCAGGCTCCTCCTGCTAGCATGCTGTAGTGTCCTTGAGCAAGACACTTAACCCCTAATTGCTCCTGATGGTTGTGTCCATCGGTGTTTGAATAATTGTAAGTCGCTTTGGATAAAAGCGTCCGATCAATGACTAAATGTAAATGATGTAAATGTAACGCAGTTTCGTTTTTTTGTTATTCTTTTAATAATTATTATTATTTTTTTCATTCATAAGGTTTTTTTGGGTTTTTTTTACAAAGTTTTGTTTTTTGATTTCCTGTGGACATTTATTTAATTGATAAAATTACACTGCACTGCAGAGGAAATGCAGACAATAACATTAGTGTAAAATGAATGCTCATTTAAGTTTTTTAGCAGCAATTTTGTGTCTAATTTGTTATTATTATTAAATTGTTGTATTTTATCAGATGCAAAAAAAAAATACATGATATCAGCCACCCCTCGCTCTAAATATCCGTATCGGCACCGGCCATTAAAAAACCCATATCGGTCGACTACCAATTATAATTGTTATATATATATATATATATGTGTGTGTGTGTGTGTCTTGAATAAATTGTTGTCGGGTCAATAAAGAAAATTTGAATTGAAATTGAATTGAGAATGACAGGGAGATTGTTTGCATGGAGGTCGGTGCTTTTGCTCCTCCTTCCTGTGAACACTCTGCTCCGAGCCTTTGTTTGGGATCTGTCATCAGGCTAATTACTGTAATTCCCTCCAGTCTGAGAACAAAGCACTGATCTGAGGATTAGGACACCAGCCCTGCTGCAGGTCTTCCATTCAGAAAATTGGTGCACACCCACAAAAAAAAACCCCAACTTTGCTTATTGTTGATTTTTGTCTTATTTCAATGCTTTTGTTAATTAGAGGTTTACACTTATTTTTATCACCAGGTTATTGTGGTAGCCAATGTTTTTTTTTTTATTGTTCATCTTAGGGTTATAGTTTATTTTTGATTGTTTTTTGTACATACCCTATTGTTCTGTCTTCGATTTAATCCTTATCTTCACTGTATATTGCCGATTTTCAGGTTATCCACAGGTTTATTGTGTATGGGCATTTCCTTCTTTCCATTAGTTTTTTTATTATGTTGGTTATTATTATTGCTGCTGTGACACTTAAATTTCCCCCTGGGGATCTATCCATCAAGCAAAGAAGCAAAGTTGAATAGAACAGACCAGCATAGAATAATATAATCCATTCAAGGTTTTATAAAAAGGGTTTTGGCTTTGTCATGTGTGACTTCTTAAGCCGACCTCAAATAAATGAAATAATCAAAAATACTTGGAACATGGTGTTTATTGCCTCATGACTGCAAAGTTCATAGGTTAAGGCTGTTAACTATGCTGCACACCCTGCCCTTCATTTATGTTGGACATGAAATACCAGTTCCAAAAATTGCACCAGTTACTGGGAGAACTCCCAGGTGATGCGTATGTGTTGTTATGGTGTCAGCAGGGCTACTTTCACCATGCGTTCATCAAGTAGCTCACTCACCCCATGACAAGGAAGGCTGCCAAAGTGAGGGTCAGTGTGGCTATCTTTGAAGGGTGCTAGGCTTTACGGTCATGGTGGGAAGATTATTGATGGTTTTTTTGGGGAGTGTTGGTTTTGTCAGAAAAAATTAAATGTATGTATATATATATATGTGTGTGTGTGTATGTTCTCAAGGTTTCAGGTAGAAAATTCCATGCAAAATGACATAAACATCTTGCAAATTGTGAAACGGTATTTACCCATAATCCTTTGCAGCCTCAATTTGAATAGAGCCTTGAACTTGGGAGTGGCTAAGATGCTTTTCTTCCCACTGAAGGGTAGTTATAAAACATACTCACTGGTGCTTAAGTGCTTTGTGTGTGAATTGGTTTTGATTTAAAAAAAAAATAATAATTAAAAAAATTCAATTCAAATGATTAAATAACCAGATGAAAGGTTCAGATATAAACCCTCGCCTCCTCCCGGTCTCCCCCAGGTGGCGCTGCTAGGTTTGGACCTCTTATCTGCCTTGGTGACGAGGCTACAGGACCGATTCAGGGCCCATGTGGGAACAGGTAAGGCTCAGCTAATGTGTCACCATATATAATATATCATCACTATAGTCTGGAAGGAGCCAAATCCCCTTCTACAGGGTTTTGTCATATTTGTAATCCAGGCAGTAACTCACACCTCACTGTCACCTTGTTGATCGATGATCCCCTTTTTCACCTTCTCTGTGATGTCACTTCACTGATTCCCTCAAACTGATTTCACTGATAATTCATTGTTTGGGATTTTAAAGTGGTAATCCGTGAGATTGTTTTGTTTAAAGAAATAATAATAATAAAAAAAGACAAGCAATCCCATATTTTATTCTATATTTATCTGACACTTTTTAGGAAACAGCCAATCAATGTTTTTGTGTCATGCATGTACTGTTCTATTCGCTGAGTCCATTGTTGGTGGCAGGGTCCGCCTTTCCTGGCAACAATGCAAAGATTGCGCAAAGAATAAAGCGGCGTAGCTATCTGCGATCTGTAAACTGTTGATATGGATAAACAAAACAAAACAACAAAAAAAAGAACCAACCACCTCGAGTGACCGAGGAAAACAAACAGACCGTCAACCGATCAGAAGAAGGCAAACTTTGGGGGAAAGAAAGTGACCGGAAGTCTGTGTCTCTGGGCCTTGTGGTGTGAACCAAACCAACACAGACCATCGTATGGATTTGCCGCTTTCAGGATTCATACTTTATTTAATTCAGACTCGGGTTGAATTGAAGTTCTGCGTTGTAATGCTCGCGTCACCTCCCCGGCAGCTCGGGGCTTTTCCCTCCTTTGAAGATTCCCCCTTGTTGTCCTTGGTGGGGTCAGGCGCAGGTCACACGTTATTTCCAAAGAATGTGAGGCGAGCTCTTCCCTGTGATCTCAGCAGGTTTCCCTCGGGTACTGCAGGGCTTTTGAGAATCATGCAATTTCTCTGGTTTTATGATGAGTCTGGCGTTTTCACTGCGGCGTTCCCACTTCGTTGTCGCTGCTTATTGCCGTTCTCACTCGGACTTTAGGCCGACTTGGCGGTTTGAATTGGAATGATAAAACAAATCAAATAGAGCGGTTCGTGCCTTCTCCGCTGTTTGAATGTGAATAGCGATCTGAATACACAGCCGCCCACAGCCTGACAACAATTTTACCTGCACGCTACTCGTTTTGACCGTTCTACAATGCGATGTGATTTGTATACTTCATGACCGATGGCTATATTGTCAATTAAAAAATCGCAAATAACTAAAGCGGAAAAGTATACATATGATAAAATAGTAACATATAAAGCAAAATAGTCAGAAAAGCAAATACTTAATTTAAATACTAAGGCATTTGTTGGATCAGAATCAGAAGAATCAGAATGACTATTTTGCCAGGTGTGTTTATATATACTAGGAATTTGTCATGGTGGTTATTGGTGCGCATCTACAGATAATGAGTCTGAGAAAATAATAACAAATAATAGAAAAAATAGAAAAAGTAAGCCAAATATACACAAATAGCCAAAAAAAACAAAACAAGAATGGTCATATATATATATATATATATATATATATATATATATATATATATATATATATATATATATATATGTAGAATATACAATGTGAAACTATGCACAGGATAAGCTATTGGTATAAATTATGATTATAAATAATTCTATGTATTTACTAGGTTTTTCAAGATGATGGATAGGTTGAATGCATCTATGTACAAAAACCCCATGGTTCCTCCAGAAGGAACTTGGCAATTGTGTCTCCAACATTTCCATTTGTTTTAGTTCTTAAACGTCTGTTTTGACCCCAGTTTTTCACACCAGAGTCCAAACATTGGCGTCATTGCTCACGGTTTCCCTCCGTTCTGCTCCTCTCAGTCCTGCCGAGCCTGATCGACAGACTGGGAGACTCCAAAGACCAAGTGAGAGACCAGGACCAGACGCTGCTGCTGAAGATCATGGAGCAGGCCACCACCCCGCAGGTAAAAGCACTTTAAAAAGGCACTGCATGCACCAGGACGTGACCTTTTTTTTTGGGCTGTAAACTGAAATATATGATTGTGGAAACATCAATCCTGCTCAGAATATGAACGTTGCTTTAAAAATGTGATTTTAATCGGCATTGTGAGAATGGTGTGAGAATGGCTCAGTGCACCACCTACTGGTGACTCTAAGTCACAAATACATAAAAAAGACGGGAGCGTTGACCAAGCGGAGACTGAAACCTCTGCCTTTTCCCAAAACTCAATGAATCAAGCCACGCCCCCCCACCACCCCTCATCCCTTGCCTACATCTTGGCGTTTGAGGCTGAAACCTAGAGGTGAACTTGCTCTTTAATAAATTTGAAATTCAAAACGCACTGATTGTATAGTACTGTATCCAAATATTCTGTGGCATCTATCTAACCTCGAGAAAAACAAACAAAACAAAAAGAAAACAGTGTGTGTGTGTATAGTCATGTCACGTTTATTTTTTTTTAGTCAACACTGACTTCTTTCTTTTTTCAAGGCAGCAGGTGATCTTTCACTCTGCACTTCCAATATTACCGCTGCAATCCCCCCCCCCCAAATCGGTCGAGGAAAAATAATATTGTTTTTGGAATCTCTTCTCAAAGTCGGGGTATGAGGTATCGGTATGGGTGTTGCGGATTTCCAAATGTAGCGAGCCCTTCCAAAACAAGAGAGAGAGAACCCCGGGGGGTGGTCCTCTGCCGCTCACCCATCCAAACCGTGTCCCCTGCAGTACCTCTGGGACAGGATGCTGGGAGGCTTCAAACACAAGAACAACAGAACCCGAGAGGGAGTGTGCCTTTGCCTCATCGCCACGCTCAACACGTAAGTCTCCTAGGGGGTAGAAGGAGTCGAGTAGTAGTCGTAATGTTACTAACCTAAGAGGAGGAGTAGTAGCTGTAATGGCCGCAGTGGGAGAAGAAGTGGTAGTCATCTCCATCAGGGGTAGTACTCATCAGGACAGCGATAAAAAGTCTAGTTGTAGTATTAAGAGTAGTAGTAGTAGTAGTGGCCATAGCTGGAGTAGAAGTAGTAGTGATGGTAGTAATACTACTAGAAACAGTATTTGTACTATTGGTGTAGCTATTGACATAGCGGAAATGGTGTTGGGAGTAGCAGTAGAAGTCAGGGTAGTGGGAGTTATGACACCAATTGTAGAAATAGTCTAATAACGTTAACAGTACTATTAGTACTAGGATTAGTTGTGATGACCATAGTGGGAGTAGAAGTACTGTTAATCGTAATAGCAGTAGTAGAAATGATAGTTGTAGTGGTGGTAGTAGAAATCATGAGAGTAGGAGTTAGGACACCAATTTAGGGTAGTAGTCATAATGCAATTATGAAAGTAGAGTAGTTGTAGTTATAACGGCCATGGCTGGAGTAGAAGAAGCATTAATAGTACTAATGCATGGCCCACTTTCTAAGACATTTGAATGGCACAGGTTAACAAAATGTCAACGATTCAGTCCTTAGCACGCCCTCTCAAAATAATAGAAGGCGAAACTGCAGGTTAAAGTCACGCACCAGGGGAAGACAGTGCATGTGCCCTGAAGCCCCATTCGCTGTTTATCCAACGATTATTAATATTACACGTGTGGCGTGTCCAAATTGCACCATATTCCACACTGCACGTCCTTGGGTCCCCAGCGATACACTGGGCAAGTGTGAAGTAGATCAGATGAACGGTTGTCGGGATAATCAAAGAACAGACAGTCAGACAGTTATAGTATTGTTAGATTAGTATTAGTAGTAGTGGTAATGCAGCAGTGGTTGAGTGAGTACCATCTTGTAAGAGAATATTAATGTTTTCCCAAACCAGGTGACTTAAAGGTTTTTCTCCCTTCCAGGCACGGTGCCCAGGGTTTGACCCTCAGTAAAATCGTCCCCCACATATGTAACCTCTTGGGGGACCCCACCAGTCAGGTAAGCCCTCCTTTCCGAATATAATTTGACAATTTGCGAGAAATATATTTATAGAAAGGTGTCGGGTTTCTCAAATACAATGTCTTTGAATACCCATTTATCACAGTTTGACAGAGACAGAGAGCCCTGACCCCTAAACCCTTAATGGGCAAGGGTAAAAAGGCACAGAGAAAAAGCATCCTTTTATCAGTATTTGGCAATATGATGTGCCAAATAATGCAAAATGGAGGTATAAAGTTGAACCTGGATCTTGTCTCGCTCACTTTGCTGTGTCATGGATCAGGCCGCTCCCTGCGCAGACACAAAGGAGCGGTGTTTCCTCAAGGCTGGGGAGCCCCCTAGTGTCGAGGTGGAGTAACTTTCTCAGCGCCAGACACCAGTGGGAGTTTCTTCCTGATACCTCGACGTGTTTCAAGGGGGGTTGTGACATTCAAAGTAATGAAAAGTAAATAATATGACGTTCAAGGGGCAAAAACGTTCATTGAAAATCTGGCGTTCGACGATGTCCGCCAAGCTGAAGGTTGCTTAGAATGTTACACAATGAAACAGGAATTTAGGGGATTAGAAAAGGTCCATTTATGAAAGCTTAACCTCCAAATGAACACATTACGAAAGATCACATGCTGAAAGAATGTAATCGCTGCAGTCAGGCAGGAACGGAGAAAAAACACTAAACCATGCATCATTTCACTCAATACAATATTTTTGACCTGGTTGTTTGTGTACAACAGTTTGCCCTGTGATTAATGGTGTGTTTTCTACGAGACACATGACGCAGAACAGCCGCATTTAAAAGTGAACATGTGAATCCCGTCGTCATCGCCAGCAGGCTCAGACTGGGTTCATATCGCACGCCCAACTGCCGTTCAATGGAAACTCTGCAAAAGCGTCGCAGGAAATTAGAGCCTTTGTACGGACGGTTAGCTGGCGGTCGGCAGGGATTCCTACTTGCTCGTCGTCATTATAATGTGCTGTTGTTTTGTGTTTTGGTGATAAGGTGCGTGACGGGGCCATGAGCAGCCTGGTGGAGATCTACAAACACGTTGGAGAGAGGGTCAGGATGGACCTCAGCAAGAAGGGGCTGCCACAGTCACGGTACGAGGGCTTGTCTGGCTGAGCGACTGGTTAAATGACAAAGGGGGTTTTCTGACTGAACGGTTGGTTAGCTGGTGTACTGACTGTTTGATAAGATTGACTGACTAACTGGTTACCTACCTTGGGGGCTGACAGACTGATTGGCGAGCTGGTTTGCAAATGGACTGACTGGTTGACTGATAAGCCAGCTCATTGGCCAATTGACTGATTGGTTATTTAGCTTGTTAGGCTGCTGACTGGTTTTCTGGTTGACTGATTGGTTGACTAATAACCAAACAGAGTATTTCCAGTAGGCGTAAACGCATCTCACACAGACAATTTCCGGTTGTGTGTTACATTTGTGTAGGACAACTCCGGACCTGATTATCCGGACAATGTCTGCAGTCAGTGTGTGAAAGCAGTTTAGGGGTTCGTCCATTCACCCTTTTTTACTTTAACCACCTAAGACATTTTTCTCCTTCCAACATGGCAAAACATTGATCAAAAAGGGAAATGATCAAGTCTCTTTTCTTTAGTATTGGAAATGTTTTTCTCTTGGTGTTCAACTTTATGCTGTGGAGGAGCCTACATGCTACTGGACCCATATCATCCATCCATCCATCCATCCATCCATCCATCCATCCATCCATTATCTATACCGCTTATCCTCTTGAGGTCGCGGGGGGGCTGGAGCCAATCCCAGCTGTCATGGGGCAAAGGGCGGGGTGCACCTGGACAGGTCGCCAGTCTATCACAGGGCCGACATATAGAAACAAACAACCATGCACGCTCACATTCACACCTACGGTCAATTTTTTAGAACCCATATCATGTGAACAAAATAATCAAAACATTACTTAAGAATATAATAAACGACATAATTAATAAATGTAAAATAATCGTGATCTATAATATTAGGGCCCCTAAACAGGTCCAGGGGAAAAAGGGAAGTAACACAGTACCATAACCCAAACTAAAGGAGTGAGTGTTTTAATATCGCCCCATGTAAATCAAGTGATCCCAACCCTATCTAGAAAATAACAACAACCAAACGACCCCAGGTTACCCAACGAAAATACAATACTGAACTACCTAACTTGGAATAAACATGAGGAAAGGGGGGAGACAAAAAAGCACAACAACGTAACAAATGTTGACATAAGCAGCGCGTCAAAGTCTGTCCGGGGCCCAGCCTGGCCTCCCCAGGCCGTTATGTATGGTCCAGTCTTCATTAGGTGCCTCGTCTGAGCTGGTCTCGGGCGCCAAACTTCCAGGGGGGGCCGGACCTCGAAGCTACAGAGGAGAGGAAAGGCACGCACGAGCCTACATACAGAACCGCCACGATTGACATGGGGACGTACTAATAAAAATCACACACACACACACACACACACATACACGCCCACACACACACGGAGGCGACTGGGCGGTTAATGGCATCTGCTGGTGGCAGCCTCCCTTGAGGGCTTCTGCCGCTCTGATCGCCACCATTTTAAAATACTTTTACTGCAATGGCCACAGGCGGCCAATCACAAAGCATTCGGAGACATCTGCAGTGAGGTCTCTTCCTGCCCGGCGTCCCCTTTGATTTTCGTCCCCATTTGCTTATCCCACACTACCAGTGTGGTCCGTTCCTGCAGGCCCCACCAGGGCCCCACCAGGGCCCCCACGTCTGCCGCCCAGCTGCTTTTCCAGATCTGGAGGGGACATGGTCTTTGTAAAATCAGATTTATTATTATTATTTGCTATGACTCTATACATTTGTATGTTAATAAAGCGTAAAGTGGCTTGTCAATCCTAATATAAGGGCTCTATCAGCTCACTTTCTCATTCCCGCTGACTGCAAACATGGAGAACCCAAAAATACGGAGTATTGTCACAAACCTCCTCCATTGTCTAGAGATGAAGGCTTTTCTTAATTTAGTTCCATCATCACAGAGACCAAAACACAAAACACACCGGTCATATGGTACTTTTGTTTTCTAAAGCAGGCAAACCCCATATTCGCCATATTCACCAAGACTCCGATTCCGGCCCCTTCGCAATGAGGCGGACTTTGAACTGATTTTGGGCTACAGCGAAGAGAAAAAAAAAATAATAATAATAATACTTCTCGTGCCACTGAGTGTTTTTTTTGTTTTTGTTAACTGCTTCTGAACCCAGAGCTTGTGTGGCTTTGTGCATCACCAGCATAAACAAGAGGGCTACACTAGCACATGGTGGGCGGGGGGGGGGGGGGTCCAGAGCTCCCCAAAGGAAAATAGTATCACCTTTTTCAAACCCAGTGAGGTATTCCATTCTTCTCTCCCTCAACAAATATTTATGAACGTGCCCTCAGGCAAGGCACTTTAACCCACACCTGAACTTAAACGGAGCTTCTCCACAGCGACCCAACTACGACAGGACCCTGGACCAGGTCTGCTCACCAACAGAAATATCCCATCAACCTGGACTGGTTCCCAGTTCATTTGGAACAGAGACCGACGGTGCTGGTGATCAGAGCAGTCAGGGTGGAGGTGCAGCTACAATCTGTCCACCTGCTCCACCATCTGCACAAACCTAATCCAGTTAGTCTTGATTTGTGAGCAATTAAAGCCGTGATCAGAAGGATGCAGTTAAATGCTCTCACGTACTGTATGAGCGTGTTGGGGTTAAAGGGACCTGTCGCTGTTTTAACCGGATCAAAGCCGCTGCGTTTCACCGTCACCTTTCACCTTGTGCCAAACTACCAATCCAACTTTATTTTTCATCCAGCCCATATACGGGGGGAGGGGGCGTGGGGATGGGAGGAGATCTAAAAACACATTTCAACGGAAAATCAAAATAATCTACTTGAATCCTCGTCAGCGTTTGCAGCCTGTTGTGGGTTTGGATGGAGCAATTCGGCCTATATTTGGATTTAGAAATGCAAGGGGCATTCTAAATTGCCCCTAACACTCCAGTGCCTTATTTCCCTGAATATATGAATATAATATGGAATCCCTAGATGTATGTGCTTTAAATCATCTTTCTAAACGGCCACTCCTTTCTAAAAGCTTGGTAAACTCTGTGTGACAGAATAAATATAAGCACGTGAGCCATGGCCCGGGATTTTAAAGCCCCGATGCGGAGGTTTCCACAGAGTCTGTTTATCTGTCACGCAGCTACATCACCAACAACAGCAAACGACAACATCAGCGACAAGATCTGCAAACATTTATATAACGATTACAAATATTGTCACAGGATCCCGCGTCAGTAGAAGAAATAGCACTGTTACCACTTTAAAATGCTTAGAATTCGGGGAAAATAAATTTGTATGATTATACAGTAATTGAAGATAGCCAAGTTTAATGTAACTGAATTATGTTCAGTGTGTGCCAGTGTTTACCTCCGGCCCGAACGTCTTGTGTTTTTTACTTTCCTTAGCGTGTGAGATATCTGAGCTCTAAGCAGCCAAACTATTATTTTATACTATACAGTATGTTAACAATAATAGAAAATAAATATAATAATAAAAAAAATACATTGAACGCATAGTGCTTTACATTAATAGAAGACAATCGAATTGTAAAAATAATAGCAAACAAACAAGCAAAAAGCATTTAATACAAAGTGCTGTAGAATAATTACATAATTCAAATAACAAAATTAATAAAAACAGGGTAACTATAGGCTAATAAAAGAAAATACAGTTTCCAAAATTGCATTAAAATAGGGTTAGGGTTAACAAGAAAAAATGCATTTAATAAAAAAGGTCAATATTATACTACAGACCACATCCTCCTTTTAATTCTCCAGTTTCTTATTTAGATTGACATCTGACAACAAAGTGATTTTAAGAGAATTTGCTCCAAGTTGGTTAATTTAGGGCATCTTTGCTGCCCTAAATGCAGTCGTTTTTCGGCTTTTCATTTCCAGCTTTCCATAAAAAACAAAAACAGAAGTGGTCAAAAACATAAAAAAAATAAACAGAAAATACAAAGGTAATTCTATGCACAGGATAAGTTAATGGTAAAGGTATAAATTATAATTGTAAAGCCTTCTATCTGAATATTAATTGGGACACAACCACTCCCTCACACCGTTACCGGGGAGAGGTTTCGGAGGCGGGGTTTACTCAAAATCATGACTAAGTTAATCCTAGAGAAATGAATCCAAAATTTAAAAGAGGCCTTTCTGAGACATTGCTTCACTTCAGTTAGTTCTACTTGTCAGCTCCTTCTGTCTGGCCATGGTCCTGGTCGACCCGGGGGCCACACCCATTCATCCAGAGATAAACCTGCCTCTGGTCAGCCTTGATTTGAGCCTTCGCTGAGACCTATATCTATAGGTCTATGCTATAATCTTCCTTCTGGAAATCTGTTTTTGTTCTTTTTTGTTGTTTTTTTTTAAACCAAGACCGAGAAACAAAGGCCGTTTCAGTTAGTCCGGGTTTAAAGTGGGATTTAGATGAAGCCCGATATGTGTCCCCCAAACATCCCCTGAATGTTTTTATAACGCTGTGTTCAAGGCTCGCAGACATGGAAACTGTAAAGGCTGATTCATGACTTCAATCCCTTTTTTAACCCTCACGTGTCACACGCTGTATCTCTTCATTTATCACAGCCCACACGTCTTTATTCTACTGCATTTTATTTTTATTTTTTAAATGACTCTCCGGCCTCCCTGACATGGCCAATAACTCCCAGCAAGGTCACCTCACCGCACCGCTCTGTCCATTAAGCAGTTCTGGACGTTGGCCTCTATTTTGGTTTTTGGGCTCCGGCAGAGCGGAAGCGACGGACGGACGGAGCGCCGTGCTCCTTCCATCGCCTGTCGCTTCACCTTTTATCTCTCTCGTCTGGTTTCTGTTTTATCCGCCGTCACATTTCACCTCCTAAATGTTTAAGGTGTTCCTGACGCGCTCCGCCCCTCCCCTCTCCTTCTCTCCGCAGGTTGAATGTAATCTTCAGTAAATTTGACGAAGTCCAAAGATCTGGGAACATGATCTCGTCCTCCGGCTCCGGTGAGTGCAGTTAGTTTTTTTGCTGCTTTTTTTTTTTTTTGCGTTGCTCAGCCTCCGGCTCAGCTGTCGCCACGTTTCTGTTTCTCTGTTTTGGTTCATTTGTAAATTTTTTATGTGGTATTGGTGTTGCTTCCCTGGGAGGAGGGCGGGGACATTTGTTCCCAGAAAAATGCAGATAAAGAATGTGATCTGTGCTCGTCTGTATCTGTAAGTACCACAGAGCAGGGGCTTCCCAAGCTTGTTTTCCTCAGCGACCCTCTAAATCCAACCTGATTCAATCTGAGGCCCCCTATTTAACAGCCCCCGTGTATTTATTATCCGTCCTTTTTGTTGGTTATTGGTTGAAGTTTTGTGGTAGAGAGAGCAAGTTTGGATGGATTCGATCACAATTTACATTTGAAACAACACACTCAGTCTTTTATTTATTATTATTACAACACTCTACGACCCCCGAGGTTGGCAACCGTTGCCACGGAGGACCATGAGTATGTCGTGGCATAAGTAGACACAGTGGGAGCTGCTCTATCTGTTTAGCTGATGGACCCAATGGCACATATATATATATATATATATATATATATATATATATATATATATATATATATATATATATCCCAATCAATCCTAAAAATTAAGCATTTCTGCAGATGACAATTTTACTATTTTTTTCTATTTTTATTTTTCTATTTGACTATTATCTATCTATCTATCTATCTATCTATCTATCTATCTATCTATCTATCTATTTACTATTATTATTTCAGTGTTTTAGGTTATGTGTTGTTCTTTATCATAAGGCTTGGTTTCTAGGTTGGGTTTGATCTATCTGTCTGTCTGTCTGTCCGTCTGTCTGTCTGTCTGTCTGTCTGTCTAAGCTTATTTATCTATCCGATGAACCAAACAAGGATCAGGTTTCTTTTGTTGTTTTGTTATATTTTGGGTAACAAACGACCTTGTGAAGAGTTACGGAGGAAGGTGGCAGCACTAATCTGAGCCTTAAATTAAACCCAGTGTTGTCGCTTATCCCAGAATGCCTGAATGCCTGCAGGATGCCGACGATTGCACCGCTGCACGTCCGTCTTAGTGTCTTCTCGCATTTCTTTCCTCGTTGTTGCACGTAAAGTCTTTCGGGTCTTTCAGTTCCCAAAAAAATGAATAATAATAATGGGCACAGCAGCTCGAAATAGAATGAAACAGGCCGTCTTGAGTTGTGGCGTTAACACCAGGATCTGTCTAGCTGCTGAGTCACACAGTGTGAAACGGGAACAGTGGGAAGCTGCCTTGCAGTTTGGTTCTTTTTAGGATTTGTTTGAATGCGGTGGAATTCTCCATGACAACGAAGCCATTTAATAATGAAGAGAGAAGATACCTACAGGGGTTTTTTATCAGCTGATCAGTGGCTCATTGCCCGTCTCCTCTACTTGTTTACCAACATTTTGTCTTCACATGGTCTGCCGTGTGTGTGTGTGTGTGTGTGTGTGTGTGTGTGTGTGTGTGTGTGTGTGTGTGTGTGTGTGTGTGTGTGTGTGTGTGTGTGTGTGTGTGTGTGTGTGTGTGTGTGTGTGTGTGTTCTTGGAGGCCAGACGGACAGCAGCCTGCTTGTCCTCCCCAGGAGGTTGGCTTCCCCTAGGCCTTTCAGCTCTAATTTTCCCTCAGTGGAGCCAGAAAACTGGGCTGGTACAATAAAATCTAGATATCATCCGGGGCTTTGGTTTATCATGATGTTTTGATATAATTTAATGTTGTCTTTGAGGCCGCATTCCAGTAAAGTATATGCATTAGCCTCGTAGACTGCCTTCAAATCAATGCCTCTACCTGCTTGGCCATAATATCCAGATATTTACAAAGTGAGCGGCATTTCTTTATGGAGTTTGCATGTTCTCCACATGTTCCCATGGGTTTCCTCCAGGTGCTCGGTTTCGCAGACCCTGAATGTGCCAACGCTCCTGCCAATGCCCCTGATCAAGGCTTCGGTCAAGATCTGGAGTTGGGCACCGGAACGACCCGCTGGTCCGAGATACGTAATAAACTAGGCTGGGTCAACTAATTTCCCCCCAGAGGGATTACTAAAGTATACATAATATAATATATAAAATCCAAAGTGACTTTCTTGTGTGTAGATACAGTGTCCTATCAAAGCACCAAAAGTCAAAAGTTTTGCAACATTTGATGTTGTAAATATTAAACTGGAGCAGACTGTAGCCAGTCTTAACTGCAACCTTCCAAAAGAACGATCTGCATGATGTGGAAAAGACAATCTAGAGCAACTCCAGTGGGGAGAGGACAGTCGGAAGGAAAGACCGGTGTGTTCCTGTATTTTTGTCGCTGCGGAGGATGTTTCTGTTGCTCAGGGCGACACCTCGGGTGCTGACAAAGCCTCGTTCCAGCTGACGGTGTCTGCTGCTGATCAGCCGACAGGAAGGCTGAGCCAGGGGGAGAACGCCACCTTTCAACAGAGCGTCAGGATCTCAACAAGTCTGTGTCACCGCCGCTCCACTCCGGCTTTATTTAAAGGGGCGATAGACACCTTTTTTGCTTGTACTTATCATTATGAAGTTTATGTTGATTGCACAGTGTAACGGCTATAGAATAATGACACCGTCAGGGTTCAGTTGGTCCCTGTAAGCCTCCATATCACTATGCATTCTGACTGCCACCGGGTACCAACTCTCTGGAAAATTATCAATTTACCGCCGTGAGTCTCGGGAAGTGCGTCAATCAATGCGTAACCATTAGTGGAAATGGCGAACGGTGAAGCAACCCACTCCACGTAGGGCTCCACAATTAGTCGAATATTAATCGTAATGTTGATATTGGCCTCCACCATTAATTGATTGTGGCCGTGGACCGTTATTATTATAATTTTTTCAATTTGCCTGCTATCTGCACCGTCTCAGATTGACAAAACATATTGCGCCAATGATGTAACAGCGCAAACACGTCCATAAGGTTTTGCAGCTGGGTGCAGTTTTCCTTTGTTTTTCGTCTGATCACGATTATCCATCTGTGGCAAAGTCTGAGGCCTGCTGGAGCCCGCTGCGGGCTCCGTGGAGCAGGAAACGGGCACTCGCAGCCGAGATGCGTATCGGAGTGTCCATCTACGCCACTGCTTGACACTTGCTTATTTTACAAATTATCGGTCTAAAATAAATATAAAACGTAAAATAATTGTGGCACAGTAGTTATATTGATAAAAAATGACTTAATAAGTAAAAATAAAATGCAATAAAAGCAATAAAATGTGGTGTTAATGAGTGTGGCCTCCAGGTTGATCTGGACGACAGAGGAAATGGATTATCTGGACTAAGACTAGCGTCAAAAACCTGACAGATGGAGCTGACTGGTCCTTCCTCACCTTAGTGTAGGACGTCCTGGTCCAGAGCTAACTCATCTTAATTCATGCAATGTCCTAGAAAGGCAGCATTCATTTAAGTAGGATGATCTAAGTCCTGATTTAGATGAAACCCTGACTGCGAGAGAGTTATGGAAATCGTTATGATAACTCCATAACTATTCATTCACTCAAATGGGATGAAAAAAATAGTAGGTTGATGGTACCATCAACCTACTATTTTTTTCATCCCATTTGAGTTAAAATTAATGACCAGAAATGTCTGATGATCATTAATCAATATCACTAATCATCGATTAGTGATATTGATCCTATATAATTATACTCTGTATTTCAATATTGTCACTTGTTTCACTATTTATGACAGAGTTAGGTGCCAGGATAACTTATTTTTCTTGGTGGAAGTTTCTAAACATACTGAACAGAGGTAAACCACGCTTTTTGTTTATTTTTTAACCTATAAAAAGTGGTTGAGCTTGGAGCAACCAGACCACACAAGATGGTTGGAAATGGCCCAGGTCTAGTTGCTAGCATCTGGGCAGTGGATATGGTCGGGCCTGTGAAATGGAACCATGTGACATATTGTGTGATTGCTACCAATTTTCCAACACATTGAGAAGATTATCTTAACTTAAGAAAGCCGCGGGTTTCATTTAATTTATGTCTTCTAAAGAGATTGATTCCACCCAGCGCTGGATTGCTGACAGTTAAATTTGAAGGGGAAGAGGAATTCTTCACATGACAAGATGATAGATTTGGGCAGTTATTGGACGATTTCTCCTCGCTTGAATCGGGACCATCTGTTCGACTCAGTTCAGAACTTGTTCATTTCGCGGAAAAACAAATTGTGTCTGTTTGCCTCGGGGGTTGAGATGGTCACTTTTTAATGTGGGGAGAGAACTCGGCTCGCAGAGATGGCAGAGGATGAGGGAACAAGGCCAGGAGTGGGAAGCGAGTCCACGGCGCTGGGACACCGGCAAAACAAAAAGGTGTGGGTCCGTATCGAGAGGCTCGCGGGTGTTGAATCTCGGGTGTGACCGGTCAACTCCAGGTGGAGAAAATTCATTGGTGTTTGGAGACCGGGGCTGGTGTCACGTATTGCTATGAAACTGTGTTGCTGTTTTTCAAAACATAGATTTCACATTGGGTTAACGTCACAAATTCTTGCCATTCTTGCTTCTTGATCATGCCATTACAAATGTGCAATTGCTGGTAATCAGTCACTGTTTACATGAAGGTACAGTGTATTTCCAAAGTTCCTGACACATGAAGCTGTCAGACGTAAATAAGACTATTTGCTTTGGATACCGGAGTGTAACTAAAACAAGTTACACTGTACTTACGCTAAAGCAGACAAATGATCTCCCAAGACCACTGGAAGAGGCATATTTTTCTTCTCCATATTATACACATCGGAAAATCTAGCTTTTCTAAATTGTCAAGTATGGCGTGTAGTTAAAATGATTATGTAATATTGCAGCATTTATGAAACGTGTAGGATGGGGGAAGATCAAGAGAGGCAGAGCGGGGGAAAAAGAGAATGAAACGAGACATTTTCTGAGATTCAAATGAAAGCAATTTTCGAGCCTTGAATGAAAAAAACGCAGTCGTATGCCGAGGAGCTTACCAAAAAAACAAAAGGACCGAAGAAGACGACAAACAAGTTACAAGATCGAAGACCTATGTGCAGACGAGAAACAAGAATCATTTCGGGTGTCTGGGTCCTCATGAAGGTGGCGTGGGTTCCTGCCTGAGGAGGGACCGGTGAAGCGGTTTGGCCAGACTGGCCTTCACTGTGTCGAGAAGGCCAGTCTGGCCTGTGTTGTATTGAGCAAATCAGATCAGCACATCCTGTATATTATGGCCCTTTATGGCTTATGTAAAGCACTTTCAATTGCCCTCGTGTATGAAATGTGCTCGAAAAAATGAACTGGCCTCACCTTCACTAGGATATGAATGATGGCGGCAGAGCTGTCACAGGTATTACATAATCGCCTGATGGCGATTATTTGAGCTGATCTTGGTCATTATTTCCATACCAAACTTATACGTTTTTGTCCAAATGTCAAGACAATTTCAAGCCCATGTGAGATGAGTCGCTACAACAAGAACGTGAATTTGGTTAGCTTCCATCAGTCAGGTTGAAGCGAATTTTCGACCTGAATCAATGCTAATAAATGCCTCTTTAAAGGGTATGTGTGTCATTACTCAGACACATTATACTATGATGGTGATTCAATAATCGCAGTTACTGTTATGACAGTTTATTATCAGCTAAGGTTTCACGGTACCTCAGCCTCCAGTGGCTGCTGATCCTCCGTCTAGCGCTTACATCGTCACCGCATTTCAGAGGGAGGGAGGGAGGGAGGGAGAGAGAGAGAGAGAGAGAGAGAGAGAGAGAGAGAGAGAGAGAGAGAGAGAGAGAGAGAGAGAGAGAGAGAGAGAGAGAGAGAGAGAGAGAGAGAGAGAGAGAGAGAGAGAGAGAGAGAGAGAGAGAGAGAGAGAGAGAGAGAGAGAGAGAGAGAGAGAGAGAGAGACCATCTCTCCAGCACCGTTTAGTAAACAGGGAGGAAGATACGTGGAGCACAAGCTAGAGAGAGCAGCGTAGTCCTCTGTGCAGCATCGTTGGTCTTTTAACTTTCCCGTCTTGTCTCTCCTCTCTGCTTGGAAGGAAGGCTTTGCACCATGACAGCAGGAGAAGGTAAGGACACGGGCTGGCTTTTCAATAAAATTGTTTATGTTCAAATCAATTAACTAAGACATTACCATTCGGTGATGCACGGTTTTGTTGTCTAACTTATGAAAGTAAGATATGACGTATCATTTGAGTACTCAAATATTGCAGTGTTTAATTACCCAAATTTAACGGACTAATGGAGTTGGACTAGAAGTTGTCGTCGCCAAATAAATTCCATATTATCCACCAATCCTCTGGCATTCTCCTTATCTTATACACTGCCATGGGCCCTGGGAGAATGCTCGCTTCTGATTGGCTGGAGCAAACACAACACAACACAACAGAGGTTTTACGAGCTCATTGTCATTTTGAACTGTGGTCTTCTGGCCCGGTTTCCAGATTCAGACAACTTACGTGTGTGTGTGTGTGTGTGTGTGTGTGTGTGTGTGTGTGTGTGTGTGTGTGTGTGTGTGTGTGTGTGTGTGTGTGTGTGTGTGTGTGTGTGTCTGTGTGTGTGTGTGTGCGCGCACGCAAGTATGTGCATGTTTTGAAGAGATCAGTGATAGAGCATTTAGAGTCTTTTTTTAACGCATCGGTTGATACACAGTGGTTAAGTCATCAAGTTGGTGTGGTGATACTTGGAGGGCTGCTTGCGGCTGGAGGGCGGGTTGCTGGAGACAGATCCTGTTCTGTGTTCTTAGTGTTGACGCCCAAAGCCATTGGAGACCAAACCTTGGACTAGGCCTGGGCAATATATCGATACAATATTGTGATAACAATATAAGATATGACTGGTTATTGTGAGAAAGTTGAATACAGCTTTTAAGGCTGCATTGCAGTAAAATCATACCATTTTCTGAAATCATAGACTGTTCTTGCTGTTCCTATCAATGCCTCTACCTGCTTGGACATAATATCCACATTACTAATAATTGTTTCTCAACTGACTCTTGCACGTTCATATGTTATTTCATTAACGATTATCCCCAATGTAACGTCAAATTATCGATAACAAAGAATTTGTGGCCAGTAGCAGCCTGATCCCATGCTGTTTGTTTTGTTGTCACTGTATGTTTTTGACGCAGTGTTGAAACTGTTTTGCTCGACTGGCCCCGCTGGGCTTTTGTGTGTAGAACCCACTTTAACAGCACAAAGGATTTGATTTTGTGTTATTGTATTGTCTTATTGTAGTATTGCATGTTTCAAGAGCTTGAAACCTTTTAACTTTTGGTGCTAAAATAAATAATTTGTCAAACAGGTATGACTGGGTCTCTGGAATATACCGTATACTTAGAAGGGAGTGCCCAAAATTAGAGATTAATGTTTAAGCGTTCAACACCCAGGAGCGCCTGTTGGATATCTGCACTTGTTAGTGCTTGGATTCTCTTGAATGAAAAGTCATCATTTAGCTCTCAGGTTCAGTTCCAGAACAGAATAACTTATTAAGGTGACAATGCCTAAAATGACTAGTGTGTCATCGGCCTGCCTGATTTATGGAGAAAGCTTGTGTGTGGTGTGTGGTATTGAGCCAGGTGGCCTACCTTTCATTTTGACAGCCACACTACGACGCAGGGAAAAGAAGGCCAAGTTCAGTCTTCTCGTAAAAACTCGGTAAGGACCTTCAAGCACTTTCCAAGAAGATCTGTGCTTGGAGTTCCCGGCATTTAGTTCGCTATCATCTATACAGCTAGATGATATAGCAGGTTTTGGCAGTTTTTATAAGGCATCTGTGGGTCATTATAAATGAGAAGGTATTACATTATTTAAGAAACCTAAGGGGTTAAATGCACTTTGGAAATCAGGAGTATTAAACAGCTTCTTGCTTAACTTTTGCTCTGAGGCATGAGCTAAGACTTTTGCTGCCAATAGTATTAATAATAGTATTTGTTGATACTTGCAGATACACGGCTTTAAGATGAGTGCCGTGCACTGCTCGGCATTGTGTTCCTTTGATAATTTTACCCTAAATGGTCATTCAGATCAGAATTTGATTATTCTCAGCTCGGCCAAGCCACAACAGAGATATCTCCATCTGAGACAAAAGCTCCTATTTCTTTCCCTTTCTCAAAAAAAGCTCCAATTGTCTCTTTAAAAAAAAAAAATATATATATATATATAGAATAACTATCAATGCTGTGAGGTCTCTCAGTTATATCAGCCAGTTGGGTCTGCATGAGCCCATTTATAGTCGGCAGATGTATAATGCAATGGAGTCCCGCGAATAGAGTCTGTATTTATAGCGTCCGAGCAGGCTGTTGGCCAGCGGCCATGTCTTAAGACACAGAAGATGACAGCGTACGGGTGGATTGTGGTAGCAGTGCCAGCTCCTTGGTTCATGATGTCTTCACACAATCAGAGAGTGTCTTTGTGATTGGTTTGATCCCCGAAGCATTGTTCATATGTTTGTTGGACTGTGTGTGTGTGTGTGTGTGTGTGTGTTTATGAGCAGGCTCTCTCATGCGTCCTCAGGTCTCCTGTTATATAAACATTGCAGACACTGCGGGGCTGTCTTGTTTCTCAGGGCAGTCCCGGTGCGAGGCTCTGGGGAGCGTCAGGAGGCGTGCGCCACACAGCTTCAGTAGAATAGTAATAACCAATATGCCCGCGCGTTTGTTTCGATTCTTTCTGAGACAGGTTGTCAGGGGAAATTGATCAAACTGATGGATTGATCGATATTCATCAAGAATAAATACAATAATAGAAAAATTTGATGGTGTTCTTCTTTTCCCTGCGCTTAAAGGCTGCGTCATCATGTATGAAGAGGACTTTCTGAACTGTTCTAGCTGCATGAAATGAGCAATGGAAGTCGACCCACATTACTTAAGATGGTTTTTCAAAATTTTCTTATGTACATAAAGTTAAACTAATATTGGCATTGGATTTTTGCCTCAACCTCCTCGCTCTAACTTCACTACAGACCCATTTACACTGAGTGTGTGTGTGTGTGTGTGTGTGTGTGTGTGTGTGTGTGTGTGTGTGTGTGTGTGTGTGTGTGTGTGTGTGTGTGTGTGTGTGTGTGTGTGTGTGTGTGTGTGTGTGTGTGTGTGTGTGTGTGTGTGTGTGTTTGACAGTGGTGCAGTGTGGAAGAGGTTCCGCTTTGTCCTTATAGGAAAGCCTGCCTATATTTGGCATTTGTTTGGCAATCAGGTCGACTGGCTGTCGACCTGATTGCCTTTTATACCCAATCTCATGTGAGAAGGAATATTCCCCACTGAGATATTCACCTCCTCCTCAATTTTCATCAATATTTTCATCAGTAATTCTGCAAAGAAGTCTTATTACCCATCACCATTCATACTGTAGGAATCAATCCTTATGCTACAGAGTCTTACTTAACAGGCTAAAGATTTGCCAAGAGCTGAAAATATGAATTATTTTTGGAAAGATTATGCTGCATTCAATACGCTATAAGTGACGTCAAGTCCAAGCTTTTCAGAAAATAGGGAAAACCATAGAATTGTGTTATGTAAACCTGTCTTCAGCCAGCAGGTTTTCTGCTGACGGAGCGAGGCTGCTCGCTGCTCTACTCTAGGCAAACATCAACTTAACACACACTTAACACGCTTATCACTCCAATGCGCCCATTTCTCTTCTCTTTTGAGATATTTTGACACCGATCAAACCGTACTTCCTCAGCTGATATTCTTATTCTTGAAATTAGGGCGTGGGCGGTGCAGAGAAACAAAGATGGTGGGTGAGAGAATGGGGTGGGTGGCATGTCACAAATGGAGAAAACATAGGGGTGAGACAGGGGAGAGATAAAGGCAGAGCCCATGGACCGTGACGGTCTGTCTGAATGACACCATTGTGCTTTCTTTCTTCCCTCTGTACACTCTGCCCATTAAATGAGCAGAAGAGGGCTGAACATCCCTCTGCCTGTGTGACTGTGGTGATGAAAGAGGGTCTTTGAGACCACCAGGGCGTGCCAGGCTAGTTGGTAGCCTCCAAAGCTCTCCACTCTGCCGTCCGTATGGAGGAACGTGCCCAAACAGGACACATTACAACACAAAACAACTTACAAAAACAGCACTAAATGTGCAAATGAATGCCGTCTGCCAGAGGTGCCTGAACGCTCTCTCTTTGAAAGTTGCTGATATGGACACATACTGATGGGCCCTGGGCCTTTATTGGAGCATGAAATGTTTTGCGTTCAGAATATTTGTTGTACCCCTCTCTCTCTCTCTCTCTCTCAGTTTCCCTTTTCTTTTCAACTTTCCATCCTTTGCCTGACGGGCGGACATACTGTCACCTGCTTCTCTGCATTCCTCCATATTCCATTTGATGTGAAGTCACAATGTGAAACCGTTTTTGATAGAGTTCAACCTTATTATTGTGAAGGTGCGCAAGCTGCGAAGAAGAAAAGCTGACGTCACTTCCGTAAACAAGACGAGGATCCTCCGGTTTCACTTGTCTGTGAAACTGTCATCTCCGTGTTGTTATGGATAATGGGTTGCGGAAGATCTAATATATATCCCAGAACTTAATCTGACAATTGCGATGGATCTAAGGACTGGACTTAATTTTCCCCGATGATAGTCCGCCATCATCCAAACTATTCGCATTCTGGGAGCTGGCTGAATGAAGTTTTGGGAAAACTTTGAAGGTTATTATGTCAGAAACACAGTTGGCCGCACCCTCGTCATTAGCAAGCCATAGCTCTAAATATATTGGCTTGATTCACATAAGTTTGATAGCTCTGATTCGTCACTTTCAAATTATGTGGAAAAAAAACTCAAAAGGTACCAAATGTACCTAAAATCCGCGGTGGGTTACATATATGTAGTGTCTCAGGAGGTTGAGCAGGTCATCAAGTAATCTGAAAAGTTAAGTGTCCTTGAACAAGACAATTAACCCTGAATTGCTCTTGATTGCTTTGTCCATTGGTGTATGAATAATTTTAAGTCTTCTTTGGACAATAGTGTCTGCTTAATGATGATCTTATTTAAAGATGTGATGTAATCTGTCTGGCTTGTTTCCCCTTCAGTTGTCTCCGCTTCCAAAAGTAACCATTCACAAGCATTCATATAATAATCAGTACCAAACGCCACCTACCAGCTGGGGACGTTTCATAAAATTTAAATGACTAATGTAATTTGTAAAAAGCTATGACATTTGATACTCCAAGCAGTTCATATAAGTATCAACAAAGTCACCTTGTTATATTACCTAATGGCCATCTTGGCATACAGTAGTAATTAAACAGTGAGTCGGGAGGGAGCGGTGTTTGTTTGTGGCTGTGGCCTGTAGTGGCTAAATTGTATTTATCCATGTACTTCTATATGCAAATTGCTTTTTTGCAGCTTAACCATCTCAAATTTTATTTAGGATGAATTTTCTATTGATTTCAACGATGAGCGTCTTAATCATTTGAATTTGTCGTCCTAGAGTTTATGTTAGAGAGGCGAGATTGAGATGGTTTGGACACGGTTGTAGTGGAGATGAGTAACATTGGGAGAAGGATGCTGAGGATGGAGCTGCCAGGCAAGAGGAAAAGAGGGAGGCTAAAGAGAAGGTTTATGGATGTCGTGAGGGAGGACATGCAGGCGGTTGGTGTAAGGGACGAAGATGCACAGAAGGTATTGAAGGCAGATGATCTGCTGTGGCGACCCCTAACGGGAGCATCCGAGAGAAGAAGAAGAAGAAGAAGAAGAGTTTGTAAATGTTGAGCCAACCATATATTCTATATTGTTTGTGCACCAGCGAGCACCACACTCATGCTTGTATATTTTTTAAGAAATCTTACCTTAAATATATAACTTTAACATAATTATAATTAGGATAAAGCCAACCAAAGTAATTACATTTATTTTGTAGTAATTTTACCTGTTATTTCTGTGTGTTACCATAGACCTCTTGAATCTTGAATCTATTTTAAGATTTATTGTGTTCGCAGACCCTAAGGCAACATGCTACAACATGCTGATTATTTAAAATACTCACAATACATATTGGTGTTAAAAATGTGTTTGTTTAACTGTATTTGTTGTGCAAAAAAAATGATTTGAAGGTAAGGTATTCGATTTTTATGATTTTGAATATCATGCCCTAAGAGAATATAGTTCCATGCAATCGGTAAGTTTATGTGTTGCACGTGCATAAGATGAATAACAATAAAAGTCATACAACTGATAGTAATCCAGGCTAATGCAGTCAAGGTTAAAGGAAAATCCAACTGTAAAGCAACATTAATCTTGTGTTTAAGTGATTAAGTCTTCCTTTGGGTCCTGTCAGTGCAGTTCGTTCAAACTGCAATAGCAGGTGAATGTAGAGGTGTACTGTACTCCACAGCATTTCTAACACTACCTTTTTGCTATTAACACTTGTTGATTAATTGCTCAGCCAGCAAGAGAAAACCAGGCTGGTGATCTTGTTCGTGAGCTAATGTAGAGGACAATCTAGCAGACTTCCTTGTGTTTTAGTCCATAATCAGGTCAGGCTCAGAATCTAGGCGAATTGGTCCATTGTGTGGCGGACCAGCCGGGCCGCTAAAGTATGTGTCCAGTCTATTTGCCGGCTGCGATAATATTGTTCCCGGAGAGAATGGCCCTTGTTATTCTATTCTCTGGTATGTATGCACTACTGTTAGGTTTTTGTTCTTTTGCTGGAGACAGGGAAGAAGTGATTGTAAGGAGTGATGTCTGACAGAGAGCTTACTTGGCTGCATTTACGTTTGCACTGACTCTGCACAAAGGAACCTTGACTGACTGCTTCGACAGTGTTGACGACCAAATCTGGGACCCCTTTCTATAGAGTAGAGGACATTTATGTTTCCGTAGCTATTTTATCAGGGGTTTTTTGTCAGTTGGTTGTTCGCACTACTTTCCTCTTATTTATTCCCTTATTGTCCTGAGTCAGTTTGTTAGAGGACGTTCTGGTGGATGTCCTGGCCAATAAAATCCCAGAAACCCAGTGACCGACTATAGTGTTACTCTTCTCCCCCCAAAATTTCAGAATATAAATGTATATGGGGGAGAAACCTTTGTAAGAATAGAAAATGAATAATTGGTGGTCAATGTTGATATTGAGATTAAAAATAAATGTATTAATTGAAAAAAAACAACCCTGTGCTGTCGCCGTTGAGGAACCTTATGGAGATGGCTTGTTGATAAGAAAGATGTGTTTCCCATACTTCTGACATTATTTGGTAAAAGTTGAATTTACAAACTCACTCGCTCAGCGTGACGTCACGTTTTGTTGCCATATGTCAATAGGTTCGTCTTTCCAATGCTCTGATTGGTTGTAGGTCTATACAACGCTCTGATTGGTTGAAGGTCTAGCCAACGCTCTGATTGGTTGAAGGTCTAGCCAACGCTCTGATTGGTTGTCGGTCTATCCAACGCTCTGATTGGTTGTCGGTCTATCCAGTTGTGTCAAGAGACATTTTGGTCTGCGCCTGTTGGTAACGCCCTTTGGAAATAGAAAGTGAACTGAGAGATCCTAGACTAATACGCATTTGCAAATTAGTATGGGAACGCCAGGCTAATTATGTGAGTATACCTCAAAAGCCTCTGTGATTAGACGGGGTTCTCAAGCATTCGTGCGCATGCTCTTGGGTCCATGAACTTTAATAGCAGCCAGAAAGTGCAAAGATTGGGGGGTGCACTGAACAGCATCCATTGGCAGCAGTGAAAACCACGGCTTGTCACAATTTTGTACGGCATACTTTGTAGACCGATAATTGATTCCCTCTGCAGTCCGGTCTGGGACCCCTCTTTCCTCATTTTGGTACCCCTTGCTCTTTTCCCAGTATCCAAGCAACAACATTAGCCAATCAGCCGCTCCTTTTAGGTATTACACATCCTAACGGAACAGGGGCTCTGTTGAGGCACTTATCCTCCCCCTGTTGAAAATGTTGGAGCGCTTTTGGCTGTCTCATTTTCAGTGGAGTCACTGTTTTAAACGGTAATTACCGGAGGCCTTTGAAGATACAGAAAAGGGGCTTATCGGAGAGGGGCCTACTTTAACGGGGCAGATTCAGCCCTTTCTCACAAGAAAATACGTAGAAGAAATATCCAAAGCCTTCCGTTTGGCAACTTTTTTTTTTTCTTGTGTAGATGTCATACCACCCCGGTTGTCCACGAAGTATTTTGTGAGAGCCGGTGTTAAGTTCCATATTAGATATCTCACAGTCATATATCCATTCTGGATTACACGGGGGCAGAGGCAGGATTTCAGGAAAACATTGTCGTGGATTTGTCACTGTAGCGTGAGTTCACGCGGTCGGATAAAGACGGATTGACAAAGCAAGATGGAGAGGGGTCATATTAGGGCCCATATGCACGATTGACCCCTCTTTATGTACGAGTACATCTCTAGAAAGATCAAGAAGAGATTAAACAAAAGAGAGAAGCCATTGAATGAGATACAGAGATAGATATTCCAAGGTAGAGAGATAACAGCCATAACAGAGAGAATAGATCTACCAAATGCTGGTTGCTTTCTTTCTGCAGCCAAACACCATCGGGAAGTTGAGCAACTTTCCGGAAAAAGTCAGAATTATCCCTTAAAATATCATGCACCCTCGGCGACCCGTGAATGACAACACATTAGCTTTCTGCGCTGACGGCTCCCCCTTCTGACCTCTCAGCAGAACAAGCCGTCATTGTTGTGACATAACGGCGATCAGCAGTCATCTGTCTCTTATGTAAGAGCGCTGGCTGCAGGCTGGAAGCCCGGAGCCCCCAGGGCAGACCTGGCCTCCAGCTCCTGGAAAGGAACCGTCTGAAAGCACCGTGTGCAGATACGCACCGTGCTGCAGAGGAATCTGTACTGAGAGAGAGGGTGGGGTGGGGTGGGGTGGGTGGGTGGGGGTTTGGGGCCAGAGCAAGGGACAGGGTTGTGGTGATGCTGCTTCGGCAAAATATCCAGGTATGACGCGTCCGTATTTGTGTTGAGTGCTGACACCCGGCGGACGAATGAGGCAGCGCATCCTCATTTCCCTTTACTTGGCAGCGACTCTACATGGGTGCATTCAACTTTTCCCGAGCTGAGGAACTAAATCTGCTTTTCAAAATGAGCCAAAACAAAAAAAAAGAGCTTTGAACAATGAGTGAGCTGAAGTACTGCTCATGGTTTTGCGTAATTTCTTTTGCGGGTAATATCTCGCCCTGCTCTGCTGCTTCAAAGGAAAGTGTACTCATTACACAGAATAATAAATCCACATCAGAGAAACTGTTTCCTCACAGCAATCCCCTGAATAAAAGCTCAGCCAATCTCCTTATCAGTCAATCATTCTGCCATTATTCCTATCTTTCCAGACATGTGCAAGTGTGAAAAAGAATGTGTTGTGTTCTTAAAACACTTTTGGAACTTAAAATGGGATGCGTGGCGTGCGTCTGTTAGGGTAGTTGTTTACAGTCAGTGTAGAATAGAGTCTCCGTTCGAAGAAATTGGTGCCGGTCCCACGTGTCCTGGAAGATTTCAATGTCCTGGACAAATGGGAGAGATTCGAGTCAAAAATTATCTGTGTTTATCAAGCTGAAAAACAATTGATAGGCAGGTTATATAGAGAATGACATCATCAAGGCATGTTGATTTATTATAATTTTTTTGGAATATTCAAGATAAAATAAGTCCGTTAGTTAACGCCACATGTGTGTTTACAAGCACAACCTGCAGGCGCTGCTATATATCGACAAATGTGATTGGAAAGATCAGCTTAGGATCGTCGAAACTGATGAAATTAACAGTTATGCAGAATTTTTTTATCTAAATGATCGAGTCCATTTTATTTCGACATAGAGGGGAAAAATATCGCGATAATTATCGTTATCATTGAATCGCCCAGCACTAATTAAAACTGTGCATAGAGGGAATTATTTTCACACACAAACATAATGATCAGAGAGATTTCAATATGTCGGACTTCAACAGGTTTTCCCAGTCAAAAACCTGTAATTACCGGATAATGGAAGCTCTGGTGTAGAATAGATCAGCGGTTTTGAATCTATGGGTCACAGTTTAGGGGCCAGGTGGGGTCCATGAGGCTAGAGTGGGTGCATTTATAGTATAGTATAGAGAGAAATACAATCGACATCATCTACAACATTGTTCATTCATACCGTTAATATTTTCTAGTGATCAATACTTGATCACAAAGCCCGGTGCTGAGCAGCAGATATAATCGCTGCTCACATGCTTTTGGGCGGGTCAGCGATGATGTTAGAACCTCTGTTGGATAAGGGAATTCTGTCACCCTCACCCTTACCTCAGATTGATGACGTGGCACCCCGAGAGAGAGAGTGTGTGTGTGTGTGTGTGTGTGTGTGTGTGTGTGTGTGTGTGTGTGTGTGTGTGTGTGTGTGCGTGTGTGCGTGTGCGCGTGCGCGACTCATACTGTGCTAATTGCTTCCCCCGACACGCTGATAAATCAGCTTGACATTTGTGTCAGCGTTTGAGAGTCTGACATCCCCGGACGCTGTAATCAATACTCTTCCTGCGAAGGTGTTCCACTTAACGGCCTCCAGTTGAGACCTTCGGAGGGAGATCGTGAGCTCCCGCACGCGCAGTTTTGGATAAAATGATCCTCCATTATGAGGTGCAGAGATCGACTCCTTCTGAGACCGCGTTTGAGTCATTTTCTTATACCAGGAAATGGGTCTCATTGTGTCCCTGTCATGGCGATCAGACGGCTGTTCCTTGAAGAGCTTGTGTTTCTGGGTAGCCTGGATGGAGTCATGGAATCATTCCTTGCTCCGATAACATAGTATCAAAATAACGTTTATTCACAAGGAACAAATTAAGTTGCCGTAAGTTTCTGCTGCTCCTGCGATTGTCAAGGATGCATTCGGAGGGAGCTCTGAGGGCGACTCTGCCTCTGGATTGTGGGTCTAAGGCTTAGACCCACAATCCAGAGGATTAGACTCTGAGGTATTTTAAACCTGGAAATAGTCAATGTTTGGTCAGATGGTTCCTGGAACACAAAAGGCAACTCTTAACTAAAGCGTTAATTAAAAAACGATCGCAAAAGGAAGCCCCTCAGGATGCCACTTCCACCGACCACCTCTGGTCGCACTCTGATCGCCACGATCTCTTTGTGACGCCTGTTACAATGGCATCAACATAAGAGAAGTCAAAGTAAAAGTAAACCCTGGTGTATAGCTAATACTCCGCAACAGGGTGTACATTGTGGATATACTCTAATGTAAAAAGGTTTTCATGTATTGTTTCCGCAACAGTATCACTGCCGCCTGTCTTGTGTTTAACATAAATGCTCCATGCCTCCGGCCCACTCGGATGTCCTCAACCGTAACCCTACGGTACGTTAAAAAGCATAGGAGCTACCGAAAAAAAAAACCCAAAACGTAAATAATCTAAATCTGCCCTTCTATTTATCTTGTGTTATGGATATACAGCTGATATTGTTGTAGCCGCCCTGTAATGTGTGTACTGATCCTCAGAGGCAGGATCTGTGGAGGCAAAGAATGAGGCCCACTGTCGAGGCGAAACCCTGTGACACTTCCACATTTATTACACCCGCAAAAATGAACGGCGGTGGAGTCTTGGAACAGCACGGTTCGATTTCCGCGATCGCAATCGCGCCACAAGCATTCGACTTGTGTTCGAGACTTCCAGCGCTTGGGATTTCACGCATCCTTTCAGGGTGAAACTTGTCCCGATGAACACAGAGCTGCTGTTCTGCTGGAACGGATCAATCAAGCGGGTCATTGGTGCAGCCTCGCAGTTTGGAACTTGCAACAATAAGGCGGACCCCCGGCCCCCGGAGAGAGCCGCGCAGAGAAGGGAAGGAAGAAAGGGACGATGGGTTCTGGATGGGTTCTGGATGGGTTGGGATGGGTTCTGGATGGGGGTCCGGGCTGTTTGGTGTTTGTTGACGTCGACGGCGTCAGCATCAGCGTGCGGGAAGCGCTGCCGGTAAACACAGAGAGAAAGTGAGGGTGACGTCACTGTGGGCAAGACACATGAGAGCTCTCCCTCCCTCTCTCTCTCCCCCTCTCGCCCTCCCTCTCCCCCCCCCCCCTCTCTCCCTCGCTCTCTCTCTCTCTCTCTCCCTCTCTCTCTCTCTCTCTCTCTCTCTCTCTCTCTCTCTCTCTTTCTCTCTCTCTCTCTTGCCCCCATTTCTATCATTTCTTTATTTTTTTCCTCCTCTTGTTCGCCAACTTGGTTCCAATCACCCTTCCTTATTTTGTTTCCTAATGCCTCTTTTCTCCGCGCATACATTTTCTTTCTTTCTTTCCCTACTCTATTCCCTTCTTATTTGTCCTGCTTTCTTCCATCATCCTTCCTCCTTTTCTTCCCTAATGCTTTGCTTTTCTTTTTCCCTCTCATTTGTTTTCTCATGTGCTTTCACACACACACACACACACACACACACACACGCTTCTAGCCGATTGACAGCTGAGATCGGAGGGGAAAGGGCTTAAGGGGCAGTTAGTCTGGCACTCTGTGCACGCAACATGTCATACACACACACACACACACACACATACACAGTCACGAACAGTGCACGGACACACATACACACACACAGGCAGCACGTTAGTGCACGGTGTTGTGGTGACGGAGATGAGTGTTGAGAGGAGGAGCACAGGTCAGAGAGAGCGACAGTCATGCTGCGGAGGCTGGTGTGCAAGAGGATCTGCGCTCGTAAGAAACCTGCCTTCCTTCATCTCTCTCTCTCTCTCTCTCTCTCTCTCTCTCCCACTCTTCTCACTTTGTTATGTGCCGACCCTTTTTAAAATAACTTTCTTCTTTTTCTCGCTGCTTTACAATCTATCGCGCTGCTTTTATTTCTTTCTTGACACATTGCAGTTTGTCTCCCGTCTCTGCCTTTTCCTCGTCTCCTTCTTTCTCTTTTGTTTTCCATCTACAATAACTCTCTCTCTCTCTCTCTCTCTCTCTCTCTCTCTCTCTGTCTGAGTTGCAATGTCACTGTGATGACAGTTAGACTATGCAGCAGGAGAGTTGGGGTGTGTGTGTGTGTTGTGTTTTACAGTGTGAGCCTGTTTCATCCCACTCTCTATGTTTCAAGGACTTTTTCGGCTAATGTGTTGTTCTGTTTTGGGTAGCTCTTTACGTCTCTTTCCTTTTTTAAACTTTGATGCAGATTAGCATTTAACGGTTTAGTGAGGTATCGCAAACCTACTGTTGTTCGCTCACATTGCTGTTGCTCTGTGAAATTGTCCAAAAATCCATGCTTTAATTAGTGAGAGTCACTGTATTATATTGGTCATGTATTATGAGCTTATCAGAACAGATATTACTATGAACACAGGCACATGGAGCCAATAGGTCATAACAACCTAATTATATGTGTGATTTAGATTTTTTTTTGTATGTGAATGCGAACAATCATATCTATTGAACCAGTACACAGTACACACGAATATTATATTATATTTATTCAAATATACAGGATATTCCAATATTGAAATGAGCTCGTCGGCTACTCTAAACAGGCTTTAACAGAGTCCTGTTTTCCTGCTCTGTTCTATAACATAACTGGAGCTCAGGGCAGCCGTCCAGCCATATCTGCCGTGCGCTAATCCCTCGCGCTGTCCACTCCTGGCCGCCAATCCAGATTAAATTCAGTTGGTCGGAGGGACGGAGAGGGTCAGACACGCACGGTGACACGTCAAGATCCAGGGGAGCTGCCGAGCGACCTGACGGAGGCGGAGGTCACCCGGATCAGATCCCCTCCGCCCCGGATTATTACCAGTCGGGTGATAATTATGATGACCTTGGAGCGGGTCTCTCTGAATTATTATGAATACCTTAAAAAATGTATCTTGTACAGCATGGAGCCAGCGAGTGGATTTACAAATACAAGAGTAGAACCAAGAGATGGGCTAGGCGCTATGAATTGAAATAATATTGATGTTGTGATTGAACAAGGCACCGATCTTCATCCCCTCAATACTGTCACTTTATGCTATTATGCTGTTTATGCTATTACTATGCAAAAACTAAATATCGATTGGGGTTTTGATGATCTAGATATCGCAGATAGGCTGAGGTTTTCTAGGTATCAACAGCTGAATTACAGAAAAGTTGACCAGTTTTTCCGAAGGTGGTCAATAGGATCTGTTGCCTGCTTGTTACAGGCACTATCACACACACTTTAAGATTGCAGTGCGGCTTATCAACGCTGATTGAACACTGTGATATTGAGACTGACGTCACTCGTGGGATCAGAGAATAAAGCTATATGCCCAATATGTCAGTCGGTTAACTCTGTAGCATTTGACAAATGAATGCCTAGAATTAATATGAATATTGAGTCTTTACATGCCCCCAATTCATGGTATTTATTTATTATTAATATTTATTTGTTTGTTTGTTTGTTTGTTTGTTTGTTTGATTATTTATTCAATGCATCACATCACAAAAACAGTAGAGAGGAACAGAGGGTGCGGAGGGGGATCATACATGGAGTGTTGTGGATTTAGGAGCCATTGTTATAATATCATATATATATATATATTTTTTTTTTTCCTTCTGTCTATTTCTCAGCTGTAGCTTGCCGCAAACATGCTGGCCTTCCCATGCTTGCCCTATGGTCCAGTTCTGTAGGGTCGATCGTAAACCCCCATCCCTCTGTTCTCCATCCTGTTCCTCCAGATAAGAACTTCGAGGATGAGGATTCCGTGGATGGAGGCCGGTCCTCCTCGTCCACGTCCTCCAAGGCGCCCCCCAGTGGCAGGAGGACGGTCGTGAGCTCCGTCAGGAGGCCCAGCGCCACCTCGTCGACCAAGATTACAGGTGAGGGCTCAGTCCGTCCGCCCAGCGACTCCACATTATCTTAGTGTCTTTAACGGTTGTACTTATTGATATTAATACTTTGTCTCCTTTTTCTCAGCCAAAGAGGCGGCCGCAGGCGCTGTGGATGAGGAAGACTTCATGAAGGCCTTCGAGGACGTTCCCTCCGTTCAGGTAGGCTGGGTCTTTTCACCTGAAACCATCACAGGAAATACAGAGCTGCAGCCAACGGAAGAACGAGGCCGTGCACACTCAATAGGCTCAGGACTTGATCTCAAACACCTTAACTTATAACTATAACTATAACTTATAACTTAACGATTTACTATTTTGATGGCCACAAGCTTGCATGAACCTAAAGCCGACTAATGACTGAAATCCAAAGACAAGAAAACTACGCATCTGACATTTTGAAAAAGCTCGACTCATTTAAAAGTTTTTACTTTTACTATTTATCCCAAATCAAAGCTCTTCTGTCCCCCGTGTGTTTCCTCCTGTGCAGTTCTACTCCAACAGAGAGCTGGAGGACCAACTGACCAAGATCAGAGAGGTGCTGTCAGATGAGAAACATGACTGGGAGCACAGAGTTGCAGCGGTATGACTTTTAGTTAAAGAAATATATACAGTATATATATATATATATATATACACACATATATAACCTGCATGCACATACTATATACTGGAATATACTGGAAGTCTGTTTGAAAGAACACAATTATCCCTTTGAGAACACATTTAAACTTGCCAATCAGTTAAGGCCAGTGCTTGTTGTCATTTCTTAAATGTGGTCAATCTGCATTTAATTCTTATCCAGTTCTTATTGTATTAATTGTCTATATAACTGTCTTTGAAATCTGTGAAGTGCTTTGTAACCTCTATATATAAGTATATATAAGTGCTATATCAATAGTTATTATGATGATGATGATGGTTGTTGTTGTTGTTGTTGTTGTTATTATTATTATTATTATTATTGTTATATATTCCCACAACCAAGTGTCAAATCAAATGTAATATAGTGTCAGAAACAGCCACTCATACTGTATGATAATATGTAAATGTCGCCGCCTAGTGGCAGGATCAAAATGCAGCAAGACCTTGGTATCTACAGTGCGTGTGTTGCGTGTAAGATGTTACACTGGTGTTGATCCAGTCATTAAATACACATCTAGTATCCTCATCTTCATGTTCGCTTGTTTTGAAATTTACACAGCTGAAGAAGGTGCGTTCTCTGATGATGGCGGGGGCGGTGGAGTATGAGGGCTTCCCCCAACAGCTGCGTCTCCTGGAAGGCCCGCTGAAGCTGTCTGCCAAGGACCTGCGCTCCCAGGTGGTCCGTGAGGCCTGCATCACGCTGGGGTAAGACCGGGGTTCTACCCCTTTACCCCCCCCCCCCCCCCCCCCACTTCTACCAGTTGACTACAGGCTGATGAGGAGGAACCCTGGTCGTAGAACCATCAGCTCCATCCATCAGCGTCCACTGATCTGAGACTGTCAAAAATTAACGGAGCAGAGACACTGAATTAATTCAAAGGGCGTCAAGCTGCTGGATGGAGGTGTGGAAGGGTGGAGGGATTGAGGGATGGAGGGATGGAGGGATGGATGTGTCTTTCCTGCTCGAGTAATGTTACAGCTGCACCAACTGTATTTCTACAAGCCTACAGTGTGGACTCCAGGCTGAGGTAGACCGGATTTGGGGTTTTGCCCCCGGAATGAAATGGTCCTGTGGGCGATCACAGCTTCCAGGGATTGTTATTGATTTTGTTTTCTCACGCTCTCCCTTCTGTCCGTCGTGCTTTCCTCCACTGAAATATGTCTTGTTGGACCAAAAATAAAATGAACTTGCAATAGCATAAACAGCTCTTCAAATATGACCTCACATGTTCTTATTCCTTCTTACAACCTGTCCTTTTTGTCCGCCTTTCAGACATTTGTCATCATTGCTAGGCAACAAGTTTGACCACGGCGCGGAGGCCGTGATGTCCTCGCTGCTCAACCTGGTGCCCAACAGTGCCAAGGTCATGGCCACGTCCGGGGTGGCCGCCATCCGCCTCATTCTCCGGGTGAATATCCGTCGCTCCGCGTGTGAACAGCCTCCAAAAGTCTGGAGGGTCGAAATGTCTCTAAAGGCGACGTCTTCCACTGCTGTTACATAACCGAGTGGCCCCAGGTCGGACCCAGACGGAAACGCCAATATTTTCTACCGTCACTACATACTGTAACTCTACCCATCATGCGTCACTTCACTTTGAAAAAAGAACTGAAGTACAAAAGGTAGAGAGCCCTCGAGTGCAACCTCTCACAATGTCGATTCATTAGTATCTTCATCTACATCCGGCCAGTCAGGCTGAAGGTCAGGTCAAGAATATTCATCAGGATGGGACCACGCCCATCTCTGTTCTGGAGATGATCGAGGGGATAAAACTATCGCAAACGTGGTATTATTTTTATCATTTACAAAAAGAAGAATAATAATTGTTGCCGAATGTTAATAACATATATTATATACATTATATATATAATTCTGAGTTCAAGCCGTAGAAATCAAAGGTCGAGTCTTTGCGTTGTTTCTGAAAGGCACCGGAAGAGACAGGAAGTGGTTTGTGCGAGTTGAATCAGCCTCGTCGTTCGCAGCCGCTGTGCGCTTCTGCCATTTTATTCCATTTTACTTTAAAACACAAAAAATGCCAATTCATCCGTGCCAATAGAATATAACTGTAAGATATGACTGTGCCTGTATTTTCTCCCTCTCAGCACACACACTATCCTCGTCTCATACCTATCATCACCAGCAACTGCACCTCCAAGTCAGTGGCCGTCAGACGGTAAGTCCCCCCCACGGTGATTGGGTGATTGGGTGATTGGGTGATTCAAAACTTTCTAATCAAAGGTCCAAAACCAGAACACTTGTTTTTTTTTTTTTTATTAGCGTTAAATGAAAAAGACACCTTATGTCACGCTACTTAAAAAGATGATGGATTGTCCTTGCATGATATTGAAAATCTGTGTGAATTATGATGTCGATATGAATTTTGTCTCCGCTTTGTCTCGGCGGGGTTTGTTCATTCATTTATTTTACATTCTTGAATTTATTCATTTCATTTATTTATTTATTTATTTATTTATTTATTTATTTATTTATTTATTTGTAATTGTTTTAATTGTCATTTTATTTATTATTTGATGTTATTATTAATATTGCCTTTTTTCATCCATACTAATATTAATACAGTGGTACCTCGACTTACGACTGTAATTAATTGGTTCTAGAAGAACGGTCGTGTGTTAAAACAGTCGTACGTCGAAGCAATTTTTCCCATATGAATTATGAAATCATGAAGGGTGAAAATAAACAAAATACACAGAACAAACACAGTAAATATGAAAAATATCAATGAGCCATGAACTACGTGCACACACCATGTAGGTCACCCGCTGACTGACTGCCGACTGGCTGCTCACTGACTGACTGCTGACTGGCTGCTGACTGACTGACTGACTGCTGACTGACTGACTGCTGACTGACTGGCTGCTGACTGACTGCTGACTGGCTGCTGACTGACTGACTGCTGACTGACTGCTGACTGACTGGCTGCTGACTGACTGGCTGCTGACTGACTGCTGACTGGCTGCTGACTGGCCGCCGACGCGCCAACCGCAAATTTCCACGGTTGTTTCTTGGAGCAGTCGGTCGCATGTCGATACAAATCTTGGCGACTATCGCTGCTCGTATCTTGGATTAGTCGTAAGTAGATGAAGTCTTACGTCGAGGTGCCACTGTAGTACTAATACTTGGAAATGTACTGTGGAAGTCCGAGGTTTTTCCAAGTGTTTCCTCTTGTCCCTCGTCCAGACGCTCCTACGAGTTCCTCGACCTCATGCTGCGAGAGTGGCACACGAACACACTGGAAAGGTGAGGAACCTGGACGCCTGTGTGTGTGCATGTGTGTTGTGTTGTATGTCAGTGGTGTCACGGAACGTAGTTGATCCATGTGAGCATGTGAGCCACCGATTAACTGCAAAATGTGGCCACGACAGCGAAATACAGTTTTACAGCCGCTGTCACTTTTTTAAAGTCACAATTCCCCAAATGTGGATGCAGAGTTGCAGGGAAACAAGGACGGACGACACAGATGCTGCTGTTTTACTCTGAAGCACAACGACTGCTTCACGGTGCGTGGCGCTGTGCTGCTGCTGCGTTACCGCATGTTGGGAATGAGCTGCTCAACGTCGTCGCTTTGCGTCTGCCCGTCCTCCATTTTTGGGACGGTCGAGATCCGCTCGTAAACAAATGCAGTGTGTACTGAGAGATGCAGACTTCTCTACAAAATCAACCGTAACTTGTTTCATTCTGAACCCGTTTTGATGAGATTTGGTTTGTTATAAATGTGACAAACTGGGGGAGGATCAAATCCTATGTTTTCATTCACGACCATGTTTAAAAGAAGAACGTTTCATGCGTGGCTCATGACACACTTTGATTTAACAACTGAGTATTCAGTATTTTATATATTTTAAGATTTTATTCAAACATTGGACAACTTGTTTTCATTTAAGACCATGGGCAAAAGTTCCTTACTTCAGGTGTTTTACAGAGGAAATGGAAGGCAAAGTTGTGTTTTTTAATTTTTAATTAATTTTTTTGCTGATCAGAAAAATGATCAGATCTGTGGCTCAAAACGGTGATATGATCCAGACCGTGAGTTTTGTGATCCATCGCACCAGGGTGTGTGTGTGTGTGTGTGCGTGTGTGTGTGCGTGTGTGTGTGTGTGTGTGCGGCTGCACACACACCAGTAGCGCGAGGTGCTTCCTCCCCCCTTGGTGGCATTTAAAGTTGAGCTGTGGTTTTAGCTCTGCTGCGTGGCTGATGAGGCCGGTGAGATTGATGAGTCCCAACAGATAAGTCTCCCTCATCCTCATCATCATCATCACCCCCGTCATCTTCATCATCACCAGCATGCCACTTGACGACGTCCCCCGATTAGTTACCGTGACAACAATCTCGGCTCACACTTTAAAAAGCCGCCGTTGCACACGGGGTTCGGCCGCATTCTCCCCGGGGACCCAGAGGACGATAGAAGACGAGAAGAACTGATTCGTTACTTCGGTTCTGCGTAAAGAAGCGTTTTTGGGGCAGCGCTCGATTGAATTCCACGCAATCAAAACCGCCCGGAGTTAACTCGTCGTCCTCCTCACCATGTTCCCCTACCACCCCAGGCACGTGGCGGTTCTCACCGAGACCATCAAGAAAGGCATCCACGACGCCGACTCCGAGGCCAGGTCCATCGCTCGGAAGTAAGTGACGTTAAATGAAGTGACGTGATGTGAGGCGGGGGGGCCACAGGGGGGCGCTCCTGGTCAAAGTGACTCGACCGTTCCCCGTAAAGTCTGCGTTCCGCCTCTCCGCGCATGGGCGTCGCTCGGAGACCGGGGCGTGGCTGTTTGCTTTGATGCGCGTACCGATTTTGTGTATAACCTCACGTGTCCACGAGGGGGGCGGTGTCGCATTTGGTGAACGAAGACCGTATGTATGTGACAAATAATCTCTTGAACTTGAACTTGAACTTGAAGATGTACAGAAAATGTAGAAGAAATCTGTTTAAAAAATTTTTTTTAATTTAAATTTTTTTTTTTTACTTTATTTGAAAACTTTAGACACCAAAAATATGGACACGCAAATAAAAAATTCCGCCCCCGGAACCCCATCGCCAAGTCCCGTTTCTAATCTGCGGGGTTTTCCCTTTCCGTTTCGAACCCGCCTCCCGACAGGAAGTTGAACTTCTTCCTTAGAAGCCGTGTAAAATGCAGAAAAGGCGCGATTGGTTTGTACATATTTAAGAGCTCGGGGACCTTGGATCCCCGTGGATGGCATCCCAACCCGCCTCCCTGTTCCCAGGTGCTACTGGGGCTTCCACGGCCACTACAGCCGGGAGGCGGAGCATCTGTTCCAGGCGCTGGAGTCCACCTATCAGAAGGCTCTGCACTCGCACCTGAAGGGCTCGGACAGCGTGGTGTCACTGCCCCAGTCCGACCGCTCGTCCTCCTCCTCCCAGGAGAGCCTCAAGTAGGACCTGTCTGTCCGCCTGTCTGTCTGTCTGTCTGTCTGTCTGTCTGTCTGTCTGTCTGTCTGTCTGTCTGTCTGTCTGTCTGTCTGTCTGTCTGTCTGTCTGTCTGTCCGTCCGTCCGTCCGTCCGTCCGTCTGTCTGTCTGTCAGTGTCTCCCAGGAGAGCCTCAAGTGGCACCTGTCTGTCTGCCTGTCTGTCTGTCAGTCTGCCTCTTTCTTCCTTCCTTCTTTTTCTCTTCCGTCCTTTCTGTCCGTCCGTCTGTCTCTTTCTTCCTTCATTCTTCCTTCCTTCCTTTCCGTCCGTCTGTGTGTGCCTTTCTTCATTCTTTCTTCGTTCATTCTGTCTTTCTTCATTCTTTTGTCGTTCTTCCTTTCTTTCTGTCTGTCTTTCTTTCTTCCTCTCTTCATCACTTTGTGTCTCTCTTTCTTCCTTTCTGTCTTTCATTTGTTGTTTGTTTCTTTTGTCCTAAATTTTTTCAGGATTCTTCCTTCAAGTTCTTTCTTTCCCTCCTTTATTCCTTTCTTGTTTACTCACTTCCTTATAATCACCCTCCTCTTTTTCCTCTACTACTTTTCTCTCTCTCTCTCTCTCTCTCTGTCTCTCTCTGTATTCTCATATCTGAATAATCTGCCATGTTGACAATGATTGTCAAGACATTCATAATTTTTATAGTCCCATTTATTAGCAGCCGATTGTTATCTTTAACGCTGTGCTCTTCTGTTAGTTTTGGTTTTGCATTCATTTTGTCTGTTCATCCACTGCCGTGCTCATCGTCTTCCCCTTCGCTCTCGCTCTCTCCCTCTCTCTCGCTCTCTCTCTCTCTCTCTCTCTCTCTCTCTCTCTCTCTTGCTCTCTCTCTCTCCAGCCGGCCTTTCTCAGTGAAGAGCGTCATCGGAGGAAGCATGACGAGGAGTAAGTCGGCTTCTTTCTTAGTCTGTTTAGCTCGTCATCCCCACGTCGCTCCCCTCAACCCTGGACACCCACCTCCACCAGTTCGTACTCTTACCCTTTGCGCGCGCGTGGTGCCGCATCGCACGCCCCTCCGTGGGCGTTTGCTGGCACATTGTCCGCCGCGGTATTCTCAGGAACCACGGGTGGCGCTAGAGAGAAAGTACCGCGTGAAGCAGGATGTAGTAACGAAGAAGAGCGCTAGTAGACGCTTGACAGCGCGCAAACACGGCTGCGCGCACAGAGTGGGAGTTCACGGTGGTCAAAGCGACAAAAGCGCCGAATATAATACTCCATATGAACGGTATACAGTGTATAGAATACCTCATTTCCAACATTTTTTCGAATAGTCTCGGCCTGTTAGCAGTAAAGTGTTCTAATTGATGGGAACCAACATTTTAATGAGGCCTGGGTTGAACAATAAAGAACCTATCCTTTATCAAGGGCTTGGAGGCCGGTTGGTGCAGGTGTAGCGTGGGGTTAGGGTTAGGGTTACAGGTATAGCATCTGGGAAATGTGCAGATAACGTACAAGAAGGACTGTTTTGATCCTGTGGTATTGACTGGCATGGAGATTTGGGCTAAATCACATTTTTCAATAAAAATCAGATTGGGGCCTCAGAGACAACGTCTTATCAAATGTGGTCTATGGCACGTATCACATTAAAGGCCCTTGATATAGAAAAGGTTTAGAATCACTGCATTAAGCCCTTCCATGATTGACTCCCACTTCCTGTATATCAGATTGAAGAGATTATGCCATTTGTATATTCCGTATATTTTTTTACATATGTATTTGACTGTTTTGTATTTTTTTACCTATTTGTGTTTTGTATTTATGTTTGGCAATTATTTTATTTTTATTTTATTTGTACTTTACTTTGTGTACTTTGTTATATTATTATTATTATTTTTTTATATATATATTTTCAGACTTAAGCTTTTTTCGAATGCAAATCGTCTATAGAGAAGGCACCAACCCACACCACGTAAAATTCCTGGTTCTTCCTGTCCCGTCCCCAGGTAAGCTGGTGGGCGCCAGGGTTCCCACCACGCCCGGCTCGCTCCAGCGCTCCCGCAGCGACATCGACGTCAACGCCGCCTCCAGCGCCAAGTCCCGCCTCTCCACCGCGCCCTCCGCCTCCCCCTTCAACTCCGCCGCCGCCCTCCCCCCGGGCTCCTACGCGTCGCTAGGTGAGGTACCCAGCATGCTCCTCTTCTGACCGGAGGCAAACCTAACGGCAGTCGCCGAAATTTATAATTCCCTTGGCGATTGAGTGTCAAATCATTTTGATCAACAGTTTATTTGCTTATTTTAATTTTAATTTTTTTTAAACCTCTATCAAAGTCTGAGTCTATAATAGTGTAATAATAGACATAAAAAAAAACATTGTTGATTTTCAAACCTTAAAACGTGAGAGGCATTTCCAATGAAGGAATGCGCCAACTTTGCATTGTATTTGTTGCCATGTTTCTCACATTGGCATAAAACTCCCCTTCAATTTTGAATGGAAACATTAATGTGAAATCTATTGATTTTTACACAATGAACTTCAATGATACCATTCAGTGATTATGTGTATATCACTCAACAGCACAAAAAAAAACATTATTGAGAAAGGATGGACGGCTGTTTTGGAGGCGCCTCGTAAAACTTTGACTGAAATGGTCAAAGATTTTATATTTTTCCTCCTTTCATCCTGTGAGTATTATATAACATTCATTCAGTTTAATAGCATGCAGCTGGAGAAGACAGAGTTTTGGTTTTTTTACCCGAAAATAAATCAGTGCGTTTGATTTGGCAATGCTGCAGCGCCACAGATTTGAGTTAGCTGGTTAGGGGGTGGGGGGGGGAGGCTGAATTTAAAATGAGCGCTATCAACTGAAAACAACGAATCATTTTTCCCCTTCGACTTCAGATTCTTTGGGGTTTTTTATACTTAAAATATAAACAACAAACAATATGATTATTTTATTTTTATTTTTTTTATCAGTTGAAACAAGTAATTAGTTACAGGCTCGATCTACCCAAACTTTCACCAGTTAATAGAGCGGTTATCCTTCACAGTGCCTCCCGTCTTGATGAAGTGCGGAGACATTTTCCGCCCAAATCACCGTTTTTTACGGTGCGACGCCGTCTGATTAGTACTCAACTGGAGACGTCGTTAGCGTGTTCTGTCGAGCGGCAACCGTGCGGACGGCGACCAAACGCTTCAAAGACAAAGCTAAAATGTCTCAAGCTTTCCCAGAGTGATGGAACGTCGCCAAAACCCGACGAGGTGGTATTTCACCAACGTTCTTACGTCAATGAGGATTGATCAGGATTAGTAGGCGTGCTCAAATGCCCCCTAACCAACCCCCATCCGTCCCCAGTGGCTTCCTTCGCTTCCCTAATGACCGTTGACTAATGACGGAGGCTCCTGGCTCTCACATTTACACACGCTCGCACACGCTCGCACACACACACACACACACACACACACACACACACACACACACACACACACACACACACACACACACACACACACACACACACACACACACACACACACACAGACGCTCCCTTTCGCTCTCTCTCTCTCTCACCTCGTATTCTTCCTGCCTAAATCTGCTACTAACGTCTTCCTCTCCTCCCACTCGCTGCTCCAACGCCTTTCTTTAATGCCAAAAAAGATGGCACGCCTGGTAAAATCGATGGTAAGACGTGTGTGTGTGTGTGTGTTGTAGTAAAGTCCAAGTAAAAAAGTGAAGTGTGTAATGTATGTGCGAGTGTATCTCTCCATCCGTCAGGGGCTCCACTCCTCTAACCTCCTTTTCCTTCACCTCCTTTTCCTTCACCTCCTTCATGTCCCTGACCACCTTCCTCTTCCCCCCCTGAAAGTAGCCGTCTACTGTGTGGAGTGCATGGACTGTCTGCATGGATGTCCTCCAACTCTTAACTACTGCCCCCACCTAAAACTACTGCACCCACCTAAAACTACTGCACCCACCTTAAACTACTATACCTACCTTAAACTACTGTACCTACCTTAAACTACTGTACCTACTTTAAACTACTGTACCTACCTTAAACTACTGTACCTACTTTAAACTACTATACCTACCTTAAACTACTATACTTACCTTAAACTACTTTACCTACCTTAAACTACTGTACCCACCTTAAACTACTATACTTACCTTAAACTACTTTACCTACCTTAAAGGGTTGTACCCACCTTAAACTACTGCAACCACCTTAAACTACTGTACCTACCTTAAACTACTGTACCTACCTTAAACTACTATACCTACCTTAAACTACTGTACTTACCTTAAACTACTATACCTACCTTAAACTACTGTACCTACCCTAAACTACTATACCTACCTTAAACTACTATACCTACCTTAAACGGTTGTACCTACCTTAAACTACTATACCTATCCTAAATTACTGTACCTACCTTAAACTACTGTACCTACCTTAAACTGTTGTACACACCTTAAACTACTATACCTACCTTAAACTACTGTACCTACCTTAAACAGTTGTACGCACCTTAAACTACTGTACTTACCTTAAACTACTATACCTACCTTAAACTACTGTACCTACCCTAAACTACTATACCTACCTTAAACTACTGTACTTACCTTAAACTACTATACCTACCTTAAACTACTGTACTTACCTTAAACTACTATACCTACCTTAAACTACTGTACCTACCCTAAACTACTATACCTACCTTAAACTACTATACCTACCTTAAACGGTTGTACCTACCTTAAACTACTATACCTACCTTAAATTACTGTACCTACCTTAAACTACTGTACCTACCTTAAACTACTGTACCTACCTTAAACTGTTGTACACACCTTAAACTACTATACCTACCTTAAACTACTGTACCTACCTTAAACTGTTGTACGCACCTTAAACTACTGCAACCACTATAAACAACTGCACCCATTATAAACTACTGCACCCACTATAAACTACACCCACCTAAACCTACTACATTGTCCATATACTACTGCACCCCTTCTGTTCGTCACATAAAGATCAGTTTGAAGATTTTAGTAATATTTTCAATGTGTCTGTCTGACATTTTTATAAAAACCCCGGTGAAGCTGCCCCTCTCTCCCCCACGCAAGAAGAAAATCAGACATAGCAAAGAAGGAAACGATAGGCGGGACATTAAGCGGCTCACTGAAATGAGAGAAGACAAGAGAAACAAGAATGTTCCTCACGGTCATTCCTTCTTTCCTCCTTTCTGTCTTTCTTTGGTCCCTCTTGCACCAACGTTCCCTCCGTGGTAACGTTGGTACCAGATGGCACGGACCAACTCGGTGCCGAATTTGATGCTTCACCCGAGGTCAAGGCCAATACTCGGGAACATAATCTGCGAAATATTGATCATGCGTCTCTTAACCCTAACCCTAAATATATATAATAAAGGTATAGCACATGTGAAATATATTTAATTTGGAGCGGTGTAGTTTGCTGGTCAAAATGCACGGTCACATGGTCAAAGCCCTGGACTGCGCCTCCCCCCTCGGGCCTTGAGCTTTGGTTTGCAGCATCGTGCCGGCACGGAGCTGGAAGCTGAGATGTGTCCTGTATATGGTTTTCCCCGTGAGGTGTCGTGCTGCTGTCTCCTTCGTCCTTCTAGTTAAGGCACATTTCTGCATGTATGTCAACAACCCTTCCTTTTTCTCAACACCTGTTCCCAATTTAAAGCGGCTTGTCGACCCATCACCGATCGAGCTTCGGCTTTTTTTCCCACAGGTCGATAATGGTTTCGGTGCAGGGGGCTCATTTCGATTCCGCCAGTAATGCGTACATTGCATAGTTTGTGTGTTGTATAATGTGAGGGTTTATGATGTTGTACAGGCAGAGTAATAGCGGCCTCTACGATATGATAACGATGTCAGACATTGGGGTTGATACAACGTGAGCTCGTACTCACTTGGTGACTTCTGGTCTTTAAACATCCGCAGGCAGCTGAGTACTGCATTCCACAGTACCCCCCACCCCCCCACCCCCGCCAACTCAAAGAGCAGACGCGGCTTATGGGGCTTTATTGACCGGCTTCGCAACATATATATATTTTTTATCTTTCCGTATCTGTTCTCGTTATCGTGCTCCGTGTTTTTTTTCCCCAGGGAGTTAGATATGGAGGCTGTGTTGCCAGAGCTATTCTGGGTCATTTGCACAACAGGTCAGCCCCCCGCGTTCTAGCCGAGCAGGCCTTCCTTATCACGCAGCCCTCCGATGGAGTCCAGGCTGCAGCATTTTGGCCCTTCCTTCTATCGCGGCAGTTTGTTGAGACGCTGAGCGATAAGGGGCTCGTTGGCCACAGCGATGGGCAGGAATTAGGACTAACCAAGGTTTTTGCAAGTTTGCATTAGGAAATGAACCGCCGGTGTGTTTTTGAGTGTGAGTGTTTTCTGTTTGACCATGTGTGCAAAGACAAGGTTTAATTCACGGAGAGTGAAAGTAAACGGTCCTTGGTCCGTTTGATAGACCGGACCTGTTTATTGGACCCCACTTATTGGTGAGACCTGACCTCGCTGTGCAGCCTTTTGGTCAAAGTTTATTGTTTTTAAATGCGCTCTATAAAGGAGTATGACTTGACTTTGACCTGCGGTATTGACTTTTCTCATTCATTTTTTTTTTGATTCTCTTGCGAGAGGTTTGCAAACACATGCTAGTATCAAAAGCAAAATGCACTTCCCCCAAGTGGTTCTGATTGTTCAAGTGGTGGAGCAACGTGAAGCAATGGTGACTTTGGTGTCAGTCATATTTTGGCCACAGGCAACTTTCATGATACACTTGAGGGAATAGTTTCAGCTATCGCTGTGCAGGTACCACTATCCTAACATGTTGAAAGTAGTGTTGTCCAAAGTCCTACTTGGAAAAATGCAATGGAAAGGCCAAATCAGATTTCAGAGAAAGAATATCAGGCTCGACATCTCAACTCCCGGGAAAGGAATTTTAACAGCAACAGCAAAGACTTTTGAACTTATTTTCATTGTGTGTTATGAATACATTTAATGCACATTCTAAGCATTTGGTGAAGTCGCGCAATAGCTGCAGTACTAACTAGGTGACAATGTCAGACCCTTTTATTTCTCTTCACCAAGAGAAAACCTTGTACTCTTTGAAAAGCTTGTACTCTCAGAAAGATTTCATCCAAATAATTATTTTCACCCGTTATCTGTTTAGTTATTTATGTTGTTTGTTCCCTCCTCCATGTCTTGGGGTCTTTCTCTCTGTTTCTTTCTCTCTCTCTCTCTCTCTCTCTCTCTCTCTCTCTCTCTCTCTCTCTCTCTCTCCTCTCACCCAGGTGTTCTTCATCATTCTGTGTCTCCAAAAATGTTCAGTTTTCCAGCATTTCTGTCCAGAAAGTGGGTGGGAATCTGTGATATGTCATATAAATGGATTTAACTCAATTCCCTATGTTCTTGTGTCCGTCTGTCTGTCTGTCTATCCATCTATCTATCCATCTATCCATCTATCTATCTATCCCCTACCCCCCTCAACCTTTGCCTTCCCAGGCCGTGTTCGCACCAGAAGACAAAGCTCTGGCAGCACAGCAGGGGGCAGCAGCACCACCACGGTTGTGGACAGTAGGGGGCGTAGCCGAGCCAAAGTGGTGTCCCAGTCCCAGCGTAAGTACTGACATCATGGCCAGACTTCATTGACAACACTGCTCAGAATGTGCCGGAGCCAAGGTTTTTTGAACTGTGGTTTGTGAGCTGTGGGTCGCAGCCTAGCGCCAGGTGGATCACAGGAACGCCTCTGTAGCGCGTTTCTTTTTTTCCCCCACTGTAGGAGGAAAATACTCATTCAGTTCCCAGTGTCTCCTGAAGTTCACACTACTTCGCACCACATCAAATACCACCAGGCCCTCGGCTTGAGATCAAAAATGGCAGAACAGCGTCATACTTTTAAAAAACATTTTTTCAAGTAAAATCGTGTGTTATGTCTAACTGTACATATTGATGGAGAATTTTTTTTTTTTTAAGTTAGAACAAGCCACAGACAACCTGACAAAAGTCCATCCAAGGTTCCGGCGACACCGTGCACCCGGCGCCCAGCTTTCCGTCGCTCTGTGCCTTCATACCATTTTCAGTGTCGCTCCCCTATTTCAGTATGATCCTTTTGGGGGATCATACGTGCCTGGCGTCTGTTTCTCTAATGCACTGCGGCGGCCTGAAGAAGCGCTGAGCTGCTGGGAATGAATCGCCACATGTACCTGCGCTTCCTACTTGCATGTCTGCGTGTTCATGTATGTACCGTACGTAGGGCGTGGGGCTGGGAGATCGATAAGTTCCCATAATACTGTTTAGCATCTTTTCTGTGATATCCCCCACCATATTGTGGTTCTGTCGACTTAAGTTATGATTCAGAGGAGATATGAGCTCAGACTTTGACGATATGAAAAAAATATGAAATGAGAGTCAGAGGTGATGCAGCGTACCTCAGTTGGATTCTTTTAAAGGGTGGGTCCACTATTTCAGAAGTGACGGTAACATCACGTTTAAGATGAAATGGCTTTTGTTTTTGTTTTGTTTTTTTGTCTTTTTTTCGGTATACATATAAAACCCATCACACTATATGACGTGAGTTTTCTGTTTTCTTAAAGGGGATTTAACGTTCTGTTTTTTAAGGCTCAAACGTTTGAAAGTTTCTTAATAGCGTTAAGCGAGGCTCTTGCGTTATGGACAAACCATGGGAACCGACATTTCAATACGGGTTATTTTTGGTGTAAAAAAATGGCGAATTTAGCTGATCTCCGACGAGGCATTTTGATCCGTGTCGGCCCAGCCCCCGCGGGAGGTTTTGTGTGTTCTGACGATTCTTCAGCGGTCGGTACACAACTAACATGTCTGCAGCTGGCCAGAGTGCACGCTTGTTAATAAACGTAACACCTTCTGTCCCCCATCTTGACCGCTCTTGATTTCCCACCCGTCCTGGCGCTCGCTTTCATCACTCAGGATCCAGATCAGCCAATCCCATCAGTGGTAAGGCCCGGCTCCATCCAGTCCCCTCGTCACGCCTCCCCCACTTTCCCAAACGTGCTTTGCATGCTCTTCTCCTTCCTCTGTTTTTTATTTTCTTTCTTGTGTCCCGATCGATCCCTGCATACTCTGGCGGTCTCTCTCTCGAGTGCCTTTTTATTTAGTTTTTATGGTTTTTTTGTTTTGTTTTATCTATCTTATTTCTTTCCAGCTCCCACAGTCCGCAAATCCGCTCCCAAACTGAAAGTCCTTAATTTTTGTTCTTTGTCAGCTCTCGGGTGCCGATGCTAACATTTACACATACACGTGCTAGGTTATAAGATCCCCTTGAACACACACACACACACACACACACACACACACACACACACACACACACACACACACACACACACACACACACACACACACACACACACACACACACACACACACACACACACACCTTTTCTGTGGCCAACATCACAAATGTCAATTGCTCGGGTTTGTTCATTCAAAGCTGAAATCCCATCCTGTTGTCCTGCCTTCCTGGTGTTTGTTTTCTATCATTTGAACTCAAATCTCTTCTCATCCAACTAACCCTGTGGAATAAACCTCCTCCCAGGACTTTACCTTGAAAGATCCATTATTTGACATAAAAATGATTTTAAAACGAACGTACCTTTGTCCAATACAATCTTGCCATGATACCCTGTAAAACAGGGCCCTCATTGAAGCCGACGAGATTCCACATATTGCAGTCAATGGCAAATCCAAAAAATAAACAATTGAATTGCATGACTATTTACCACAATTATGGTTTTTGAACATAGATACTTAGAAAAGATACATAGAATACTAATTCATGTACCTTCCAAGCTGTCAACAAGGCAGAATCTGATTGGCTGGTTCCCAGGAAGCTACTTGATTAATTGGCAAAATCTCATCCCGGGAATGCCGTTCCATGCATTAAATTTTTTCGCCACAAAAATTTCCCTGAATGCAATGACTTGACGGTAAAATGTTACCACAGGACCAGCGGGTTCAGTCCGAAACCGACTTCAACTCAAGTAACGGTGTTTCTATGGAGAGGCTGTGTCTACTCTATGGAAGTCAGTGATGTCGGTACAGTATCTCCAGGGGACAGGGTTGTTAGGGAATTCAGCTTTGGGGGTTCTCTGAACCATTGAAGCACATTGTTAAAGGCAGCGTCACCTCCTGGGTGTTACTTCAGTACCGTTGTCATGACTCCAGCCTTTCTCTGGACCCTGTAACATACTCTTAACAGTGGAACCTGTGTCTGTCTCCTTGCTTTTCTCACCTGTGTATGTTTGGGATTTCTATATTCCGTGTGTGTGTGTGTGTGTGTGTGTGTGTGTGTGTGTGTGTGTGTGTGTGTGTGTGTGTGTGTGTGTGTGTGTGTTGCTTCTTTTGTCTCTCTATGTACTGTGTGCGTGCGTGTGTGCGTGCGTGCGTGTGTGTGTGTGTGTGTGTGCGTGCGCAGCTGGAAGTCGCTCCAGCTCTCCAGGCAAGCTGCTGGGCCACAGCAGCTACGGTCGGCTCCCCAGAACCCCGGTTTCCACCCCAGGAACACCGCTGGACAAACGCAGCAGGATTCCCCGCAGCCAGGGCTGCAGCAGGGAGACCAGCCCCAGACGACTGGGCATCGGTAAGGACGGGCCCCCCGGGGACCCACCGCTGGCGCCAGGGGAAATTTCCCTGTTATTGAATCATTTTCTCGACTTAATCGATGAGAAAGGAGATAACATTTCTCACGTGGTCTGAAGAAGTTTAACTAGCTGTTGTTGTTTTACTTGAAAAGGTTTAGGTTACCAAATATTTAAATATATAGCCAATAAACGTATTAGAATAGCTCACTATAGCAGTGAAGGAAACTGTAGAGGGCAGTTTATGGGTGCAGTTCCACCGATGCACAGTGAAGAATTTCAATGAAAACAACTGTATTCTTTGAGTCCTAATTTTATTTTTTATTTGTTTTTGTTTCTTGTCAAGACACAGCAACACACCGAGTAGAAGCACTACGCCCTTCGTTATCTTTATTTCTTGATTAAGAGATAAAACGTCCCGTAACACGTTTGTGTTTTCCTTTGAAACCGCGGTACACTCTCTTGACAGTGCACAGGTTGTAAATAAAAGCACATGATGCTCGGTGATGTAATCAACCAGCGGTTAAAGCGTCAACCTTCAAGTAGAAGGCGTGGCCCATGACGGATTACAGAAAATCCCGAGTTCAGAAAGTAAAAGTCCTGACCCGGCACCAGCCGCGCACTGAGCAGCTGATTTCACTCCGTAGATGGACCTCTCAGTTGTTCTAATTAGGTCGGTTGCCACTGCTGTTGCAATGGCGTCATCATGGGATATTCGGTTTTAGATATATATAGAATATATATAATAATATATATAGAAATGGATAAATGTTACGTTCTTCTGTCATGGCCAAACAAGCGGTGGAAGCAATGAATTAAAATGATCGCTTCTAAGGCGTTGTAGTGCAATCCGGTGGATTTAATTCCGTGCTTTTGGGCGCTGACATTTTTCTCTGGATCAATAATGTCAACTACCGGCTACCAGGTCCGCGGCTATGGAGCGTAGCGAGAGGAAACGACACCAAGAAAATGTTTGTTTTTTAATAGATGTAATTACGGCTAATTACAATAGGTGTGAATTGGGGTGTGTTGAATTAGGGTTGGTATCAAACCAGAGCTCCTCGCTCATGATGGAACACGCGCTAAACCCAGATAAACTAAACAGAGTCTGTAGTCCATCAAGTCAAGTGGTTGCAACATGTGCAGAATATATTTCCAACGCAGATTGAGCGCCTTTACTTTTGAATTAATTGACTTAATTGGCTATTATTTTATTTTGTATTTGATTTTTATAGAACTAATACCCCCTTTTGCACATGTGTAGTATTTGTTGTGCATTAACAGTTATGCAAAACAAACAAAGCTTGAGACCTTCTCCTTAGAGTGCTCATTGTGTCTAACCCTCACCCAGCTGTGTGACTGCCAATGTTGTATCACTGTCTCACCTCACTGCCTCTCCAAGCTCTCCCTCTCTCTATATATATATATATATGTATATATATATACTGTGTCCTTTATTTAACCATAAAAGTCTCATTGAGATTAAAATCTATTTTTCAAGAATGACAAGCGAGCAGCACAAACATTGTCACAACAATAAATACAAACAAATGCAATTGAAGGACTATCTATCTATCTATCTATCTATCTGTCTGTCTGTCTGTCTGTCTGTCTGTCTGTCTGTCTGTCTGTCTGTCTGTCTGTCTGTCTGTCTGTCTGTCTGTCTGTCTGTCATCTCTCTCCCTCTCACCATACCCCTCCACTAACCTCACCACCATCTCACCTGTTGCCCTGACAGCCAGGCTTTGTGGTAAAGCTCTTCTTCCTGCCGCTCTCCCCTACCGCACGCTAGCCCGGAGCCGTATCCCCCGTCCCAGCATGTCTCAGGGCTGCAGCCGCGACACCAGTCGCGAAAGCAGCCGCGACACCAGCCCCGCTCGGGGCTTTGCTCCTCTGGGTGAGTACAGGCCAGTCGCCCCCCGCCCCTTAAAAAGATTAGGCTGGTCCTGGTGAGTCTGAACGTGTCTTGAAAAGGGGGCAAATCCACACCGGACCAATGCTCCCATGCAGCTGCACGCTTGTGTTCTGTCCATGTTGTGTTTTCTGTACAAAAGTCAATTTGCTTATTCATGTGTCATTTCCTGTCTGGACCCTCTGCCCCTCTGTTGTGCATGGACTAACTGATGCTGATGAACAGTGTCATTCCAGAGGTTTTCTGATAGTGTTTTTTTTTTTTTTTTCTCTATTTTGAACCATTTCTGTGCTACTATTTTATTATTTATGTAGTATTTCAACATTGCATTTCAGTATTTAAGTATGTTAATTTAGGTATCCAACACAACAACATAGGTTTTTGTATTGTATTGTAGGTTTTTTCAATTGCACAAAACATAATAAAGGTTTTTCCGGGACCAGATGAAGCAGCAGAGGTGAAAGGGATTCGCTGCTTAAAGTGGCGTTCGTACGGTGTGCGTCCTTGCCCTTAATGTCCATAGCTGATGGTGCCTCAGTGTGCAGGTGCTGCTACTTCCTGTGCTCTGACAGGGCAGGAAGTGATGTGGTGTTGGCCAGCAGCCATGGCTTGTAAAGCACCAAATCTATGATGAAGGACCTGTGTGTGACAAGGAGGCAAATTATAAGGGCCGTTTGACTCCGGTCCGAGTTGACACGCTGTACTGTATGTCACCTTCATAGGTTCCTAATTTTCCCGGGGAGATGAGGGCACAGGGTACATGCATAGCGGCCGCGCCCTTGGCTGCGCGGGATGGATGGGTGACTTGTTTAAGAGGAATGGGATGGTTACTCCCAAACCCTTATAGCACAAATACCAAATCAAAGCTGAATCGATGTCTCTGTGTTGTACACAAACCCACTTTCCGCAATCTTTGAGTGTTTGAATGCCGTGGTTATAAATATGATATATTCGTTAATATCTAAAGTAGTTGGTTAACGAAACCGCTTTAGCAAGGAAAAGGAAAGGTGTTACCTGAAGTTATAGTGGTCCTTGGGACCCCGAGCCGTTCTGCTTTCCATTCCAGCCCTGTAGCAGCGGACGATTCAATTAATTGATCCAATTAACCAATTGGATCAAGCTTTCCAGCTTTCAAGAGTCAAGATGTTTATTTGTCACATACATATACATACTTTCATACATATATGCAGTGAAATGTAATGCAACGCACCCGGTGATAACACACAATATGTCCTCTGAAAATTTCTTTCTACTAGACCAACTAACTGATTCCTAAAACGTAATACAGTAAGTTGAATACTTTCTAGAATAAAATAAAATTATATAGAATAAAATAAAATAGAATAGAATAAAATGGAATAGATAAAGGGAATATGCTTATGTATATGGGATAGGCAATTATGTATATACAGATATGTGCATTAAAGTGGTATGTGAATAAAGTGAGGTAGTGTTTGTGAGATATACAGCACAGTATACAACAGTACGGCACAGCACTACGGCATCACCGAACAACCCTGAACAGTGACACAGTATGCAGTACAGTATGCTACATACAGTACAGTAAGGTAGTGGAGCCTGTGTGTGAGGCTCCAGGTCCGCATGCTTCCAGCTTCATTGGTGAATTAAATTCAGTCCCTAATTCTAGCCCTCGAGTACAGGGCTAGAATGACTTCCAGTGGTATTTTGCTGCTATTAACCCCCCTGGTCCTGGTCGCCCCCCCCCCCCCACAGCCTCCCGACGTCACTCCCGCTCCACCAGCGCTCTCTCTACGGCCGACCCCCACAGCCAGTCAGGTGACCTGCATGCCCCCCCCCCCCCCCCCGATCCTCGTGCCCTGTACCAAACCCCCCCAAAACACCCAGCCTCCCCACCTTCCCCTGGAGGCGTCGGTGCGCCCGCATGCTTCCACGAGTCTGTGAAGTGATGTTATGGTCGGCAAAATTTTCCATTTTTCAGTCGGTTTGCATCCCTGTCCTTCAGCAGCCTTTACTGTTTTATCAAGGAGGTCTGGTAAGGTCAGAACAAGGTTTTTAAACATTGTTTTTTGTGTTTGTTATATATTTTTGGCCTTACCTACAAGGCAATTGCGTTACCTTTTTTCAGTTTTCATATATATGTTTTCACCGTGGCTGTGAGAGTTGCTTTAAGGAGATGTAAGCTTTTGCTTTTTGTGCTGTATTGGTCTCAAAGTGTACGATCTTTAAGTTTTTTGTGTTGTGGTCGTTGTTTTGCTATTTTTGTCTGGGGTTGTTTTTTCTTCCTTTTCGATTTGTACCTTAATTTTCGGACCGATGTGTTTGTGGTTTTTTCGGTACGTTCGGCATTTTTGAGTTTCGTGTTTTTGTGTCAGTCTTTTGATTTACCTCAGAAGGCATTTTGTTTCCTTACTAACGGTCACCCACTTCTGTTTAAGGTTTCCTTCTTGGTGGAAGCTCGCTGATGCTTGTCTTCATTCATCCATTGTGGCTTCTGTGTAGTGATTGCTGAGTCCTTCATTTCATTCTTTATTGGGGGGTGTCTTTTCTTCATTTTTTTTAAGCACCATACCGGTGAAATTTACACCTCTCGTCATTACCGAAGATTCTATCCATCTTTAAATGTACATTGTACACTGCATATTATGTACACAGTGTATTGTTTCATAGATCTTGGCCTACCTTACTAAATGGCTTTTTCCACACCATTCACGTCAAAATTGCTAGACAGTGTGTGTTGGTGATGGGGGTTTTAACTGTTGCTCGTTAGACCGACCAATGAGCAACAGGTATGCAGCCACCCTGATCCCAGTCACCTAAATCCAGGTCAGGTGTGGCTGCTCAAACCACATGGTCCCCACACTAAATGGCTTATTCCACACCATTCACGTGAAAATTGCTGGACAGTGGTTATTCACCCTTGTGAAAATCATGGATGGATGCATGGATTTACTTTCACTAAAATTACTGTAATAATCTGCAAATGATTGAAATTTGTGCTTATGTCTGGAAAGGATTTTTCATTTGAAACTCGTATTTTCTCTGCCAGAGGACTCATAACATTAAAAAAATGTGAAAGATTATGGCGAAAATGTAAAGTTAAGGGGCTTGTAAGAAGAAAATTAATTAGGAAAGGAATGATCTATATCTACAGTGTATAAAATTATGTTGGACAGAGACACCCACTGACACCACTCTGGTCCTTTAAGTGAACATAACGCAGGGATTTCTAAAGTTGTCCCTCAAACAAGGTTACTGAGATATCCTTCACTTTAGCCTCTCAAGGTAAGTTTCTTTACTTCCCCTTTACGTCCTGAACTTGGCTAACACTTCCCTCCTCCCCCCACTCCCCACTCCCCTCTCTTCTAGATCGCTACGGTTTGATCCACCAGGCCAGAATTTCGGCGTCTGTCAACGCCATGCGAGTCCTCAACACCGGAACCGAAGTGGAGGCGGCGGTCGCCGATGCTCTGGTAGGTCGCCTCAAAGAAATGAGGTGTCCCCCAAAGACCAGACGTCAGTCAATCTAATTGTTCTACCCAAGAAAATACTGAATGTGTGTCCTGACGATAACAGGGTGCACAGGTCTGGTCTCTGGTTTCTCACTTTGAAAGAGATTTTGTTATCTACAGTAATAGATTGGATATGTTATGGTGGTATGGATGTCGGAATTCTTCATGACATATCTGCTCCATTATAGTTTTTCCAAATGGAAAAAACGGGAACTACTTAGCGTGCAGCGGTGGAAAGAGTACTGGGACCTTTTACTCAAGTTCAAGTACACATAACCTGACAAAATGAGGGTACCACATTGACCTTACCTCATTTCTCAGTCAGTAAAAATAGCGAAGTACTTGCTCTTAAATGTACTTGAAATAGAAAAAAATTAAAGTACGCGTCACATCCAGTGCCCTGATATAATGGAGCCTATACAGTAATACGGCATAAAGTGCCTATTGGACCTTTTTCATATATTAATATAAATCGTGTTTTGTTTTGTATTGTGACTTTTTAAAAATGTAGTAGATGAATAGGTGAACGTATGCAAAACTGAATATATATTCAACTAAGAAGAGATACTTAGGATAGGTTTAGGGATGAGATGTTACTTGTATGTACTTCTAAATGTACTTATGGTCAGTAATGAAGCACCCTCGCTTTATGTGACTTTTGAATTAGGGATGTAACGGTATGAAATCTCACAGTACTACCGAAATACTGCGGTATATGTATTTCACGGTATTCATTTTACTCCCTTATTTTCTGTATATTCAATTAATAAATAGTTCATATTAAAAAAGAGAAACACATGGTGAAGCCTCTGACACGGCGCAGCGCAGCAAGACGCTTGTCGGGGCTGACAAGTTCACAGGAGAGGCAAGAGAAGCGACGTGTAGATCAAAATCCGACTTACTTGCAAAACTGCAGATGTGAACTTAAATTCACCTCGTGTTGCCGCTGCGCTGTAGCAGACGACCAAGTGCTGTAACAATCCATCCAACAAGTCATTTCCCGAAGCCCCGTTCCTCCGCGTTTACACTCGCTCCCATAACGTAAAGCACCGTATCGCAAACTATTGGTGTAAAGCAGCTCTGCCGCTGGAAGCAAAGATGGTGGAATGCGTCTGCTAAGGTGAGGGTGAATTAAAGTTTACATCTCAGGTTTTCTAACACAAATGTAAAAGGTCTAACAGGGAAAGGCTTTGTACCGCGGCGCACCTTAAAACGGTATACCGTTACATCCCTACTGAGAATGACATTTCCAGGAGACCACCTTAGACCTTAGACGTCGATGCCGTGCTCTGTGTTTAAGGAAGTCTGACATACAACATTCTGACATTCAATTTCCTCACTTGTGAATTTTTTGAAGTATCCTTCCGATTTTCTCCTTTAGCTCCATAAAGAACTGTTGTTCTGTGTCCTGTGTTTATCCCCTCGCCCATTTAAAACCACCCTCTCCCCCCCCCCCCCTCTCTCTCTCTCCCCTGGTTTGCTCCGTTTACCGTATCAGCTTTTAGGAGACTCCAGGAACAAGGTAGCTGTTCAATGCCCTTTGTACACCTATGCCGTCACGCGCTCATAGATGAACTCCACGAACACGCCCGTCGCTGCCGCTCTGCACGCGATGCCGACTGACAGCTTCCACTCGCTTGTTCGACCTCTCACGATTTAGTTTTTGGTTTCGTTTTTTTTTTTTCACCTCGACTCCCCCTTATTTGCCTCACGCTTCCATTGTGCTTATCGACGTCGTCCACCCACGACAGTGAACTTGTCACTTTGCGTTGTTTTTTTTTTCCTTTGTTGTTTTTTACCCTGTGGTGTTATTTTGTTCAGTTGTGTAGTTGTTCATAATTCAAATGTGTTGAAAACATTTTGTGCACTTGATTTTCCTTTGGTAGTTGTTTTTCATCCCTGTCACCACCTTCTCACTTGAGACTTTTTTTTATAATTGCCATTGCTTGACCTGCCTTTGATGTTCATCTTAAAAATAGAAAATTGTAATTTTTCTAACCTTGGTATCCAAATATATCCAATACTAAAAATATATCTTTCCCATATTATGTTTTTTGGAGTCATGTCCTGCAATGTATGGTTGCAGCATCACCTCACTTCTGCTGATAGGAAACCATAGAGTGGAGAAAACATCATTTTTGTTGGGAAATTGTGTCTCTTATCCAGATTCAGACGAGAAGGTCAACACCAATTTCATGCCTGTGTGTCCAGTACAAAGATAGAAACGGGCTGCATGCTAACTGTGTTAGCCTAGTGCATGGCTGCAGGTGGAAGCGACTAGCCTAGCTCCTGTGAGATGAGGAAACACACCTTCCAGCATCTCATAAGCTGAGTTATTTGAGGGTGCACTGAACAGGCAGAAATGGAATATAATATTCGTAAGTATGATTTAATTAGTGTATAATCCCATGAAAATAAGAATCCTTGTTGTTTTGTTACCTTAGAATGAGCCGTTTCTATCTACATAGGGGGTAAGTATGCTTTACGGAGGCCGCCATGTTGCACCACCATGTTTCTTCTACGGTATCCCAGAACAGACAAACCAAAAACCGGCTCTAGAGAGCGCCTGAGGCGTTTTCGAGAGTTTCCACAGTCTCTTCCATGGAGGCAGCCATGTTGCACCGCCATGGGGAGGGGTATTCATTTGGTTGCGAGCTACACTTTATTATCATTACTCTTGTTTTTATTATTATTATTATTTATTTTTATTATGCTGTAGTTATTATTAATAACGATCATTGCATTGAGCTCATAAAGTCAGCATGCAGGCCATCAATATCTCGGTACTGGACACCCGAGGATGAAATTGGTGTCGACCCTCTCATCTGAATCTGGGTAAACGTATGAACGTATGAAATGAGAACGCATTTTATAGGAATTAATACAAAAATGTTGTACTCAGTAATACACTACTAACAGTAGTTAATTTTTTATTTTTGTTTGCCAGTGGGATATTTATTCCGTACCTATTAAATGTTTATGGGTTAAGATACAGAAAGACATATTACTGAGGTTCAACAGGAAGGCTGTGATCCATCTCATAGTTTCACAACAGAAAAATGTTTACGTCTCAACAGGAAAATAGAAAATAATGATACTCCTTTTATTTTACTCCTATCATTTAATCACTCCTTAACACATACCATAACGGAATAAATACCACTGCGGGATTACCAGATTATTCCTAAAGAATGTTTATTTTATTTGAATTCATTTTATTTTCAAAATTTTTGGCTCTGCATTACTCAGATCCATGACTGAACTGAATTGTCAGCCTGTGATGAAAGGGCGGTACCCGTCTCACTCACCTCCTCCTTGCCCCTCCCCCGCGCAGAGAAAGCCCGTGAGGCGACGGTACGAGTCTCCGGGGATGTACTCGGACGACGACGCCAACAGCGACGCGTCCAGCGCCTGCTCGGAGCGCTCGTACGGCTCCAGGAATGGAGGCATCCCCCACTACCTGCGGCAGACGGAGGACGTGGCTGAGGTCCTGAACCACTGCGCCAGCTCCAACTGGTCCGAGAGGAAGGAGGGCCTGCTGGGCCTGCAGAACCTGCTCAAGAGCCAACGAATACTCAGGTACAGTACCTCGGGGTGAACCTCGCGGTTGTTGCCGATTTCGACTTGTGTTCAAAGTTTGTGTCAAAGTTCTGCGTCTCTCAACACCTTAGAATACTGAGAACAGGGGTTCCGAGAATAATTTTTTCCCTCCTCAATAAAACTTTATTTGATTAATAAGACTTTTTTTTTTTTTTTGTCTTCATGTTTTCGTTAGCGGTCTGAATCGGTTGTATTTCCTTGTTAGAGAGTGATCTTTTAAGGGCGTACACTACAGAAGTCATGTTTTGGTTTTTTTAAACCCATATGCCTCAAATCGTCCAAGGCTTCACGCTCTCTGGTGATTTCTGGCACCAGACACAAAAGGTACCAAAGTGAAGATAAACATTAGCATTTAAAACATTAAAAAAGTGGGGAGCTCTCTGAGGCAACAGTTTCACGTTAGATTTAAACATGACATTTGGCTTGTTTAAGCAATGTTATTATAAGCTATTTTTCCCTATAGTTGTAATAATGTGGCTTGCTGGACCCTTGGAGCCAGATGGAAAACAAAACTTTTTTCAATGTAGAAATACTTAAAGACAATAAATAACAATAATAAACAGAATAAGGGGGTGGATGGCAGGCGGAGAATGCTGCGACTCTATGGCGAAAGCTCATTCCAAGATTCAGCGATGATGCATTGCAACTTTGAACTTCATAGTCGCATTGTATTATGCAGTTCTCTGTTGCTTGTTTGGGTTTGTCTTTTTTTAACCTTATTCTATTCCTGTTTGCTGCAGCCGAGTGGAGCTGAAGAGGCTTTGTGAGATTTTCACAAGGATGTTCGCAGATCCCCACAGCAAGGTAGGGACATTGAGCTGACAAAACAAAGTTATTACCGCCAAAAAAAAGAAATGCCATGGAAAGGAGGAGTCAGATTTATTATTTTAAATCATCTTGGAAGAGCATCAGAATTTTGCGCAACGCAGCTTTACTTTGAAATGGAATGATATCCATAAGACAGCATTTGGTGATCTGATTATGGTGCCCAGCGTGTGTCTTTTACATTTAATTTATTCATTGATAGGCTAGAAACAATCAAAGTAAGGGTGCGCCGATCGACCAGCCCCCGATTGTGATCGGCTGATATTCGTTGTATGTAGTGTGATTGGTGATTGGTATAAGCCAATCACATGACGTAAAACATGTGAGACAATTTCTCTTCCCCGGCAGTGTTTCCCATTCACTGATTCATTTGTGACGGCCCGCCACAATATCCACGCTGACCGCCACATTTTTTTCTTTTTTAACTATTTATAGTAAAATCTTAGTAGAGCTGCGTGCGGCACACAGCCCGCTGAATGAATGAATGAACTAAAGTGTAGGATGGAAGGGGCGGAGGGGAGGAGACACACATCGCGTACACAGCTCGCTGGCTCGGACCTCTCTGTGATTAGCCCCTCCTCTCCGTGCACTCTAGAGCCGAGATCGGTTCCAAAAAAACAAGCCCGACCCGAGCTCGTTCTGTCTGAGCCCGGCCCGGGCCCGTTCCATTGGCTGCATTCATTGGTGCAATTTATGGGCCGGGCCCGAGCCCGGTTTAAAACCCAAATTTCAAACCCAAATTTCCCGAGTAAGTTGGATAAGTAAACTCATTCCGAGTTGTTCGAATGACAAAAGTCTTTCCAGAATAACGCGGGGGATCTCACTGAATAGCCTACGTCTTCTCGTGAAAGACGCAAAGTGAGTGTCGTTCCATAGGCAACGAAAACCCGACACTTCATTTTTAAATTGTGACCATCGATTGACCGGTGATAAAAGCCATAATTGACACAAGGAATTAACAATCAGACTTTGCGGATTACAGAGAAATTTGAATGACAGAAATCTGTTCATGATTAAGCACGGGATCCTAGTGAATGAATGAATGAATGAGTGAATAAACTAAAGTGTGGGATGGAAGGGGCGGAGGGGAGGAGTCACACATCGCGTGCACATGTCGCAATATTATAACATTAAATATTATATTACATATAACATTTTGATTGTCACACTTTAAATAACGTATTGGAGTGGATTTTTTTTCGTAAACGTTGGGGATCACTCCCTCTCCGCTGTCCCTCGCACTGGGACAGCGGAGAGATCCACTGCACTTCCAGACAGTGGTGGAGACAGATTATTTTGGATGGTTTCCTACTTGTGCGAAACATTTTATTTGTATTTTTTTCTAAACAAAAACTGAAAGGGCCGGTACCCGTCACCGCGTAGCGGAGTGAACAAAACAAAAATGAATACGACACTTCTGTAACGGGGAGACTTTCCCGACCAGACCTTAATACGACGCCGATGGCTCGCGAATGAGTACGTGCGCTTGTGGAGTACGTCAGCTGGGCGGGCCGTCCTTCACTGCGGCCCAGGACACATTCGTGGGTCTGAATCCAAAGCTTTGCCCCTCATGCTTAAGAGGGAGTGGAATATGTTGTACGTGTTCCATTTTAACAGTCGTCAATTCATGATACTTTCTCTTCTCTCTTAATTGTAATACTGAATATATAATGTTGTTAAAAATAGTTAAATAAGTCATGCAAGGCGATAAATAGAAGGCTTCAAATAGACCCCGTGATCGATACTGCTTCGAGCGCCAAAAACCCTGATCGGAGCACCCTTAAATCAGAGAACACATGGACCATTAAAGCACCTTGAACCCAAGTGCATGAGCACCTGTTTCTAAATTCAACCAGATACAAGTGCACCACGGCTGTAAGGAGAATAAAATAGTGTTGTTGCTATTTCATTAATTCAATGCATTTCAATGTAACCGTCTGCAGTGACTTGTTTGTGACTAACGTTGTGTCTCCTGTTGCACGGTCTGCCTTGGTGTGGATTAACCAACAGAGAGTAAGTGTGTGTTCTCTATAAAGACCCTGTTTTACCGTAAACATTAATCACACAAATTAAAATGAGGATTGTCATTAAACACGCTTCTGGCACGTGTGTTTCCAGGTGTTCAGCATGTTCTTAGAGACCCTGGTGGACTTTGTCACCGTGCACAGGGAGGACCTGCAGGACTGGCTGTTTGTCCTGCTCACCCAGCTGCTGAAGAAGATGGGGGCCGATCTGCTGGGCTCCGTCCAGGCCAAGGTCCAGAAGGCCCTGGACATCACGAGGTGAGGGAGGAACTTCAACGGTGACCGGTCAGAGAAGGGAAAGCGGACATGGAGTGCTCCTCGTGGCCTCGGATGTGATCGAAATAAAAACGTTGTCACATTGCGATGCGGTTTTGTGTCATACGCGACGCGATCCAAAATGTCTCATAGTAGGTGAGACATTTTGAGCATGTGTTTTAACGATCAATGAGCACTTGTTTTAACCATCAAACGGGCACAGACAGTGACGATCAAGGTTCCATTAGTTCCAACCTCTTGGTTTATCACAGTGTTATGAAATTATTTTTTTAAATACATTTTAAAAATGCCATTTCGTATATTACCAATGACTTGGCAGCCCACTTGCAATACCCTGATGGCCTATTGGGGGGGCTGTACCCCACAGGTGGAAATTTGCTGTCTTAAGAGGGTGTTTTATTTGAAAATTTGCTCAAATCTGATGCCCTACTTGATATTACACTCGCATTTGTTGTACAAGTCTTTGGGAGAGCCTGACACTGGCTGAGTTCCCGATCAGACAGTTTTCCAGGACCACCGTTTCTGTGATCCGCCTTACCGATGATGATGATGATGATGATGATGATGATGATGATGATTGTACAGCACTGTGATTTCCTCCTCACTCTTGTTCTCCTTTAGGGAGTCCTTCCCATTTGACCAGCAGTTTAACATCCTGATGAGGTTCATCGTGGACCAGACTCAGACTCCCAACCTCAAGGTATCGCAGCATTGCCATGGAAGCTTGATCGGCCTCCCAACTTGTACGCCAAGGGTTTCTAACCAAAGAAGCAAATATACCATCGTTGTTAACCACCCTGTATCACGTTCAATTTTGGGCTGAGGGTCACAAGTTTTGTTTTTTTTTACAGGTAAAGGTGGCAATCCTAAAGTACATCGAGTCCCTGGCTCGGCAGATGGACCCCACCGACTTCGTCAACTCCAGCGAGACGCGCTTGGCGGTTTCACGCATAATCACCTGGACGACTGAGCCCAAGAGTTCAGACGTCAGGAAGGTGGGCGACCATCATCCGCCATCTCACAGCAGATGCACTGTTTGTGACAGTTCCTAGTAGGTCAGGTTAGGTCCCCCCCTGTGATATTCTTCAACAGCAGTAATCTCTCAACTACAGTTTAAAATAGTTGCCCGAGAACTAAGCTAATAAAGGCTTGTCAGCAGTTTTCAAGCCGTATAACATCTAAATATAATGACTTTATATGACAGTTATTAGGTCAGATGTAAATCTGTATTGCAGTCTTTTTTTTTTGCGAAGGCCAAATAAGAGCTACTATTCCATGCAGTAGGTGTAAGTTGTTGAACAAGCTTTTCGAGGGAGACATGTCTAAGGACATTAAGGCAAATTAATTAATGTAGTACATTATGAGAAGAATGCTGTGGATAACCGATTTTCAACAAGACATCTTGAGAACCTGCTTTTTCCATTGATAATTAATCCTGTTAATCACTCCAAAGCCAGTAGCTGCCTTTATCCCTCCGCAGTTTTCTTTCCTTCTCCTTGTTTATTCAGCAGCTGTTGTAAACTTTGATATTGGGCCCGCTCTGCCATGGATGGCCTTGGGTTGCCCGAACCATTATCTTCCTCTGCGCTGATGGACGTCATGTGTTCTCGCCCTCCTCTGTCCCCCTTTCTGTTTGTTTTTCCACTGCTGTGCGCTCAACTGAAGTCCTTGCCTAGTTTTGAAGCAGGCCAATAAGACACCTGCACTATAAATGTCTCCTCTACTGAAATCAAACATGGACCGGCAGCGCTTTGGCTGGATCTATTGGATTGATCGTAATCTCATCGCTGCACATACTTGTGGAGTGGGTTTAAAATACGTTACAACGTTGACCCGTTGACCCGTGTAGTCTGATTTTTAAGGGGACACACAAAACGCTTCCCTCCTTTCTTGCAGATGTCTGTAGATCCTGCAACAGTATAACGAAAGGAACACGCTTTTATTTTTGTTTTTCACCTAAACCTTACGTTTCGACCATTGGGGGTCATTCCGAGTGATCAGAATCTTTTAAATCGATCCAGTATTCAGAGAATAGCTTTAGCTGACTCCCGCACAATGGACGACCCACTTGCGAGTCGGATTGCTCTGGTGCGCGGCACTCGACTGAGGTTTGTCAGACACAGATCAGGCTTAATCTTAGACTAAATCACACGTTTAATCTGGACAAACTGAAATGGCCTTTCCCGGCCAGTCTTAAAGTCTTAAATTAAACCTGGCCAGAGGCAGTTTTTCTTTGGATTAATGGATTTGGGTCTCAAGGTCGACCTTGACAACAGAGGAAATGTATTATCTGGACTAAGACCAGTATTAAGACCGGACAGAAGGAGCCGACTAGTCCTTAATGACCTTAGTCTAGGACTTCCTAGTCTAGAACTAATTGATCTTGAATTGAGCAGCATCTCAGAAAGGCATTTTTAAATTCTGGATTAATTGAAGTAGGATTATTTTAGTCCTGATTTAGATTAAACCACGCCTGCGAAACCGGCCCTTTAAGGATTACAGAGTTTTACTCAAACAATCATTCTCTTAAAAAAGAGAATGAAATGTAACATTTTAGAGAATTTAGGATCCAATCCGAGAGTTTGTTTGTGTCATGCGACATGTCCGATATGAGCGGGTCGTCCCTCATTGGAGCGCGGGGGAGGAGGTTCGGTGACGAGCTTGTAACTGTGCCTTGCCACTGTGCCCCAGACCCTTCAAAGCTGGGTGAGCGAGGAGCTCGCTGGCAGGTCCAGCGCTGTCGCCTTACTCTGTGCCGAGGTCAACCAGGAAGAGAGGTGTAAGCAGGTAGAGCCCCGCCCCCTCTGTCCGACAACCAATCGCCACATGCCAAGCACGCAGAGCTCCGCCCACTTGCCCGGCCTGTTCGAAGCCTGTTCGACGCCTAACTACTGTTTTCGAGAGTGTGGAAACCTGTGTGCGGCATCGCTCTGCCTTGTGTTTTTTGCACTCTACCTCCTCTGCTGTAACAAAGCTAAAGGTTCAAATCTCTGCCTTGCCGACTGACCGCTGACCAAGCTGAGTGTTCTGTCGAACAGCCGCTCAGAGCGGATTCCAGCTTACCGTGAAATAATTGCAGAGAAGCCGGAATGACTTTTTAGGTTTTGTAGAATGGGAGTAGCCTGATGTTGCTTCCTGATGTGAATGCTGTTTTTCTAACACATAACCGTAACAACCTGGAATTCACCTGCATGTTGCTCACATCTTTGGTTTCTTGAATAATTTCATATAAAGGCTTTAAGACAAACAAAGTATAAAAAGTATAAGTAAAAAGTAAATAAAACAACTCTAAAAAGAATTTTGGATTCACTATCTCATAACATAATAAATAAAATAATGATTTCATTGTGAAAAAAAAAAACTGAATAATTCATGCTCAGCATTGAATTTTGTTTGGAGAAATGTTAGTTTCCATAAACAAATGAAGACTTGAAAAAACTAAATTAGTAATTAGAATTGTTTGGATTTGAATAACAAGAGAGAGGAGAAAGGAGGAGTCAAAGACCCACCAGTTAAGCCCCTAGTTTTTGTGACAATATGTGGAGTAAATAGGCCTCCTTTGTCTTTGTTTTTCCAATTGTAAAAATAATACTGTGGCAGTTTCGCCGACCACGCAAATCTCCACCACCAAAAAGGCGTGTTCAGGGACCTCCAGCACAGAGCCACTGAGGACAGGGGTTGTAGACACTAGTTTATTGTAGGGGGAGGGCCAGTCGAATTAGCACAGGAGCAGATAGGGAGGTGTCACGACGCGGCTCCTCTCCTCAGTGAGTGTGGGGATGGGGGTTTTACCTGTTGCTCGTTATACCAACCAACAAGCAACAGGTGTACAGCCACACTTACTCTCTGATCCTGGGCCCCCAACTACCTAGATCCAGGTGTGATCAAGTGTGGCTGCTCAAACCACACCATTCCCACGCCACGAGTATTTAAGTCAAGGTGTAAAATGTCTTTTCTCTTCTCTATGTTCACATTTGCATGTGTTGAAAACTGTCAAACAATAACTGGACTGTGAAGTACGTACAGGTACTCCTCACTTAATGACCTAGTTACGTTCCTAGGACCAGGTTGTTAAGCGAATTGGTCAATAAGTTAGGACCGTGTTATTTCACGGTAAGGGGGCGTGGCTATTGAGAATGCTAGTGTATAATGAATATAGTGAATAATGACAGGCTGCGGGAATGAGACTGAGAACGGTGGTGCGCGATGTGATGAATGCAGTGTATAGTCTTTATAGTGTATATACTATATATAGTGTATATAGTATATCAAGGGGGATGATCGATGAGATGCTTGAGGCTGAGACGCCGCGGTATTGTACGCAGTGTACAATAGCGACAGGTCAGAGAGCTGGTTGTAAGTCTGAGCGCTCGTTCAACAGGTAGGTTGTTAAGTGAGGAGTACCTGTATACAGTCCCACCGCCTGCATCTTTTATTACTCACCTTTAATATAACATATTTTCTCTCTGCAGGTTAGTGCGCTGGATGGTACTTTTTTAATTTCCATGGTTCTTAAAGTATTTTGACCACTAATTGTCACCACAGGTCTTGACAATAGACTCCAGTGATTTTTGATATCATTAAGTAATAAGTTACTGTAAATATTAAAATACAGAAAGTAAATTGATCACATGCACAGAGCCAGGTTGAGGTTAAAATCCATAAATACTCTAAATACCTTTTGAACCAGGGAAAAAAAGCCCTGTGACTTTTCCCACTGTCTGTCCTCCGTCCTCATGTGTCGTGCTGCTTTTCCAGGCGGCCCAGGTCGTTCTGATCGCCCTGTTTGAGCTCAACACCCCGGAGTTCACCATGCTGCTGGGAGCGCTGCCAAAGACCTTCCAGGACGGAGCCACCAAGCTGCTGCACAACCACCTCAAGAACTCCAGCAACACCAGCAGCAGCATGGTAACCATAGTTACAATACTTTGACTACAATATAGAACAATATATCAACGACAAAAGTAACAACACACTACATTAAATCAACAACAATAGTAACAATACACTACATTAAATCAACAACAATAGTGACAATACACTCCATTAAATACAATATAGAACAATATATCAACAACAATAGTAACAATACACTACATTAAATACAATATATCAAACAACAATAGTAACAATACACTACATTAAATACCATTTGGAACAAGATATAGCAATATACAATTACAACATTAAATACAACATGGCAATACGGCAATAACTATAGTTACAGTACTATCAATAACAATAGTAAAACCATAAATGTACAGTTATCAGTAACAATACATGGAGTATAATTTGTACAATACAAAACTAACGACGATAGCACTGCAATAGAATAAAGTGACTTAATGGTGCTAATTACATTTTGAGGTAGGCTCTGGGACTTTTTGTTTTTGAGGGCTCCCAAAACGAATGCCTCATTGCTTTTTCCAGTGAGAAAGCACACAACTATTCTCCTACAGTATAACGTACATCTGTGTTATAGTTGTTCTTTGTAATGTTACCAATTTAAATTGAACACAACTTTGAGACTCTTTGTGGCCAACTGCACACAACAGTTTTCCAACAATTGGGGAAAAAAGATAAAGCGTTAATTGGTCAGCATGGTCTTTGATCTCGTCTTCCAGGGTTCCCCAAGCAACACCATCGGCCGGACACCGCCCCGCCACACGCCCAGCAGGACCAGCCCCCTCACATCTCCCACCAACTGTTCCCACGGAGGACTGTCGCCAAGGTAACCACCCCTTCAGCCGCCCTCATGCATGGCTCTATCCTTCAGGATTATGCTGCTTGTGATTTATATACTAAACTATGAGTGTATGACACCTCCACATAATAGTACATGACAAGGGGAGGGGGGAGTTTTACCATAATATAAAAAGTTATCATCTTAGAAAACTATGAATGACTTAATAACCACTTAATGTAAAGTTATTTACAAAAACAGGTTTAGTTAAATATTTACATGATCAGTGAATTATTATTATTGATTCTGTATCATTATTTCCATGTATTATTATTAAAATTACTAGTACATGCACGTTCAAAATGGTACAGTTTAACAAAATATTAGGACAACTTTGAAATAAAAAATAAGCACCAAATGTGAAAATATACAGTACTTCAGGAGAGTCAGTCAAGGCCAGGTTTCTTCAGTCAATGGTTAACTCGTGTTTATGTGGACTGCCAGGCGTGTCCTCGTCTGGCGTGCACCGGGCGGCCAGCCCTCCACTCGCTACACAGGGGTCCCCTCCTCTCGCCCGTGTAGGATTCCTTTACACTTCCTCTGCCCTCATGTTATTTGACGATGCGCGCAGTGTTGCTTGCCAGGCGTGCGTCTCGTGCTTCACATTTTGGTTGATGATGTCACAGCTGAGTGGAATTGGATGATGTCACAAAGCGCCCCTGCTGCTGCACAGAGTGGCTCGCTGTTTGCGTGTTTATTCATACTGTATAAATATTACGCGTTGTGTGTTCAAATTGCCCCAGTTTAGACACTGCACGCCCATGCATGCATGCGGTTGTTGAGATAATTGAAGGACAAATAGAGATTCCTAGAATTAAAGATAGATTCTAATTATAAGGGGTCCAGCCCGCAATTTATTTTATTATTTTTCTCCTTGGCATTTTTCGGGCTACAAGTGTCTGGGGCACAGCGACTGTCGAACCCATACACATGGTTGAGGTCTCATTGGAACCAGGGTGTTGTGGTTCAAGTTTGATCCACATCGATCGACATTTGGAGCAGGAATTAGTGAAAGACTTTTAAATTCACTGTTAGTCGCAGAACGTTGGCGTACAGTGATTAGTTTGTAGAGCGGGGCGCCTTGTGACATCATCATCATCCAATTTGTTATATATGTGCAGGTTGCGTCTCTAGGGGGGCATTTGCATCCGGTGAGGTTTGCGGTGTAGACTCCATCTGTGTGTAGTGGTCGCTTCGCGCTGATTCGAGACGACAGACAATAGGAGCTGGTGCCGCGTTCAAAGGAAACTCTGAAAATTGTAACTCGTTTTAGTAGTAATGCTGATGTAAAGACGAGCAACAGCGCGAACTGATGCTACGTTCCGTGGGAACTCGAAAATTTGAAATTGGTGTCGACACGACGTAATGGTGTGTTTTACGGGAACTCGGAAAACTGTAATTCTGTAAAGTATCTAACATGTCGAACCTGGACCCCTTGTGTTGAATGAAATAAAATCCAATAGGACCCATTTGTTAAGATGAGGTTAATTGTCCCTCCGAAAATATTGACATTAAATTAACAACAAAGCAATAGCGGCGCTTATGGTCTTATTAGTGTTTGGATTAAATATAGCTGCAGTCTTTGTCCGGTTAGTTAAAATGTAATTGATATATAAAAAATATATATATATTAGTCACATGTCTGCAACAAATATATTTCCTTCCTATGACAACCGGGGAAATTAATGTTCCAAATAAATCCAAATTCTCAGACAAAACTGTTTTGGCCAGAACCTTTAAATCAGTGTGACTTTTTTTACTCTCTCTTTCATTTGTCATTTGTGTTCAAGTGACAACTAATATTAATTTAAAGGTGGAATGTGTAGAATTTAGTGGCATCTAGTGGTGAAGTTGCAGATTGCAACCAACTGAATACCCCTCCGCATGGCGGTGCATCATGGTGGCCTCCGTGGAAGGGGCTCCCTATGTGGATAATGTGATTATTATTATTATTATTATTATTATTATTATTATGTTCTATTTCTGCCAAGTCCGTTCCATCAATTCTACACACTGTACCTTTAATATGCTCAAATTTGCGTCAAAGTAAACATCAAACTGTCAAAATAATAATATAATAATAAAATAATAATTTTTAGAAATTTAGAAAAAGCCTTGTTTGCATAATTTATTTGGATCTGTTTTCTATTTTTCGGATCATCTTAAGGCCCTAATATTCTAGCTTCTAACTCCACAAGATGGCTGCCCCACGTATCCTGCGTGCCTTTGGAGTGTCGCTTGCGCACGTCCTCAGAAATTAACGCTACGAGCCTGCAAGACGCAATTCAACGCATGGCCAGTGGGGGCAGTATGTTAGGATGTGACAGGCTGAATGAACTGCAACGACGGCGGAAAGCTTTGAAGAGAAACTTGTATTGCTTGTCTGCAGTTATAGCGATAAACATTCTTGTGAGAATAGCCGGCACTCATTTTACATTCCGGCGTCATTCCGGTGTCGGCCACGGATTCGGCCCTCGTCTGCCCCCCGGTGCGTGTACTTTTTAATCCCCCGGGCACACGCCAAGTACGCAGGCGAGCGAGGACAACGACGCACACGCGGCAGCCGCTTGTCTGCACGTATGCGTCGTCAAAATCAAGTATATTGACGCTCTGGTCGCCATGTTGTCGACACCTTGCCGCTGCACTCTTAACGCTTTGCTGTCTCAGCGCTTGGCCCAACCCTTCAAGTTCAGACCGGTTTTTCTTTTCTCTTTTCTCCCCCCTCCTTCCCGCTGCACTCCTTCCACCTCTCTCTCTCTCTCTTTCCCACTTGTTCGTTTGTGACCCCCCCCTAAACCCCCAAACCAACCTCTGCTGCCCCCCCCCCCTTACGTTCTCGACCCTCCACCTCCACCTGTCTGCCTTTCGCCCTACGTCCCTCCTTGGCAGTCGCTTATGGGGTTGGGGCGTCGATGGGTTGTCAAAGCAAGCCCCCGCTCCCCCTCTCCCTTCTCCTCCGCCTCCTCAGCCTCCTCACTCCACCCCCGCCACCGCCCCCTCCCTCAGGGTGCTGCGGAGGGCATACTCCCCCAGGTAACGGAGGGAGGGCGGGCTGGATGGTGGGGGTTGTACGGAGGACATTCACGGCTCCGTTTTGTAACTGACTTTTTAATATATATGTATACTGTGTGTGTGTGTGTGTGTGTGTGTGTGTGTGTGTGTGTGTCTGTGTGTGTGTGTATATATGCAGTGTGTATATATATTTTTTTATAAATACATATCTTTTTTTTATAAATAAAACAGTCCCTTGTCATTCTGAGTTGAATTGTTTTGCTTTTTTTTACTGGATGGGTTTGTTTACATCATTGCTGATTAGGCTGAGGGATAGAAAGATCAGTTTGAGCCATAGTTTGCGAAACCTAAGTTTCACCAGCCATGATTATTAGTGTAATTATGGTACAATCTGTATCACTTGTTCTAGAGTAAATATATAAATACAGTTGATAGACAGACAGACGGACGGACAGTCTGTCTCTCTGTCTATCGCGCTGAAAACATACTGTAGAGATAGTAATCAATAACAACCAAACTCGTGTCACATTTGTCTCATCTGCGCGCGTGTTTTCCTGGGTGCAGCATGATGGAGTACGACACGGAGAACATGAACTCGGAGGAGATCTACAGCTCGCTGCGCGGCGTCACCGAGGCCATCCAGAGCTTCAGCTACCGCAGCCAGGAGGACCTGAATGAGCCGGTCCGCCGCGAGGGCAAGAGGGACGACGCGGTGAGTGACCATGAGAACTATGACCACGCTTTGAATATTCAGAAATAAGGAAAGAGGTCTTGAAACTGCTTTGTTTTAGAGGCGGGGAGATCAAGCGAGAAGGAAACAAATTTGGGGCAAAAATGGATAATTCTTGGGAGTGAGATAGTTAAACACAAACATTCCAAAAATTCCTGAATATTACTCAACTATATAGGAAACTGAAGACAAAGAACAATTCATCTATTGGCTATTTTGTAGTTGCCTCAACAAAAAATAATAATAATAAAAAATATAAAAATGTATATAGTAGATTCCATATAGTACATATATATATATATATACATGCAAATCCAGGGGCTTTACATAATAGAAGGCAATCAAATAGCAATAATAATAATAATTATTATTTTGTTTACATTATTATAGCATTTAATAAAAATAAGTAAATCTCATACTCTATATATATATATATGTGTATATATATATATATATATATATATATATATATATATATATATAGTACTTCAACTCGTTTCAGTTTTGGGTCATGAATTGAGACTGCACCATTTATTGAGTGTTGAACTCAAGTAAAGGCTTAAATTGTATGAAGGAAAACTTAAAACAAACAGACTAATGCAGTAATAATTATTCTAATATATTCTCCCACATTATTATTGTACTGTATATAACTTTTATTAATTCTGTTCTGTCTACCTTTGCTTTTACTTACTTGTGATCTACTTTATCTGGACATTTTAATTTTTAAGAAAAAACAAATGTTACCCACCCATACACATTCATACATATTGACAAATATCATTTTTGGCATGATCTATTAAAATGGCATGATGAAATAAATACATTCTCACCTCAGTTAAAACATTAGAAACATTAAAATCCCTGACATAATCCGAGGTTCTGGCAGCCCCGAGGCACAAGAATCTTGCTGTAACACCCTTCTGTCCGGTTACTCTTCTCCCCCAAGGCTGGGAGGGAGGGCGTGGCCTCCTCCCCCGGTTCGGACGCTCGCCTGGGCCTGGACGTGGTGGAGGGGGGACGCACGGCGCTGGACAACAAGACCTCGCTGCTCAACACCCCGTCACCGCGCTCCTTCTCAGGGCCGCGGGGTCGAGAGTTCGCCCCCTACGGCTACGGAGAAACCATCAGCGTCTATGACAAGAGCGCCTTGAAGGAGGCGGTCTTCGACGATGACGTGGAGCAGTTCCGTGACTGTAAGTCCCACTCTGGTTATTTTGCCCTGGGCAATAGCAATCGGGTTCCAAATTTTGGCTGGTCGCCCATTTTTACCTTTGTTGGATCTTTGGTTAATACAGCTTCTTTTGCGTCTTCTATCAATCTTGAATGTTCACAAAATGTAATTGGCACTCTTCAAATATTTCAAAAACAGTCATTTCTGCACTCTATGGACCACCAGATGGTTCATAGATCATCTTGTGGTCCATAGATCATCTGGTGGTCTGTAGATCATCTGGTGGTCCGTAGATCATCTGGTGGTCCAGGGATCATCTGGTGGTCCATAGATCATCTGGTGGTCTGTGGATCATCTGGTGGTCCCTAGTTCATCTGGTGGTCTGTAGATCATCTGGTGGTCCATAGACCATCTTTATGGACCACAAGATGGTCTACGGACCATTTCTATGGACAGCGGACCATCTGATGCTCCATTGACCATTTCAATGGACTGCAAGATAACTAGCCCCTCACAGAGTTTGTTTCAACTTGACATAAACTGAGCTTTTCAGCTACGCCTTGACCTGTAGAATGAGTTTAGCCTTAAATTTGTAGTGAAATACTCCTTGATAAGAAAGAAAGGTTGATCATTTTGACACTGAAGCAGTGGGTGCGAACTACAACATCCGGGGGCATGATCATGTGGTCACAACCTCTCTCATCAGTCACATCCATTCTCCCACTGTGTGATGTCATCACAGGCCCACGTTTTGGCAACATGGCAGAAAGGAGTTTTGTAGGAATGTAATTTTGTGATTTGTTTAGGTTGCTAAACACGGTATCCGCTGGAGGAACGCTAGGGAAAGCTGACATGTGGAGTCCAGTTATTTGTAGCTTAAACACCAGCTTATTGCAGTCAATGTGTGCGTGTTTACGTCTTGTATGGTTGTTTCCGTCCTCATCCCGCTGTGTACCCTCTGTCATTTGTACACCACCCTCCACCCCTGTTTCTCAGGCCGTCGTCAGGAATGTGGCGAAAACAAGACGGCGCTTCCCAAAGTCTTTGCTCCTGGTAAAGATGCACCCCTCGCTCCCAGCGCGTCACTCTCTCCCTCCACCCTTTGTTGCTATAGTTACGCTCCATCTCCATTTTTCTCATTGTCTTCTATCTAACTCCACCCCAGAGCCCCGACTAATCGCTTGAACTGTCCACCGTCTTGTAGGGTGCTAGCTGACTGATTTTGTACCTTTTTAATTGAATGTGTTTGTGAGACGGTGCTGCCATGGACTACACCTCTGCCAGCGCAGTCGTTTTTTGATCCGATGCATCATTTTTATTAATATCCATGATATTAATAAAAAGAAAATCTAGAGCGCTGTAGCTTCACAATGCAATAGAACTTCATGATCTAAACCACTTATTCTTTCCATCAAAGATAAAGCAAAAAATATATTCTGCTTAATGACTTCTGAACTTTTTCGTGACGATATATAGATCTTGTGCATAAGCTTAATGTAATATTTTAGTTGCCCTAAGTTCCAAGTCTTGCATCATTGATGTATTTTAAATATCTATCTATCTATGAATCTGTATCTATAATATATATAATATCTATCTATCTGGCTGATGGATACAGTAGATTGGTGTATAGATAGATGGATGGATAGATTTGCTGGTATTGTATATATGCAAGCTATATACATACTATATGCAAATATTTTAATGCTATATACATGAAATAATTATCTAACACGTTTTTTTTTACGTGTGTGTGTGTGTGTGTGTGTGTGTGTGTATATATATATATATACTGTAAAAGAACAGTATTATTTCCAGCTGCTCAAAGTACTCACTCTCCCCTTCCCACCTGTGAGCAGTTGGCCAGGACCACTCGGACCTGGTAGCCGACCTGCTGAAGGAGTTGTCCAATCACAACGAGCGCTCCGAGGAGCGTAAGGGAGCGCTGGTGGAGCTGCTGAAGATCACCAGGGAGGACAGCCTGGCCGTCTGGGACGAGCACTTCAAGACCATCCTGCTGCTCCTCCTGGAGACGCTGGGAGACAAAGACGTACGGACCTGGGGGCCGTGTACGCGCGCGTGTGTGTGTGTGTGCCTGTGTGTGTGTGTGCCTGTGTGTGCGTGTGTGTGTCAAAAAATACCAAGAGCAGAAACCATATACATATATCTATTGTTTATGTAGGTACATTGTGCAATGTTTATTGTGAAATATTTGTGATATCGGACTGATCAGATTTAAACTAGACATTTCTGAACTTCATAGTCTGATCTAGCTCTACCTGCTTTGTCGTAAGATCTGCGTTACCAATGATTGTTCCTCAAATACTTCTTGTGTGCAGCTATATTAGGAAAGCACGGATGGTCGTCCCCAAAACATATTGTCAAATTATCGATTTCAGCACACCATCCGGGCCATGGCGCTCCGCGTGCTGAAGGAGATTCTGAGGAACCAGCCGGCTCGCTTCAAGAACTACGCTGAGCTCACCATCATGAAGACCCTGGAGGCCCACAAAGACTCCCACAAGGAGGTAGACGGCCCGCCACTAGTCCCACTCTTTCCAACCATTCCTATCCGTTTCTGACTTCTTCCCATCCAGAAATTCTAAATCCCCCTCAGTATCACCTACTTTCTCTCCGTCCTTCGTCTCGTCCTGTATGTTCAGATTCAGGGGTGAGAGGTCTTGTCATTGAGACGCGGGGAGGCAAGTTAGAGTCTCTGTAAAGCGACAGCCTTTCTTTCTCGTTTTTATTTTAAGGTCTGAGTTTTTGAATGTTAGGGAGGACTTGTACCATAGAAATAGATAAAACACAAAACAAATACAAAATATCTGCATACAAACACAGTGGAAAATAAGTTAAAACCAACAAACAAACAATAGGCTAACCTATAAAAAAAAATTCCGGGACTGCGTAATAAATTGAGGGAGGCTAAAATGGTTAAAATACTTAAAGTACAGGAGTGTTTTGATGGGTGTAGCAAGGGACGGATTGAAGGCTCATGTCAGAGGACGGGTGGATTAAAGTCATGAGGGCATGTGTGTGGGCATGTGTGCCTAACTCAGTCTCAACCCCCCCCCCTCCCGGTGGTCCCTCCGTCAGGTGGTGCGTGCGGCGGAAGAGGCGGCCTCCACCCTGGCAGGCTCCATCCATCCAGAGCAGTGCATCAAGGTGCTGTGCCCCATCGTGCAGACGGCCGACTACCCCATCAACCTGGCCGCCATCAAGATGCAGACCAAGGTCATCGAGCGCATCACCAAGGACTCACTGCTGCAGCTGCTGCCGGACATCATCCCAGGACTGCTGCAGGTACTGTGGGGCGGTTCCAGGGGTTCCAGGTACTCAAGGGAGGGGTTTCACGGGTTCCAGGTACTCAAGGAGGGGTTCCACGGGTTCCAGGTACTATGAGGAGGAGTTCCACGGGTTCCAGGTACCGTGGGGGAGGGGCTCCAAAGGTTCCAGGTACTCAAGAGAGGGGCTCCATGGGTTCCAGGTACGAGAGAGAGAGAGAGAGAGAGAGAGAGAGAGAGAGAGAGAGAGAGAGAGAGAGAGAGAGAGAGAGAGGAGAGAGAGAGAGAGAGAGAGAGAGAGAGAGAGGAGAGAGAGAGAGAGAGAGAGAGAGAGAGAGAGAGAGAGAGAGAGAGAGAGAGAGAGAGAGCTGAGAACGGGTAAAAATGCGTTTTCAGAAACATGAAGACACCCCTCCGATGTGGGATCTCCACGTGAGGCTGTTCGGTTTTACAACCGTTCCCCAATCATCTGTACATGAAGTCGTACATGGTTTCTGGGGGGACGGGGGGACAGGGGGACAGGGGACGCGGCCGGCAGCCAAAACATCCCTGTCGGTATCTGAGGGCTTATTTGGACAACATGTTCATATTTGGACAGTGAACATTTTACCTTATTTGTACCTGGAAATGTTTGCTCGTACTTTGGACCTGCTGCCCTCACCTGTGCCACTCCTCCCACGTTCCTGTTGACCCCGTGGCTTAAGTCTTTATGTAAGTGGTGTGTGTGTGTGTGTGTGTGTGTGTGTGTGTGTGTGTGTGTGTGTGTGTGTGTGTGTGTGTGTGTGTGTGTGTGTGTGTGTGTGTGTGTGTGTGTGTGTGTACGTCTATCTGTCTTAATGGGTGTGTATGTGCTTACGTGTGTGTGTGTGTGTGTGTGTGTGTGTGTGCACGTGCGTGTGTGTACGTCTATCTGTCTTAATGGGTGTGTATGTGCTTGCATTTAAATACATGTCGTCATGACTGTTTTTTGTGTGTGGGGGCGGTTTATCTCTTTATCTAAGTGTGTGTGTGTGTGTGTGTGTGTGTGTGTGTGTGTGTGTGTGTATCTGTCGAAATATATGTATGTGCTTGCATATGTTTACATTACATTTAGCATATGTGTGGTTATGACTGTGTTTGTGTGCATTTAAGTGAGTGGGGTATGTCTTTAAGTTGGTGTGTGTGTGTGTGTGTGTGTGTGTGTGTGTGTGTGTGTGTGTGTGTGTGTGTGTGTGTGTGTGTGTGTGTGTGTGTGTGTGTGTGTGTGTGTGTGTGTGTGTGTGTGTGGTTTACTATACTTGTGAGGACCTGTCTCCTTGTTGACTATTTCTGTGGTTTAGAAATGCACCAGGGACATGGATCCTCACTTACCAGGTGTATTTACTCACACACTTATATGATACCGACGTGAGCGTGTGGGCGCGCGTGTGTGTGTGTTTTTTCTGTCGGAGCTCTGCTGACGTCCCCGGGTCTCTGCAGGGCTACGACAACACGGAGAGCAGCGTTCGCAAGGCCAGCGTGTTCTGCCTGGTGGCCATCTACTCTGTGATCGGAGAGGACCTGAAGCCTCACCTGGCACTGCTCACAGGCAGCAAGGTAGCACACACACACACACACACACACCCACACTGACTCTGACCCCCACGAGCCAAAACATATGTCTAAATCAGTCACAAGTATAGGAGGCTGTTCCTAAAATCGATCCCAGCCTTCCACTGAATCACTGGAACTCGCTGCCGATCTATTATTGTGGTTAAATGATTTGTTCGCAGCCACACAGGGTCATCTTTGCCCTATTTTCACCGTGTCCTTGTGTTACACAAGACTGCTGTAGATGTCAGAGGGCTGGAGGTCAACCATCAAAGGGGGCACCCCCAACCCACCCCACCCCACACCCTCTGCCCCAGCCAGCCCCACTGGTTGGCTGCGATGCCTTAATATCTGCTGGGCCTGAGCGGTCGTCGTTTTTTTGGGGTTTTTTTTTTAAGGGTAACCTTGAAAAAGCAGCCTCTGTCTGTGCTGACCGAGCACCCCTGCACAGCGGGTGGATTATTGCTAAAAGCTTTGACATTGCTGCGCCCGCTCCGACCAAACATTAATGCTCACCGTGCGGAGATCGTGAATCATTATCCGCGTACAGTCCAATCGCAGAAGTTCACATGGTACATGTTTTTTTTTATTAATTGTTTAGTTGTAAGGGGCATGCAGTGGTCTCCAAAGCGCTATTTATTATCATTTCGAGACTTGATTTGACTCCTGGAGACCGTTTGTTTATTGCGCCTGGCGCATTTACATGAAGTCATTGACACGGTGAGGATTACTGCGTTTCTACCGACGATTAACGTTGTAAAAAAAAAAATAAAATGCTTAACGGTTTGGAAAATTTTATTATGATGTAATAAAAAAAATAGACAACAACAAAATCAAATAATAAATAAAGCAGCCAACGAATCAGGACTGCCGGTTGACCTGGAATGGGTCGCTCTGCCGCTGTCCGTTAATCTGCTTCCCTCGATGGCGCCGGCGCCGCGTGCGTGTTTCCTGGTTTATCATTAAGTCGCTCTGCAATTATTGAAAGCTCCACTTGCAACCGACACGGGGGAAGCATTTCAGCGTGCTCCCCGGTTCTTTGTGAGTCTGTGTATTTGTCGAGGCGTGGGTCTCACCTCGGCTGAAAGTAAAAACATTCACATATTTCACACTCAACTTGGTCATTTCGACCACTCCCGCAGCGCTCAAACAGTCTGAATTCACTAATATGTTTTAACCTTGTACGACTTATTTATACTTATACTTACTTATACTACGTACTTATTGTAAGTCACTTCGGGGAAAAAAGCATCTGATGAATTACATCATGTAATGTTATATAATACTAATTGGTTTTCACACCAACATTAGCGGGTTTACCCGGGTTTTTTTAAACCCGCTAAAAACAGGTGATTGACACCTTTCCCACTGCCAGAAGAAATGGCGTCTTTTTCTGGTGCTGGTCGCGTTCCACGTCACGAACGCGGCAGAAAAGGGGCGCGTCGTGTTGGCAGTGCGCTTGGGAACCAAACAGGGGAGGAGACAGCAGCTCAAACAAACGACGACGTCAAACTGTAAAACTTGGAATAAAAAAAATAATAATAATAATAAATAAAATTTCAAGACGTCCTTTGAGACGTTCAAAGGAGTCGGATCGTTCATGAACCACCCGGCGCGGCGGCAGGAGCAGCGCGGGGCACCCCTGCGGCGACGGGGACCCGGGGACGACGCCGGAGCGACTCGGAGCCCGGCGGGCAGCGCGGGGGCTTCTCCGGCTCCCGGCATTTCACGGCCCCTCGTGTGGGGGCGGGGGAAGAGGAAAAAAAAAAAAAAAAAGTCAAAAACTCGTGGTTTCGATTTTGAATTCTGAGTGAGATGCGAAATGACGGAATGATTCACGGATGTCCCCGTTCATCCGTCCGTACGGAACTTCAAGGCACGTTGCGTCGGCCCCGGGCGCGCCGTTCACGTCAGAGCCCGTGGGGGGTGGAGCCCATTAAAACCCAGCTCGGTTGCAGCGTCATTGGACCCGTGACTGACACCCGGGTTTTAACTTTCCCTCTGGTGACTCATGCCGGTTGTCGGCCGGCATAATTTCGCACCATTTTGGTGGTTCTCAATCTTTGTCGGGGGCGTCTTTCACACAAATAACTAATGCAAAATGCAGCCATGTCCATTTTTAGGCAGCCCTCTCGCCTCGCTTTGTCGGCAGTTTCTGCCGCACGTTAAAAAACCCTAATCGCCCGAAAAATGTTCCCGGCCGGCACCTCGGCACGTTGCGTCCCCGCTCAGCCTTGGTCACACAATTTGAGGGGCAAAAAAATGCGATCCCTGAAGTTGGAGTGCCGCAGACCGCCGCCCCATCGCCGCGGTCTGAGTAATCGCGTTGACTTTTGCGTTTGCAGATGAAGCTGCTGAACCTCTACATCAAGAGGGCGCAGACCACCAACAGCAACAGCAGCAGCTCCTCCGACGTCTCCTCCCACAGCTAGTGGAGGCAGGTAGGTCGGCTGGTCCCGGGGGAGGGGGGCCCACGTCTCCTCCGCGACTTCTCTCCCGGACCCCGTCCTTCCACATCCACCCCTGCAGGAGACCCCCCGCCCCCCACTCCACCCCCCCACCCCCCTCCCCGCCCGCTGTTCCAGACCACCTTGTTGTGGGAAGAAATTGTGTTTTGAATGTAGCGGAGGTTTCGTTTTTTGTTTTTTGTTTTTCTTCCCGGTGGGGCGTCCTCGCGCCTGCGTTTTCACGATGGAGGCCCCGTCGCCCCCGGCGACCCACACGGAAGACGCTGCGATGAGGACCGGCAGGGGGGGGGGGGGGGGGGGTCGAGGGGGTTTGCCGCCTTGAGGCTTGGCAGATTTGAAACTGGGCGGGGCGAGGAAATAGTTCTTTTTATTTAATTGTATTTGTTATCATTTGGCTGGCCCAGTGATGTGGTGTGAGGCCGGTGGGGTTTGAGGTCACGTCTCCCAACCAAACCAAAATATTTAAGATGTTGAAAAGGTCACATTCAAAATAAATCCTGTTTGAGGGGAACATTGACACAAGAGAACGTACACGACTGTATTTTTAGTTGATATTTAATGTTTGTCAATCATTCATGGAGGGATATGAGCGCTCATGACTGTCTAGCTTTCGATGATAATTTGTTATTAAAGATTTACTGAAATGTCTTTTATTTTATTTTATTTTTTTCCTCCTCTTTTTTTTTGGGGGGGGGGGCGGCGAATTTGGCAAACGCCAACACATTCCGGACTTACTTTCCGCCCCGGCGACAAAAAAATTGACGTCCTCCATTGGGAGAAACGCTGTTGATCTTTTTTTTTTTGCGCATTCTAAAATCGTTAACGATTTCAAATCCACGACGGCTCCGTGAAATGAACGCGAGCCGACCTCGGCTTCCTGCGGCGGAGACGGCCGGCGCTGGCGGGTTGCGCCGCAGGACCTAACCACGGTTACGTCTTTGGTCGCCCCCCCCCCCCACCCCGTCTCCAAAGTTTGCCTTCTTCTCGTGGATGGCATGCCGCCACCGCCGACGGTGGCGGCATGCGCGCGGCGTTTGGCGTTGAATGGTTGTTTTTTCCTTCTTGAAGTGCCAGGTGAAGACGCGTCACGGGTCCATATGAAATGTGGACTTTGTAGACTGTTTCAATAGGTAGTCTCATGGATTACCACTTTAAGTCTTATAAACCGCAATCTGCCGGCTCTTTGCTTGTGGCCAGGGCTGCTGCTGCTCCGTCAAAGTGCCCCGACTCAACAGGAACAGGAAGAGGAAGAGGAAGAGGAAGAGGAACCCCGCAGCCCTTTTTTTTTTGTTGTTTTTTTTTTTGTAGATGCGGTGAATGTTCTCCCATTTCCAAGCCGGTCGTTTCCGAAACTCACCCAACCCCCCCGACGAGCCGGAGGCCTTATCCATCCTTCTCACCACAGACTATCCAACACAAACGTCCATCTTTACTTCGAGGAGGTGTCCAGCTGTCTCTCTCTCTCTCTCTCTCTCTCTCTCTCTCTCTCTCTCTCTCTCTCTCTCTCTCTCTCTCTCTCTCTCTCTCTCTCTCGGGTTCTCCAAAATGTGAATCCACGTCGTAGGGTTTCAACCATTAAGGTGGTTTGAGGAGGTGGCAGAGTGACGCCGCTGTCCAAGCCCTTCACCTTAAAACGAAAAGAAAAAAAAAAGACCCGGCGGCTTCTTCTTCTTCTTCTTTTTCTTCTTCTACTTTTTCTTCTTCTTCTTCTTCTTCTTCTTCTTCTTCTACTTTTTCTTCTTCTTCTTTTTCTTCTTCTTTTTCTTTTTCTTTTTCTTCTTCTTTTTCTTTTTCTTCTTCTTCTTCTTCTTTTTCTTCTTCTTCATCTTCTTCTTTTTCTTCTTCTTCTTCTGCAATAACCCAACAATCAAACCGTCGAAGGATGTTTTTTTGGTTGTTTTTTTTTGTACATAAAACTTTTTGGAAACTGCTTCGCAAAGAACTTTACACGATGGAGGAGATGGAGAAATAAGGAGACGGGGGTCGGGGGGCAAAAACAAAAACTTGGCTATTTGACTTTGTTGCACGCAGGATACCCTAGCTTACATGTTATTTGCAGGCGCCCCACCGAGAGGAGGCGGAGGAGGTAGTTGCCACGGCAACCTCCAACTCCACAGGATCCTAAAGACAAGGTGCCGGCGGGGGCTGAGTACGGGGGGGGACCAGGTACGGGGAGGATTCCCGGCGCTCTCTTTCCTCCTTCAACGGTACATTTTTATCATGTTGCTGATCTTGAGTTGGGATGGCGGTTGGACGCGGGGGTTTCTCCGGGTTTTTCCTTTCCTATTTGAATTAAACGTACAGTATTTATTTCACATTTGGACCCACTTGTGTCCTTCTGAGGGCCCCCTGGAGCTCGTCCCCTGGGCTGCTTGACAGTGTTCGGTCGGGAAGTGACTGAGTTGATGTACAGAGGTGACAAACAGTTAGTTCTAAGTTAGTTTTAAGTTAGTTCTAAGTTAGTTTTAAGTTAGTTTTAAGTTAGTTTTAAGTTAGTTATAAGTTAGATTTAGTTTAGATCAATTGGGGGGGGTTTATCGAAAATGAATATCGGCGACATGTGTACCCGGCCCTTTGCACTTGACCTTACACCTTGGACTTTTCTGTGTTCTACCTGGCGACTCCCCTCCGGCAAGTACAGCGGTTCAGCAAGAGACACGACTTTGAAATCCGGGTTTTTGCCAAATCCTTGAAAAATGTCCCAAAAATGCTCTGATCCACTGCGTTGATCCATTGCTGATCCCTATAAATAAAACACATCAATAAATAACACGGTGTTCCCTGCAAAACTGTTCACTATGCATGTTAAGACTTGCCTTTTTTCTTTTGTCTGATTCCGTCATGTAATATTCATGCCTGTATTTATATATTATATTTGTTTTATTTCATTTTCCTTTTCTTTTTATTTTATTGTCTTTCATGACAAATTGTACAGAAGTTTTGTTTTTGTTGTTGTTGACATCCACCTGTGATTTGCAACAGTGTAAAAAAAAAAAGAAAAAAACAATAAAAATGTTTGTTCTAGAAATAAACAGACGATAAGAAGTGGCCAGGATTGTCAATTAATAGTTTTGTTGTCGTTAATTGAACGAATAATCATCTCTATGCTGGTATAATAATACACTTGTGAAGAACAGTCATTCATTGGCATTGAACATCGGAACAAAAAAAATTGCGTAAACGGTCAATTTGCTTCAACCCAAACTATGGAAGGCGGTTGAAACTCTGCTTCATAAACGACGGAAAATAGAGCTTGTGTTGCAAGGTCAAAACTGCAAGTACCAGACGGAACAGCCGCTCTGTGTTCATCAGAACGAGTTTCACTCTGAAAGTGAGGACTACGAGTGGCGATGAAAGGTTTGACTCTTTTTTTGGGGGGGGGGGGGAGTTTCGGTCCTTGACGAGTCACTCGGTAAAAAAGAGTCGTTCGAAAAAGAATCATTCAATTCCGTCGCAATGATTTATTTCGGTGGAATGCTCGGTGTGAATCAGTCACACTCGATATGGACGATGGAAAGTGCTTCATCCATTTTTGCCGTGGTCTTTGCATTCGAAGATCCACTGTTTTGCCGCAGTGACTCCCGAGCCATTTAAAAGGTCCATTTGCAACAGACAAATAATTTGCGAGTCTTGCGCCACCAACCATGAGTCGACCATAATAATAATAATAACAATAATAATATTAACAATAATAGAAATAGCAATAATAATAATAATAACAATAATAGTAATAACAGGAATAATAACAATAATAATAATTACAATAACAATAATAATAACAATAAGCACAGCTTTGTGTTTGTGACGTTTTTCGTGATTGACAGGAGAGTGCTTTAGGATTATCTCATTGTAAAAAGTGCCGTGGAAGAGAAAAGGTGGATTATGAAATAACCGACAACGGAATGAGTGTTTTTATTTTATCATGTTCTTATTGAGAAGAAGCCTCGTATTTTACAGACATTCCCAAAGGGGGCAGCGCTGCTGTTTCTAAGTATGCGTAGAGTACACGACGGACATTGCTCAATGTAAACTTGTACAAGTTGTTGTAAATATAAAAAACAAAACACAAGAGAAAAAACACGTCCCCCGTCCCACCCCCAACCCCTGTGTCCTTAAACATGTCATGCACAGGAGAAACAAGTCACTTTTTAAAAATGACGAGTGCTTCTATTTTACTAGTGATTCCAACAGTTTTTAGTAACTTGGAATGACCAGCTCCTTTTCTTGCTGTTACTACTAACGATGCATTCTTCACCCGCGATGAGAAATGACGAGACAGACAGCTTGTTGATGGTTTCATTTCAAATGTTAACGGCAAAAAGAAAAATTTGTAAGAGTAACAACGGGAAAAGGCACTAGTCCCTGATGAGTAAGCACTAATACTCAACCACTAGACTCTAGTAAAACTGAAATAGAGACTAGAGTAACAATGAGAATAGATTCCAGTTGGAGGCAAGTATTTGAATTTCAAACATGGAGCCACATTGGATTCAGTAACAAAATTGCCCAAATTGTTACGAGAAACATTACAATAGTTACTGGTAACATTTGGAATAGTTACTTGTATCAAATTAATAAGTACTAGTACCTAATACTTTTTGACCAGTTACTTAAATATAAGTATAAATTAAACATGAAAATATTCAATCCATGAAACCAACGGGCAACTTATTCCTGACCGCTGAACATTTCCATCTGAAATGTGTGTGTGATACTGGAGTTTTAGGCTGTGTTTTGCTGCTCCGCGGTGATCCAGCGGCATCATGGGAATGTTGTGTCCACGGTGTTTCGGGTGTTTAAACATTACCCCGGGACGTTCCGCTTCTCAGGCTTCTTAATCAATAGACGGCGCTTTACGGCAATTGTTCATTGCTGCTGTCGGGTCTATTCTATGTAAATACACCCAAAAACATAGTAATTTACAATGATTTATGTTTTATTATTGTTATCATAATTATTAGATATTTAATATCAGTGTTAGCTCAATTTGTATATACTGTATGTAACGTATGTATTTGATTTAGCTTGACATTTATAGTCAGATTTTTTACATTTTCTATGTTTTTATGCGGGCTATTAACACCACCCACAACACAACCCCTTTTTTGTGTTTTTACCAAAAAACATGAATAGATTAGACTTAAAAAGAGACTTCAAAACATAATCATTTACAATTTATTAGAGGTCCGTGTCTGGAACACGACAAACCCTGAACCAACCCACTTGGTTGAGGTCTCGTTAGAACCGGGGACGTCTCAGACATCTCGTAATAACCAAAGATACATAAATAGACTTGAAAACATAATGTATTATTTATTATTATGGTTGACATCATTATTATATATCCTATAATTATTATATAAAAAGTATATCATTATAATATATGTGATTATTTTATAACTGAAATCATTATTAATGTGTCTTTTTTTCATTTATTTTGACTATTGATTTTGCCCATTGTATGTTTTTGTTGAAACCACAAAATACAGATATCTTTTCACGAAACAGTCTGGCCTCAGTGTCAACAAGTGGTGAACCTGAAATGCAGCTTTATTGCTCCATCTGGCAACCCCTGAGGTCTCTCTCAAAGGTCAACCAAGGTATGGCTGACGTCACTGGAGGTATCCAGTATAAGAGCCGTCCCAGGGCGGGTTTTTGGGCCATAGAACTGAAAACCTGCAGCCACCTTCTGTACCTCCTCCGCCCCCTCCGCCTTTCGCCCTCTGGGATCCTGGAGCAGTGTCGCTCTGGAGAAAATGCTGTTCTGCCACTCGCAGCCTGAGTCCTTCCAGCAGTCTGCAACATACATTCGGTAAGAACTGTCTCATTTAATGCTGGTTTTTAGTTTTTCTCCTCTTTTCTCTTTTTGTGGGCTTAAAAAAACAAACAATATTTCAGTAATAATTAGTACCACTACAACTTGTCACTTGAAAGTATTTTATTATTATTGTTATTATTATTATTAATAATAATAATAATAATAATAATAATAATAATAATTAATAATAACAATGATAATAATATTGTTTTCCTTTATTTGTTTAGTTTTTTAGTTTTTCACTTTTTCTTTTCTTCTTGTGTTTTCTTTCTATTGTTTCTTAAATGTCTGAAAAGGTCAATCAGTAATAATTATAGACAGATACTTTAACTAAAAAAACAGACTTTTTTCAGATTGCATTTGTATTTTATACAAGCATTGGAAAAAACAAACAAAAAAAAAACAACAAAACAAACAAATTCCCACTCATTATCTCAACTCCCCCTCCCTCCCTCCCTCCCTCCCTCCTTCCCCCCCCTCCCTCCCTCCCTCCCTCCTTCCCTCCCTCCTCTCTTCAAGTATCAGTGTTGTCAGTCTGAGTAAATATTTACTTACAATTTACTGTCAGCCACCGACCCCACGTAACAAACACCTTTGCTCCCTTGCCGCTCAGAAAAAAATAATAAAAACAGTGATTAGATAGAGTTCAACACACAGCTCCTCTCCCCCTGACTCCCCCTGACTCCCCCTGACTCCCCCTGACTGCCCCTCACTCCCCCTGACTGCCCCTCACTCCCCCTGACTGCCCCCGACTGCCCCCGACTCCCCCTGACTCCCCCTGACTGCCCCTGACTCCCCCTGACTCCCCCTGACTGCCCCTCACTCCCCCTGACTGCCCCTCACTCCCCCTGACTCCCCCTGACTGCCCCTGACTCCCCCTGACCCCCCGGACTCCCCCCCCTCTCTGCCCCCCGCAGGGAGGCCCTGGCGCCCTTCCTGAAGCATGAAGCTCGGCACATGGCGGAGGCGGACGCCCGGTGCGCTCCCTTCCAGTACGTCCTCTGCGCCGCCACCTCGCCGGCGGTGAAGCAGCAGGACGAGACGCTGACGTACCTTAACCAAGGTAGCCCCCCCGCCCCCCGCCCCCTGCACCCGCCCCCCCGCTGTGGTCTCTGAACGCACCAGAGCTCCTTCTCATCCAGTGTAGCCTCAGTTGGTTAGATCCTACTAACGGGCGTTTTAAAGCCCTGTGCCCCGCCCAAATGTTAAGAGATGAGGCGGTTTGGAAAAAAGGTTTTTCATATTATTAATAATCATAATAATCCTAATCATAATCATAATAACCTTTTTTTGTAGAGCACCCGTCACACGCGATATGCAGCCTAGTGCTTTACATTCAAACAGTAACAATAAAGGCAAAGTAAACGAGCAAAAAGCAATTAATAAAAATAGGTAAATATTATACGATTCTCGTTTCAGGCTTGGAGCGATCACCATCGGTCCTCAGCAAATTATTTTAAATCAGTATTTACTTTGAAGTAAAGCCGGCTTTACACTGAATCCGAAAACGACCGGCATATAAGGTTCTGTTTTTTTTCCTGTAGCACAGTAGTTTACTCTGCTGGACATTCACCCTTTTCCATGAATGAGATAAAACTTCCTTTGCATTGTTTTTGCAAAGTGCGAAAAAATGAAATCGACGCTATTCATTAGTATAAATAATATGTCCGGGTCATTATTTTGTATACGTGACTTATTTATTTAGTTTTAAGCCCAATTCCAATCATTCACTTCCGGTCGCAGCGTCGGATCCAAAATTTGTCTCCGGAGTTAAAAAACGTAAATGTGTCCCGGAGCCTCGATCGGATGCGAAAAAAAAAAGTAGCTCATCGCAGAGAGGCGGGGCTTACTGCGCGGGGGAGGGGCTTATCACAGGGGGGCGGGGCTTATCATCTGTAGAATCCGATTGTTCGCAGAAATGAGCAGATTTGCGGCTTGTTGTCGTTTGTCGGATTCAGTGCAAAGCGGCTCAAGGCGAGCCATGCGCATTATTCACGAGGAGGAATAACTCCGTTCGTGCTGTTTAGTTCGTTCGTTTCTCTTCCATGAACTTTAATCAAACTCCAAAAGCCCCAAACCCATTTTCTCATCTCATTGTTCCCTCCTCTATACATCCCTCTCGTTCCCTCACTCTCCCGTAACATTCTGCTTTCCACCTAATTCCGAACGACCGGACTGGATCGAAACCACGGGGTTGCGGGTGTTTCCTCTACTTTTGTTATTCATGTCCGTATTGTTTAAAGTGTGACCTCATGTTCATGTTTTCACTGCTTGATGGTTTTGTCGTCGTTACATTTGAATTCCATTGTCGCCCCTAAAAGCTGAGACTACAGAGGTTAGGTCAGCGCTGGTAAATCTGCCCGACACTGGATCTAAAAGCCAATTCGACCTGATAAATCCAGTTAAAAAGGCTGATTTGATGAGTAACTACGGTGGCACCCGAAAATGAGATTCCCAGGGTGGTGCTGTTGGCATTTGTTAAAAAATATGATTTAATTGCCATCGGTGTCTGGATTCCACACAAGGGGCTGTAAGTCTGCTACTTTGCTGTTTGTTACATACCCTTAATTATTAGCTGGGTTGGAGCTGTATACAGTGCAGGCTTTTTAGGAACTGGCCCAGACATTTGAACTATTTCGTAAAAAGAAAAAAAGAAAAAAAAAGATTTTTAATTTGATTTGCCTCGATTCCTTCCCCCCACTGCCCCTCTTTTCTGATTGACTGATTTTTTTTCCCCATTTTTCAATTTTAATCAGGTTTGTTTTAATGTTTTAAAATGTAGGTCAGTCCTACGAAATCCGTATGCTTAACAGAAAACTAGTGGAGTGTACAGATATAAGCAGCAAATGTGTGAAGGTAGGTTGAAGGTTCTTATGTATGTACTGTCTGTTTGTTTACTTTCCCCTTTTCATGTGACTTCTCCTCCTTGGCCTTTTCCTCCTCCTCTCTCCTCCTCCTCCTCCTCCTTCTCTCGCCTCTGTTTGCGTCTCCTTTCTCTTCTTTGTGGCAGGTCGCTCGGCCCCTCTCTTCCACTCAGGGTGTCTCTCCATCCCGGGAGCTTTTGGTTCTTTTTCCCTCAACTTAAACCTGAACTCTCCCCCCTTCGCTTCCTCCCTGGCGGCGGTGTCGGGCCCCTCACCCTCGGCGCCGCGGTGTCGGGGCCCCTCACCCTCGGCGCCCGTCGGTGTCGGGCCCTCACCCTTGTGTCGGGCCCTCGACGATCGGCGCCGCGGTGTCGGGCCCCTCACCCTCGGGCGCCGCGGTGTCGGCCCCTCACCCTTGTGTCGGGCCCTCACCCTCTGGCGCGCCCGCGCGGCGTCGGGCCCCCACCCTCGGCACGGCACCGCCCGCCGTCACGTCCTCCCTCGGCTCCTTCTTTCCCCCGTTTTAACTTTGCGCTTTTCGTTTCTCCTTTTGGCTCGTGCTGCT
>NC_137210.1:25614066-25636566 GCF_960531495.2 Zeus faber
ACCCTCGGCGCCGCGGTGTCGGGCCCCTCACCCTCGGCGCCGCGGTGTCGGGCCCTCACCCTTGTGTCGGGCCCTCACGATCGGCGCCGCGGTGTCGGGCCCCTCACCCTCGGCGCCGCGGTGTCGGGCCCCTCACCCTTGTGTCGGGCCCTCACCCTCGGCGCCCGCGGCGTCGGGCCCCCACCCTCGGCACGGCACCGCCCGCCGTCACGTCCTCCCTCGGCTCCTTCTTTCCCCCGTTTTAACTTTGCGCTTTTCGTTTCTCCTTTTGGCTCGTGCTGCTTTCCGTCCGCACCTCTGGGGCTTATTCATAAAGTCGTGAATATCTTTTGACTCTCCCCCCAAAAGGATGTATCTGCTGCTTGTTTCTTCTGTTGTTCCAACGTGAAAATATACCTTTCGACTTCACGGGCCCGAGAAATGACTGTTCCGTTGTTGGAAACAAAAAATAAGTTTGGGCGCCTCTGGTTAATGAATAAAACCCATTAGTGTCCCGGGTGCTGTTCATTGAACGCTGAGCTGGTAAACCTCTACGTAGGAGTCAAAAGGATCCGGTTTCAGCGAAGGACCGGCTCTGGTATTGTTTTGCGTTTTGTTTCGCATTTTGGAGCTATTAAAGAAAACTCCAGGTTTTTCTTTTTTGCCTCTTACCCATGATCAGACGAGAAAGTCAATACCGCAATGCGAATTATGCAATGACAATCAGGGGTCAACTTTTTTTCCGCTCGGCCATGCACGGGGCTTTTTTTCTTCCATTCAATTCGAAAACTGAGGAAAATAAATACATTAGCGATAAAAACACACTGTTTTTATTTGCCTTGTCTGGAAAAAAGAGGGCTCTGAGCTGCGGAGCGCGATGCTCAGCGGTACGGTCCACTTTAGGGGCGTCCGAGATCATATTACAAGATTTTTCCAGGATTGAATATGGGAGATATTCAGGAGACCTGCTGTTTTTACCTCCTCTACCCCTCAGCCCCACATCCCGCCATTAATTCCAACTATGGTCAATTCCAAGTCTCGTCATGAAGACAGACGATGCGTCGCTTAGATAACGTGGCTTTTGAGGTGCTGGAAGGGGTATTTCCCCTGATTTCGCAGGAGCTAACACAGTTAGCATGCAGCCTGGCGCTGTCGCTAGCTCTCTACTGGTACGTGACCTTCCCATCGGAATCTGGGCGAGACAGACAAAAAGGCAGTTTCCCCCCGATAAACGGGGTATCATTTTAATGCAATACATTGGTTCCACTGTCAGTGGAACATCACACACTGATTTTGGCACAGCAAGTGAAAAAGTTGCGACCGAGTGACCACAGACATTTGACAAACCTCCATTACTCTCCGCTTACGGACACACAGTCGTGTTGGAGAGAATCTGCAAAGTTCGTCGTGTAGCGCTGGGAGGCTGCTAATGCGCGACATTGAATTTCAACAAGTGGCTCATGAGGCCTTTGGACAGGTTTACTCAAGAAGCCATTCGCCAGAGCCTGTTCTCGTGTCGTCCGCGGTTCGGACGCCGCGGCAGCCCAGCGACGGAGGAATGAACAGGTGGCATCAGTGCAAACACATTACGGGCGACGGCCAGAGAGCTTTGCATCCTGGGAAGCCAGTCACGCGTGACAATGTGATAGGTTGGACATGATTTCACAGCTTGTTAATTTTATTGTTCTGGTAGGATTTAAAACGGTGTCGTCAACTTTAATCAGGGGATACTAATTCTGTTTTCGTAGACATGATAAATTGTTTTATGAAGGTGGATCGGCCAGACAGTCAAGTGGGGACACTTTAAATGACGACAACTTATTCCAGGTTCCAGATTTAGACTTTTGGGGCTTTAAGTTCTTCAAAAGCCGATTTACAGTTTTCGTCGTTACTTCCCGTAGAGCACGTTTCCTAAAGATCAACTTCCTGAAGGGAATATGTGGAGGTTCTTTAAGGTGTAACCCTCCTTCTCTCAGGGGAGAACTGTAGCATGTCCGGCTCCACCTTTCTTCAAAAAAATGTGAAATTCAAATTGTACACCGAGCATTGCACCTGACCAAATGGCCCCAGTAGCAATGAGGGCAGACCTGGGTAGTCTGAGGCTGCTAGGTTGTCGGACTGACGCCCGACTCCGCCCGTCCACAGAGCATCGTGCGGGTGGTGTTCCACGACCGCCGGCTGCAGTACATGGAGCACCAGCAGCTGGAGGGCTGGAGGTGGAACCGTCCCGGGGACCGCATCCTGGACATCGGTGAGCGGACAATTCCCAACTGTGACGTGAATAAATGCGCTGTGACCTGAAAGAACCCACTCTGACCTGAAATAGCCTTCCTGATTCTAGTCGCTTTCATGCAGAAGTGAAAAAGAAAAACCTGATTGACGGCAGTTTTTGTTTTTTTTCGGGTATAACATACGTCTACAATCTGTCTGACTATTGTGTCAGTGTTTTTTCGAAAATGACATTTAAGAAGCCTTTTCAAGGCTTCAACATTTTCCCCGTTGCACTGTGTTTAAGCACAGTGAGAAGCTGAGGCAGGTGGTAAGTTTCTCTTTGGTACAGCGTCCTGTGAGGTTGTTGCCATGAAGGGAGTCAACATTTTTTTAACAATACCCGGGCTGGAAAATAGCGAAAGAAATACACATCTTCAGCACATAGTTTGTCCCAGTGTTTTCACTTATCACAACATTGATTGCCTGTAATGACGGCATTTAACCACTAAAGTCACTTCATGGAGCAGTGAGAAACCTCTAGATGTGAGTCGATAAATGTTGTTTTTAATGTCAACACCGTCCTCATTATCAACCATTCTAAGCCCCCCCCGTGGTGTCAACATATGCCATGGTTTATTTTACGTATAAATGTCTGAAAGGATCATTCCACTCGTCTCCCTTAGATATCCCTCTCTCGGTGGGGCTGGCAGAGCCCCGCACTCACCCTCTGCAGCTCAACACCATCGAGTTTGTGTGGAATCCCCAGAAGAACGCCTCTGTCTTCATCCAGGTACCAGCATCACTCTGGATTGGAGGTTGGTGGGTGGAAGGTGGGTGGATGGATTGGTAGGTGGGTGGCTGGGTTGGAAGGTGGGTGGATGGGTTGGTTGGTGGCTGGGTTGGAAGGTGGGTTGATTAGTCAGTTGTGTGTGTTTGTGTGGTTGGTTATTTGTGTGTTTGTGTGGTCGTTTGGTTGGTTGGTTGTGTGTGTATACGTTAAATTCGGTAATCCTTGTTTGCCCATTCTTCTCCTCCCATTCATCATCCCGTTTTTGTCCCCGTCTCCCTTTCTCCTCTCCTTTTCTCCCTCCGCCCCCCTCAGGTGAACTGCATCAGCACTGAGTTTACCCCCAGGAAGCACGGGGGCGAGAAGGGCGTCCCGTTCCGCATCCAGGTGGACTCCTTCACCTCCAACCAGCACGGAGACTTCCTGGAGCATGTGCACTCCTCCAGCTGCCAGGTCAAGGTCTTCAAGGTGGGCCGCGCTCCTCAAAACCAACTCTAAGCTCTCTAAGTAATAAAGGTTATTCAGCAGGAATAAAACGTTGAGGGTTTCTTCAACGCTTTTCGTACGCTCTGGAATGTTCAACACAGCCAATGTTCAATGTTGACAGAAATGCTCTGGTTTATATTAGTGGAGCAGTCGAGGTGAAGCATCCATAACAATTTGGCATTTTCGGGACTAGGTTGCCAGCGACCCTGTACTTTACTCAGTGATATCTCTGTCAGTTTTGGTACAAAAAGCATCCTTTGTTACAATAAAATGGAACAAGAAGTGTCTGTGACTTTCTGGGATCTGATCAAACCGACCTGAACATACTTTAAGTTATTATCAATACTCATAAAACTCTATTTTCCACAACACTCAAGCCAATTTGGCACCTTTGGTGGCCATTTTGGGAAAAAAAAGCACTAATCCCGTCTTGGCCCTCAGAGGTCAAAGTTTTGACTCCAACATACAGTATCTATATATTTTCATAACATATAAACCTGCATCTGTGCCAAATCTAAGACTCTATCACAAAAAGCCCAATTCTTGTAGTGCCTTTAATATATCATTGTCTCTGTACCATCATTTGTACCATAATACTGTAAGGATACGGCATTGTACTGATTCTACCTAGTAGTTGTCAGGAAATTGAAGTCCAATTTTCATGTCTTGCAGTAATGCAATTTCTCCACTAGGAACTAATAAAGAAAACAGTAGTAAAATGGGATCCAATGTGGTTGACCTTATGTTTGGTACTGTACCCAGTACTTGTATAATTTCATAGATATCTTACTCTACTGCGTTGTCCCCTACAATTGGGAATTTTCTGTCCGTAGGATTTGTTTCCATTTCTATTGGATCATATTTCCGTTCTCCTTGCATGAAGCCAAAAGGTGCGGACCGCAAACTGAAGACAGACAGGGAGAAGATTGATAAAAAGTCCCTTCAAGACAAGGAGAAGTACCAGCCGTCCCACGAGACCACCATGCTGACAGAGGTGAGGAGAACATCTGTCTAAGGAGACGTCCCTTACCTGCCCTGCGCAGCGCAGACCATCATGAAATAATGGATGAAATGATATACTGTGAAACGCCTTCATACTGAAGAATGACAACAATGAACAGGTAGAGTGGAGGGAGGTTGAGTCGAAGGGGTTAGAGTGGAGGTAGTGGGGTAGAGTAGAGGTAGGGTAAAGGGAGAGTAGAGTAGAGGAAGAGAAGAGGTAGAGGGTGTGGAGTAGAGGTAGAGTAGACTGCCTCTGTCTACTCTACCTCTTCTTCCTTTTGCAATAAATCAGTTATTTTCCACTTTCGGGGATTTGATGGTCGTCTGCGACATCATCGTGGATTCAACCGTGACATCAACATAGAAATAAATTATTACGAATATTGTCGGTTGAACATTTTTCGATTCACGTCCTGTTCTCCCTCGCTCCCTCGCTCCCTCGCTCGCTCGCTCCCTCCCTCCCTCCCCTCAGTGTTCTCCCTGGCCGGACGCCCTCTCGCTCAGCAGTACCTGCAGCAGTCCGTCCTCAGTTTACCACAGTTCACCAACCTCATGCGCCTTCACGGATGGGTGAGTCCACACCCGCTCTCAACCACTGTCATTAACCAGAAAATGTAAGTTTTACTCTGTTTCCCTTTTTATCCTCAGACTTAAATTGTTGGAAACATGTTTTTCTTTAACTGTGTGGATGTATGGGTTAGTTGCAGATTTGAGTCAGAGTGGGATTGCAAGACATCCAGGGTTTGGATTTGAGCATCAAATTATCGACGTCTTTCTAATCAAAATGTAATTCACTAGTTCCACAAATATCTGAACTCGTAGTCTGGGAAATGAATCGGCTTCATAAGAACTGCTCAGTCACCGTGCAGTCCTTCTGGAATGTAGACACGATGCATATCAGAGTTACTCTACGCTGTACAACACATCCAGAGCAGCAGACTGTCCGAGACGGAGCCTCTGTCTCGTGTTCTCCCCGTTGTTCTCGATCAGCGCAAGTTAAATCAACTCCAAAACAAACGCCAACTGCGTTGATGCTTTTTCATCCTGAACCTACACCAGGTCACAGGCAGGGGGCGCCAAACCCAGGTTCCACTCCTGTTTTAGGGTGTTTGAGGCTTTTCTGATACTTAAGGAAACAATGAACTGCACTTGTGAGCCTTACGCCGTTGTCACTTGTCTAAAGGCTTCCCAGACTTTCTGATGTAGTCTAAAAAAAAACAGGACCTGGGTGCAGAGCAGTGGGCGGGGCGGTTTCATTTCATCAACCAAAACTGTTTAAAATAGTTACAATAATGCACTCATAGAAATGGGCGTAATTCCTCTACAGTGTGGCTTCAAATGACAAGTTATATTTTATTTGGCCATGATGTAGAGACGGGGCTTCGCAAATGTTGTTGGTCAGGCCACTGTTCCCTCCATGGCTGCTGATATTTCAAGCTCTCCAAATGGGCGGTCCAGCTGGTTCCAGACTCACGCCCAGACAGGTCGATCTCACTTCAATCCCCAATTCGTTCCACATTAATTTGAATAACCAGACGACTAGCGTGCGTGACGCCTCTGCTACGAAGCCGAAAACGCATCATTCTAAGGCCAACGAGCCAAAACGACAAGGTGCAAAAACCCTGGTGCTGGCGATATTGTTGTAGTTCCTATGTCGTCCTCTAGGGTTTCTATCTTCACTGATTGCTCTTTTAAAGAACAGAAGGAAGAATAGAAGGATGATGTTTACTCAACCGATCACCCTGCCTGTTCTCTCTTCCTCGTGTGCATGTTTCTTCGTAGCAACTGTTCTCCAAACCAGCAGGGGGAGCCGCTCCTGGCCAGCTGCTCTGACGTAAGTAGCGGCGTGGAGGACGGTCCTCTGAGAAGGGTTAACACGGCTGCTGTCCAATTTCCTTTTAGGATATTAATTTGGAGACAGTGGGCGCTGGGCCGCCCCACAGTAAAACTCATTTCATGGGCTGTTGTTCTTTTTGGCGTGCAGCACCTCCTGCCCTCATCGCCGCCGCTCGACACCCAGCAGTGGCTGAACCGGCACCGGTTCTCGCCTTTCTCCAGACTCTTCTCCAGTTTCTCAGGTAACAGAGCGGGGCCATATGTTGTTATTGCATCGATATTGTGATTTGAGATTGGATATCGTCTGGGATTCTGTTCATCATAAGGATACGCCAGTATATTGTTAAATGTTTTCTTTATAGGGAGACACCACTTTTTTAAATTTTTTTTTTTTTATTATAATAAAAAAATGACGGCGCTTGTCCAGGTGCTGATCTGCTCCGGATGAGCAAAGACGACCTGATCCAGATCTGCGGTCCCGCCGACGGCATCCGCCTCTTCAACACCGTCAAGGGGAGGTGAGACGCCGGTGGTTTGACTGTCTCTCTGGGGAATTTCCTGCTATGACCCCTGTGAAAAGCATCCGTTGTCAAGGAAAACTGTCATCCCAACTCATCTAAATAATCTTCAGGGACGAAATTGAATGAAAACACTATTAAGACACACAAGGACCAGCACGTTAACTGTGAATATCCTTTGCTGGATGAATTGTGCAGTTGTTGACTGGGCATTTCAGTAAAGTGGTTTTTAAATGTGCTTTCCATTATCATTCTTTCAGGTGCATACAGCCGCGCCTCACCATATATGTTTGCCAGCAGCAGGACCAGAACCAGCCGGCCATCAAGCCTGGAGGAGGAGATGGTAGGTTGACAACAATCTGACATTTCAGCTGGTTTCACACCAAATCCGTAATCGCATCGCATGCTACGGTCATATCCTCCTCTTGTGGCCGTTGTATGAACGGCGTCTTGGTTTGGCAGGGACATTTGGAGAGCTCAGCTTATTCCAGTAACACAGCGAGTAGTTTGATCAGCTGGACATTTAACATGTTCCTGAATGACAGTTTAAAATGTCCTTGTTTGTAAAGTGCAAAAATAAATATAAAATACACACAATTCTCTGGTATAGGAAGAGATTAATTGATAGTGAATATGGTGACATCCAAGGTTAAGGCCAATATCGTAATTATTTCGTATGCGTGACTTATTTACTTTTTAATGAAATTAAGCTAAAAATTAAACCCAGTTCTAATGAAAAACTTGCCTGACGTGACCTCCGGTCGTAGTGTCGGCTCCGAAACTTGTTGCAAGAGAGATCTACATGGTCTTAATCTAATATAGCTATTAAAATAAATGTAGTTACTTGATGATATCTATTTATGCCTACATATACTGTACAGTACATTTACATGTATATCGGTCCGTATTTGAGTATCAGGAGGCCAAGATGTAGACATTGCGGTGACCAAGTGATGCCTGTGACTTTGCTGTCGCCCAGATTCTTCACGTGGTTTTCCACCATCCCGCCATCCCGACACGCGTGTGTTTTTGGAGTTGAACGCGTTTGTTACGAAACGTATGTATGAGACGCGCGAGATGTACGAGGCGTCCCCCGCGGCGCTGAGGACTTCCCGGTTCTCCTCCCGCAGTCTATCACGCCGTGTACCTGGAGGAGCTCACGCTGCTGGACCTCTCTGAGAAGATCTCCATGCTGTACAGCGTCACGCCGCAGCAGATCACGCACATCTACAGACAAGGGCCCACGGGGATCCACATCCTGGTCTCAGACGAGGTACACGTGCATTCCAAAGGCTTTTTACGATGAAATACTCCCACAGCACAAAACTACCCTCATACTAACCATGCAAGATGTCTGAAACACTTAGAACCGTGCTTATTATTATTATTATTATTATTATTATTATTATTATTATTATTATTACTATTATTATTACTATTATTATTATTATTATTATTATTATGGCCGACATTGTTGAACCCATTGATGGTTTGTTAACCAGGAGGGAGAGAGGGGGTGGGGGCTTTGAATTCAAGGTGATTTTTGAATCTGTTTCTGCAAACCTTTGGGGTAAGGGTCAGGGTTAGGGTTGGGGATACTCGGACGCTGAGAGGAACTTTCCAATCGTCGAGCGTTGACTTTGTCCTATTTCGTTCCAGATGGTGCAGAACTTCAGCGAGGAGGCCAACTTCGTCATCAGCACAATGAGAGGTCTCTTTTTTTTTTTTGCTCTATGTTTTTCCTAACACGGTGGAATCGCGGGCGGGAAGCCATTTTATCCTTTTTCTAACCTCGCTCCACGGCCCCAAAATGTGATCTGTATCTAGACACGTTATCTAGGCGATGAGGTCCCACCACGGAGAAAACACCCTTTTTTCGGTCCCCGCTTAAGGTCTGCTTCTCCGTCTGCAAGGAAGCCAACGTGCACGGGTGTCGCTCGGAGACGTGGGCGTGGCAGTTGGCTTTTGGCTATTGCACGGACTAGGTAGCGAATAGACTCGCCAAGCTGCTCACTGTCTCCTTCCTGAAGCCTCCCCTGTTCCAGCCCTCAGACAAACCCCCTCAGTAACCCTACAAACTAAGGTATACCCCAAAAAGACCACTCCAGTAAAGGACAGCTCTATTCTAGTGATTGCCAAACCAACTGGCAATCACTAGAATAGAGCTGTCCTTGTCTACTTTTGTCTTCAGGAGATGTTTCTATATGTGGGCTAGGCTAACCGTTTAGATCCTATAATGTGCTCTTCTTAACTTTTTACCATCTACAAGAAGGGTACTCAAATTTAAGTGACTTTTGTTCCTCTATACTAAAAAGATAAGTAGAACCGTTGCGTTAAATGCAGGTAAAGTATTTATTAAAGCGTTGCAAAAGGTGTAATTTATCAACACATCATACAGACAGGTTGTGATTATTGGTATTGATTAAATCAAACAATCAATCAGATCAACATCGTTAAAAGAAAAATAAAAAGTAATAAAAACATACCCTACTGCTTCCCCTATCCTACCTGTTTTGGCTTTATTATCATTTGGAGTCAGCAGAAGCACCTGATCAGGAACCTGAGGTGCCCTCCCGAACGCCTCCCGGTGCAAGGAGCCCAGTAGCCTCACTCAGTTGAACAATCAGCGCACGCTGGGGGGGATTCCAGTGTCCTCATTTTCCAGAGAAGAGGTTGGCGTGACAAAGTCCCGGACTTCAAGTTGCTTCTTGGTCGGGCGTAGTAATCCTCTTGGAGTTCTTGTCGCGTCCTCTCCAGAGCGAGGCCATCCCGATGTGTTCTGCTCGTCCCGTCTTTTTAAAAGTTCTGCCAACGTCTCTTTCCCTTTAGGATAACATGATCGGTGACTCACGCTTGCTGCTCTGTCGACATCCTTTTCCTCATTCTTCTTTGTGCAACCTGGCTTGTTCGGGACTTTCCACATGACTCATCCCCCCGTGGCTTTCTGACATTTTAGGTTCTTTCTTAAAATGGCCGTCCCAGGCTCAGCTCACATAAAGTCTCACTTTACATGTAAAACTTTTACTATAAATACCTGAATTAATTTTTTCGGACTTCACTGGTATTTTAAATACATATACATTCCCTGTCCCTAAATCGTTCACCTCCTCATTGCATTAGTTGCAACAATCAACAATCAACAATCTTCTTTCTCATATTCAACCATTTGCTTAACATCATTTCCATCAGGTAATTATTTCTTATTGTTACTTATAGATCATAAAATAATAAAGAATTATTAACAATCGTTAAATCAACCGTTATCATTGTAAGTCCTTAAATCGTACATGTTAAAGACAATTGAATTGAGACATATTGTCTTTATTAGTGTATTTCAAGAGAGATCGATTCTTTATTTATCACCACAACACATCTCATCTCCATCTTCTTCCACCACCTCTCAGAGTGTGGGCAAGTCCTCCAGCGTCGATACTGCTCTCCCCGCTCCGACTTGGCCTCCTCCTCCTGCAGCTCCTCGCGTAGCTCCTCCCACACTCATCCGCAGCTCCTCCCGCAGCTCCTCCCGCAGCTCGCTCCGCAGTTCCTCGCGTACCTCCTCCTGCAGCTCCTCCCACTGTTCCTGGTGTACCTCCTCCGGCAGCTCCGCCACACGTAGCTCGTCCCATTGCTCCTCCCCTATCGCCTCCCGCAGTTCCCCGCGTAGCCCCTCCCGCAGCTCCTCCTGCAGCTCCTCCCGCAGCTCCCCGCGTAGCTCCTCCCGCAGCTGACGGGACTAGATACGGATCACGTTTTAATGGCAGGTGTGAAAGGGGCCGATCTGTTCATCTCGTCTCATTTCCCGTCTCCTCTGGTTTGCAGATGGAAACACGGACGGCTACCACGTGGTGTTGAAATGAAACCTGCACGCCGCGGGGAGTCGTCACGCTTTTTGCAGCGTTCATAATGGAATAATACTGGAATTTGATAACACCGATTCTTCCAGGTTCCAGGTCTATCTCCCAACAACTTTCAGTCCAGCAAGGAGCTCTCTAGCTCGCTGTTGTTTGCTGCCTTCTCTGTGCTTGTTGTTGATTTTTGGTTCTCCTTTTGCACCTTTGTGCATTTTATGAAGTTATCGATTACTATTTCATATGCATGTGTAATTAGCTGTAAACAGTGCTTACAATGTACAGTATTAGCCATCCACACGCACATTTCTGTCTTAAATCACTACGAAACGATGAAAGGTAGGATGAGACGATGTGTTATATATGAGGTTATATAACATGATAGTTATGAGTGTTTTTTCTTTCTTTTTTAAGATCATCTCCAGACCATGTTTCAAATAAATGAAAAATTATTTGTGATCACGGAACGTACGAATGAACAAATATTCAATATTCATATGAAGACCCTTGAAAAGTTAGTATGCCATAGTTCTGCAACTTCCATCTCCATTGTGTTTTGTGTTTGTTCCTTTTTTCTATGATTCTGCCTGAAGTGGATATTAAATGTAGAGCGATACAGGTGGTGTTTGCTCAATACTGTGAAATCCGGTCACTTCACAGAAGGTTTTGCAGCTCAGCATCTCTCCGCCTGGATTTATGGAAACAGCTGAATCACAATTTAAAGTGTAGAGATGAACGTGTTTCACTCAGAATAAAGCATTTGTTGCACGACACGGGTCCAGTCGCTCGCCCTCGTGTTGTTGTTTATTTATTCTCCACCTTAACAAAATAAACCCGTGCCTCACCGTTTTGTCATATGTTGACATATGGTGGCCGTGGTGGGATCAACCGGTAGAGAGCGTAGGTGGATCATTATTTTCTGGTTTTCTCTGGAAGTAAGATGCGGGAAGGGGAGAGCTAGGAGAGGGGGCCGGACTGTCCCGGTTCCAGAACCACGGCCGGAACCGGGTGGCTCCACCGGGGCTTATTCGGAAGGTGGAGGATGGAGCCACTGGAGGGGCCACAGGTACTGAGGATGACAAGGGCAGGGGGGCCGGACTGAGCCGGGAAGCGTCCTCCCTGGTGATCCAGACTGTGATATGCCCTCTGGACGGTGGCGTAGCGGTGATCCACTGTGTTCTCCTCCCTGCTCGGACAGTTAGTAAACCGCTTGTACTTCAGGAGTTGGTGTCGTAAATTACCTTGTGCGCCGTGCCGCGCAATGATGACGCAGTGACGTGACGACGCGGTGTCGACCCTCTGCGGCCAGTTACAGCGTCCCGAGTTGCGGTGAAACGCAGCATTAATACTAACATGAGTTACAGTTTTCCGACTTCCCTTGGAACGCAGCGTCAGCCCCTGCTGTCTGTCGTCTCAACCCAGCGGCAACCCTGTGCAAAGCAACCACTGTGGACTGATGGAGTCGACGCAGCGCACCTCGCCCCGCCCCCCGCCCCCCGCCCCCCAGTGCCACACCCTGCCCATATACTGGTACAACAAATTGGATGATGACGTCATAAAACCCCACACGCTCCACCACTCGACTGGAAGTAGCAGAACGTTGGTGAACTGGTGATACGCTAATGTTCTTCTACTTGCAGGACTTTTGCAACGTTTTTTTCTTTTGACTAATTCCTGCTCCAAATATAAATCGATGTGGATCAAACTTGGACCACAAGATGTCTGACATGTCCCCGATCCAAAGACACCTCTTTCATGTCCGTGGGTGCAGACACTTTCAGATGGAAAAATGTAGAAAAGTAGAAAAATAATAACAACAATTTTAACAAAAACAATGGGTTCCACCCCTAATGATAATAATATGCTGTATCTTTTGGCCTTTTAGCCCTCAAATGATTTGTTTTGGCAAATAAATGCGAAGCGTCATGCATGAAAGTAATTGACTCCCGCCAAAGATATTTATTTTGGTGGAAATCAAATCGAGTCGTGAACATGAATTTATGCAAAATTACTTTATTTTCTGCATTATTTTACTCCTCAGTGTTTATTTTCACTGTATGAGTTGAAGATTCTCTCTCTGTCCTGCTCAGCGCCTCGACACCCAAGGAGTGTGCCTTGGTGTTAGGTCGTTCCCGAACGACTCGTTCTTTTTGACCGAATCTCTGAAGTGAAATGAGCTGAATCCTCGACCAACACGATTCTCTCGTTCGAGTCTCTCCCTCCCGCCAAAAAGCTTGAAGACGCAGCGCCCACGACAACAGGCGAGGACTCCGGCGGGACGACGTTGGACAGGGTGAGCGTGTTATTTATGTGTTGGATGTGTTTGTTAAATTTGTTGTTATTTGTGGTTTTTGGCCGAACACACACTGCCGCCAACTTTGAAATAGATGTGTCTATATATAATGTGGTTTAAAGCAACGACATTATATATATTATACTGTATCATATTATATGTTATATGTCTATATACAGTATTGTATAGTGTAAATTTGCTTATTTTTTAAAATTCAGGATAGAAAATGAACAATAATCACTCAGCGGGGAACATGGCGGGAAAAACAACCTAAAATCCATAACATCAACATTTTAATAGATTAGCACCGGTTGTATTGTTGGCTCCACCTGTTCCATTGACGTCCATTTCATATTCTAACCTGTAATAATGTGTAGAATAAATACAACAAGATAAAGAGACAAGGGTTCCATACACAGAACGTCCTATTCGTCTTAAACTGTTCAAAAGAAGCGGAAAATAAAGTGGGATTTCTGTGTGAAACAACAACGAATACATACGTTTTATTCTTTTGATTAATTTATTTATTGTCTTCCTAGTTATATATTAAAACCTTTTACATGACCATTTATTCATTTTTCTTCCTGTGGTTATTTTATTTATCTATTTTTATACAATAGCACAGTATTGCTATATATAACATACAGCATTGTTATATGTAACATACAGTATTGTTATATATAATGAGACTGTATGTTGTATATAACGTACATTGTCGTTATATATAACATACAGTATTGTTGTATATAACATTCTATATAACATACAGTATTGTTATATATAACATACAGTATTGTTGTGTATAACATTCTATATAACAAAAAGTATTGTTATATATAACATACTGTATTGTTGTGTATAACATTCTATATAACAAAAAGAATTGTCATATATAACATACAGTATTGTTGTATAGAACACACAGTAATGTTATATATAAAATATAGTATCATTTATATAACATAAATGACATCTTTCATGAATAATGTTTATTTGAACTGACAGTTATATTAGAAAAGCGAGTGGGCCCCTGTGCAACGGAGAATTTGAGGAATAGTTACAGCCATTTCCTGTAAATCAAAACAGAAACTTATATAGAGCAGGTTATGACACGGAGAGCCACACCCATCCTCATTGCATGCCGCGCTATTTTGGTCCATATTTCAAAAAGTATGAAGGACACACCTAATATTTTTACATTGTGAGTGTTAGAAAAAGTTAATGAACAGTTTGATGTAGGTTCGTCCACTTTGAGGGACTCACCAAGCATCTAAAGTATTTGTTCGCCATGAACAAATTGTTTGCGGGTCTTGACAGAAAAAATGACTGAGGATTAAATTAATGTGAAAAATGGGTGAAGGGATTTGACATAATTCATATTGAATGTGTTTGATTTACAACTTTGCATTCTTCCTTAATAAACAATGTTGACAGAATTGTATGGTTCTTGTGAGAATTACGCTCATAACTCATATAATAGGTTATAAGTCAATATCATGTAATGAGTCGTTACAGCGACTGAAATTCAACGAACGAAGAGTCGTTGAACAAATCTATTTAGGGAGTCGCCCGTGGAGAGCCGCATCTCCGAAAAGAGCCAAACCCTTCACCTTTACAACAGATGGACATGTTCCTCCCTCAACAGACGGAGAGCAACATCTTCAGGAACCTGACGATGGAGCTGTACAAGCGGATCAGGGAGAGAATCAAGTGAGTTGGTCTTTGTGTGTCAGTCCTGTGGTGAACATGTTATTTTCTCCATTAGAATTGAACTGGCAACTGAAGGTGTAAAACTAAAGCAGGGCTTTGCTCAGAACTCAGAACATTGACTAAGAAGACGGTACCAAAGAACTGAGCTTCAAAGCACGTTATATAATATAACATTACAGAAACAACCAGACACTGGTATAGTTGACTAGTCTATACATGTCCTAGCAACAGAGCATTTGGGCTGTTATAATGGAATCTCATGCCTCACAATTTCCAGAATTTCGCAAGATTATTTAAGTATTATCTTATCTTCAAAACTCTTGGCTGTTTCGAGGAAAAGTTGTTAAAATAGCTCAAATCGTAGATTACGGTGTTTACGCTTAATCAATGTGTCATTCGGAAGTTTGGCAGGGACGGAAAATCCGGGTAAAATTCAGAAAGTAAAGAAATTCAGAAAGTAAAATTCCGCTCAGGGATTTTGAGTCAATCCATGTGGATTGGCTAAATTCAAGACTTTCAAGAGGTCTTGAATTTAGCCAATTAGCATCAAGAGGTCTAGAGGTCCCACTGATGGATCCATGCAGGGCTGGACAGTGTGCGGGTTTTTTTACAGTTTTATTACATACCTGTATAAAAGAAAATGGTTAATATACAATGATTATAACAGACTTGGTGTCCTTTTATAACACAATCCCATCCATGTCATTGTTATTATAAGTTAATATATTTGTCTGCTGACAGTTATCCTCATTAAGGACTTCCCCCTTAAGGATCATGCAAATAATAAACGACTGTACTGTCAGGAAAAGTGCTATGTTGGTGAGATGTTGTCCGTGTGTCTGTACAGGGGATGCAACGCCTGGAGTGATCCCCTTCTGAACGAGAAAATAGAAAAGAGGCTGTTCTCAGCATTTGCCAGTTATTACCTGCTATGTTCTCTAGATCCAGATGGATCCTGGCCAGTGACACGAAGAAACATGAAATCAACAAGTCCAAGTCCACCCTGAGCGTTTTCAACCTCGGCAACAAGGAGCACATGAACATGGTAAGAATTCCACAAAGGATTTGGATCAAGCCGAAGCCTGCTGGATTGGAAGCAATGGTTGTTTGTACACTACGCTTTGGACGATGGATTTGATCGCCGAAGGACATTGATGGCGGACCGTTTCTCCTTTTTCTTTTTTTTTTCCCTGCGGACCATTGAAGTGGCGTAGGTGCAGTTTACGGTGCTCTGAAACTGATCCCCGCTCTGAATCGATCGGAGCAGGGGATCCCCTCTGCTCTCTCCCTCCGCACTCTGCAGCGATCAGAACTTTTACAATTTGAAATTTTAATGTTCATTGTGTAATAGTGTAAAAAATCGACATATACTGTGATGTTTTCCCTCTCGTAGTATACAATTTGTGACTTTAAGTGTTCTTCTAACCCTGATTGAGAAACGTATTGTCCGGATCGACTACGACCACAGAAATGGAATCTGACAACGACTTTGGCCCCGTTTACACCTCGAGTATTCCACAGAGATGTGTAGTAATGCCTTATAAGGCCTAGTGAAAAACCCATCATGCATCTTTTTCAGGATTGATTTAATTAACAGAATCTCAACCAGTCACATCCATTCTGTCAAATTTCGGTTTGGTTCTTGGGTAATTTCTTCACCTTGATCTTTCATCGTCAGACTACCAGAATTAGGAAAATACTTTATTGTATAAATATTTTGTTAAAAATAAATATATAAAATATTCATATATTTAGCCAAAGGGATTCGAAGAGCAGGGCTCTCACTCAAGTGTGTAAACAATGTTTAGATAAGACGCCAAAAAAGGCCTTCCAATTGAAGTCACAGCAAATTTATTTACAAAGCCCTTAATCAGTACCATCTCAAAGCGCTTCACAAGCCCACATTTGTCATAGAAATCAACAGCATCCCCTGGTCTAGGAAAAACTCTCAAAAACCCCTTGGGGAAAAAAAGGAAGACACCTTGATAAGGGGCCACAGAAGGTTCCAAGGTTGCCGGGCTGCAGTGGATGCAGAGTGAGGAACATTAATAATATATGAGAAATCATTGGTTATTGTATTTTTATATATTCATTGTAGTGCATCAAGTACACTTATTTTAGTGGAAAATTATATTGTATTTATTTAGGTACTCTGTTTTTTTTGTTCTGTTATCTTTCTCTTTTCTCTGTCTTTTAATGCACTGATCAAGAGTAGCACTCCTAATTTTTTTGTATTCTATACAATGACAATAAAGGTTTGGTTAGATTGGCCACTGCTGGTGTGCCCTGGCTCCACGTCCACAGCAGGGCGGTGTCATCCACATTTGCATAGTGTCACGACTAACAGACAGCTGACAGCTCATTTCTATCCACACAAATATGTACAGCCATCCACATGGATTTCATTTATATTCCTGCCTCTTTCTAAATATTGATTGAACTATGTCAAGATGTCTTGCCTTGCACCTGATTGTATGTATTTAATACTTGTTAGTGCAATTGGTTTATCTTCTTCTATCCAGCTTAGAACTAGTGGAATAGCTTTTTGGCTGTTGCTATTCCCGACCAGTGTAGCCTCAAGGCAAAATATGAAATTATGGCTCATGTTAAGTGCTTTTAGTTTATAATCTTTATAATCATGATGCTGTTTATTCCATTCAATATCAAAAACAATCATTACCAAATCTGTATCTGCTTGTAATGCAACCGGTCCTACCACTAGGCGTAACTATGCACATTAACATGTTTATTCCATTCAATTGTAATGTTTTGGTATGTGGTTAGAAGAAGAAGAAGAAGAAGAAGAATCTTTAATCGTCACACAGCACACCAGACTACAACACTTGCTTTGGATAGTGGCCGGTGAAATGAGGCCTCTGCGTTTAACCCATCCTGGCTTTTCAAATGTACCACTAAGTCAGCGAGATACTACAGTGCTAAGCCCTGTAGTATTTTAGAGGTACTGTAAGTAGCAGAACCTGAAAGGCACATCTGAGGTGAACCAGGAGCCAGTGCAAGGTGGCCAGTATAATAATGAGTAATATGGTCAAACTTTCTTGTCCGAGTCAAGATTCTTGCCACAGCGTATTGACTAACTGGAGGCTTTTTAATACTAGTCATCAGAAGACCAGAGAGCAACACATAACAGTAATCTAGGGCGGATTTTACAAAAGCATGGGCAATGGTCTCCGCATCAATCATGGATAGAATGGGCTATATCATAGCAATATTGCGAAGATGAAAACAATTCAGTTCTTGTAATGTTCTTAATATGCAGCTGAAAAGAGAGTGGGGTCAAATATAGCTACTATTTTTTTGCTGAGTTACTTTGGGTAATAGTACAGCTATAAAAAGAGTGGTATCCTTAAAGAGGTCCCTGTGTGTGTCCTCTGACAGGACCAATAACAAGCATCTCTGTTTTCACATAGATACTAAACAACAAAGGACCAACTTACAATACTCAGAGGTCACATTGCCATTAATTACACAGTGTGTCCTCTAAAAGATAAGATCTACACCAGGAAAGTTCCAACCCTCTAATGCCAAAGAACGCCTCAAGGCGATCTAGCAGCAAGTTATGATCAATATTCATCAAAAGCAGCGCTTAGGTCGTGTGATAGTACTACTGGTGTGGTGTCTCTGTCCATTGTTGGTAAAAAATCATGAACCACTTTTGTGAGGGCTGTCTCAGTGGCGTGGAGTGCTCTGAATCCAGACTGAAGTAATTGAAATAGATCGCTAGAGGACATGTGCTCAATATTCAGTTGTGCTACAATTTTTAAAAAAATTTTGGAGATGGAGGGGAGATTTGAAACTGGTCAATAGTTACTACGACTAAGGATCACGGTTGTTTTTTTAAGTAAGGGCCTAATCATACCCGTCTTAAAAGCCATAGGTTAAGTGTCAGAGGAGAGAGATGTGTTTACCACAGTAATTCCTCCATCAGCGCACCCATGGAACAGTGACTGCATTGCAGTTATAGTTGTTGATCGTTTTGGCACATAATCTCTGCCGGCCACTCTTGATCCGCGGATAAAACGTCCCAAAGTTGTTCTTCCAGTGAATGTTTTATATCCACGAGTGCATTGCGGTCGTAGGAGATCACTGCCAATGAGTTTGACGGACATAGCAGTATAAAACAAAATAATTGCTAAAATGTGCGTAATCACACAGCATTCACACAGGCGACCACAAGGGGCGGCGCCAACCAGCACTTCTGGACCCAGCTCCCGGTCGCATGGAGTCTCCATGCTGCTTCTACTATTGTGTTGGGTCATTTATGAACGATCTGATTTTTTTGAATGGCTCAAAATACTTTTCCAAGTTTTATGTCTGTAGCAGTTCACCTACCACCCGCCACCCAAGTGGCATGTTCAGGGACATCAGACACAGAAGACGGGGGGTTGTGAACACCATTTTACTGTAGAGAGCGGGCCAGCTGGATTTAGCCAGGAGCAGATGGAACATCTCATGACAGGGCTCCTATCTGGAGTGTGTGAGGATGGCGGTTTTACCTGCTGCTCGTTAGACCAACCAACGAGCAACAGGTTTGCAGCCACCCTGATCCCAATCACCTACAGTAGATCCAGGTCAGGTGTGGCTGCTCACCACCCCACACCGAGCGCAAGTTGTTACTCACAGCTCTATGCGGAGAGCCTCCGCCCACTCTCTCTTCCCTCCAGTTTCAGAACACTGTAAACTGCACTTACACCATTTCAATGCTCAGATTTTTCCTGCTGGATAACAAACATAAAAAAAACAAAAAAAAAAAACTTCTGTCATCAATGTCAATCGCGATCGATGGACTCAGTCTCCTTCATGTCTTTGGTCCAAGCTGAGATATGTCAACCCTGATCCCCAAGATCCCCAACTGAAATATGATATTGGTATATTAACATTGGTTGTGGTCAGGATAAACCCAAGCGCAGGACACACGGCGTAGGAGTTTGTACAGGGGTTTAATGGGTAGACAAACAGGGAATCAGTAACAGGCAACAGAAGGGGGATCAGGACAGGTAGTGACTTGTGACGGGGAAGGCAGGGACTCACAACCAGGCAGGGAATCAGGGATCAGGAACCAGGAGCAGAGGAGCCGGCAGAGATTCAGAAACCCAGAGATCAGGGCACACACGTAGGGAAACAGGCAGGGACAAAGACGCTAAACACATGTGACGATCCGACACCGACAGAGTGAATGGGTCCAGGTTAAAAACAAAAGGAGTGACGAGGAAGGTGAAGACAGGTGGTGAGATTACTAACTGAGGACAGGTGTGCAGTGACAGGGATGTGACGTGACACCAGACCCAGACAGAGGGACCTAGAGACAAACAGAGGGAGCCAGAGAGAGACAGAGGGACCAAGAGATAGACAGGGAATCAAGGCGGGACAAGATCCTGACACATAATAATAATAATAATAATAATAATAATAATAATAATAATAATTACTAGTAATCTTTAAAATCGATAATTTCAGAAAAGGATTTCAACTAGCCTGAAAAGCAGATATCTGCTGTTTCCAAGCATAATATATTATTTGCATTAGTTGATGTCTGTGTATGTGATCTAGAACTAACAAGAGCTAATGTTTTATTATAGAATGAAGAGGAGGATCTGTCCGCTGACATCCACAAATGGAACAAGCACCAAGTCAAACAACGGGCTCTCAACCTGGATGGAGTCGATAACAAATTTGCAGATATGTTATATCAAAGGGGCATTATTGGGGCTAGTCTGGTTCTTTTAGATAGAGCAGATCTTATGGATTCAGGTGTGACTCTTGGGCCTGCAAAACTCACCATTAATGCCAGAGATAAGGTGATGAAACTTAGGAAAGAGCAATCAACATATGGTTCCAATCAGATTGGAAGAACTTGCAAGCCCTATCCATTTCATCGATATCATGATTCGTACAGGTATATAGCGAACAACATTCTAGATGTTCCAGAATCATCAGCTTTCGACTTAATTGAACCCTGTCATGAGTATAAAGGTTTTATTCATACCCCAGATGAAAATAAGATGGAAAAGTTTACATCTGAGGTCATTCGCTTTGCAGCAGCATGCATGAATAGTCGTACAAATGGCACCATCCATTTTGGAATAGGGGACATGCCAGAGTTCACTCACGGTCAGGTGTTGGGAGTTATTGTCACAGACAGAGAGGCCTATGGAAATGCTCTTCGGCGTGCAGTTGAGGGTCACTTTGAACGTAAACATATCTCTGCAGCAAAATCGTGCATCAAACCACCTCGATTCGTTACAGCCCTCAACCAAGATATGACGTCATCACAGAAAAGTGTGGTAGAGGTGGACATAGTGCCCAGCTTTATAATTTGTGAACAGAGCTTCTACGGTATCATGCAAAGCAAGAAAACAAAGAAAAAGACTAAAAACAAAGAAACTAACGACATTGGAGAGAAACCATCAAAGCAGTTCTTTGTCCGTGATGGTAGCAGCAGCAAGGATCTCCTTGCACCGACCACCTCTGCAAAACCTGGAAAAGAATACGCTGATTTTCTGGAAAAACTCCCGCAGCTATCACAACTTCGACAGCAAGAAGAAGAAAAACAACTCAAGGTTGTTAGAAGCAGCGTCCAAGGATCTAGACTCAGCCAAATGATCACTGGTGGATCCCAGTCGCTAGATAAGTCGCGCTTTGAGCAGTATGTGATCGTGACCAACAAATCACATCCAGTCCAACTGGAATCACTTGGATTTCTACTGGAGCTCAATCCAATAGCTGTTCTAGACTTTGATCCAGAATCAGCGGATAATGGATTGCAAAAGCACATTGGAGAGCAGAGCACAGTGAGCACCCATCTGCCAGTCGACTATAAAATCACAGAGGCTATTGAAGACATTGCAAAAAAGTTGAAATTGACTAGAAATACCAGTTGGGTGTTCTGTAATGGAGGTTTAAAAAATGAGGTTCCCTCCGACATAGATAGCTGGTTAATGGGCAAAGGAGCATCTGTTCGGGATGTGATTTCCTTTTTATGTCGAAAAGAGGTGCTGCCACAGAAGAAATACCTTGTCATTTTTTTGATCTTCTCAACTGTAAGTGAATGTGATCCTCTCATAGAAACGTTCAGCATGTTCTTGCAAGAGCTCAAAGTCACAGAACAAATTCTTTGTATCTGTGAAAATGAAAATGCATTTAACTGCTGGAAAGACCTGATCCAAGCGCAACACAAAATTGACATCTCAAATAGATGTATCCATAAGCTTAGTTTTGCACAGGTCAACGGCACCATCTGTAGTCTTTTGTCGGAAAATCGTAGAGCCTGCCGCTTCCTGTCCTGTGGAGGTGGTAGCAAAGTACTGTTTGAAAAGGAAGTAGAGGGTAGCCTGAGTTCCTTAGATGTCCTGTGTGTGAACCAGTGTGAAGGAGGAAGTGAAGACAAAGTCCATATAGAGGAGAACTTCTACAAAGGAGGAAAAGTGTCATGGTGGAACTTGTATTTCTCTGAGCAGCCTGGTTCCACACCATTCATCAAACGGGATAAATTTGATTTCATCATTGACACAGTCATACCGGAACTGAACACCTCGAGAAAGGCCTGCGTGCAGTTTAACCTGATTCATGTGCCTGGATGCGGTGGAACAACACTAGCCATGCACATTCTGTGGGCTCTGAAGGACAAGTTTCGCTGTGCAGTGTTAAAGGATTGCAATGCGGATTTGGCAGATGTCGCCCAGCAAGTGGTCAAACTTTTGACATTTAAGGAGGAGCAATCACCACAGATCCCTGTTTTGCTTTTGATCGACGACTTTGATGACATGAATAATGTGATTGACTTGAAAGAGCACATTGAAAAAGAGTGTGTGA